>NC_058379.1:27833789-28138789 GCF_018350175.1 Felis catus | reverse complement strand
TGATACCAAATGGGAATATGAAAGTACACAGAGGAATAAAAACACCAGAAATGGTAAATATGGGAGTCAATTTGACAAATTTTAAATTATTTTAAAGCCTCTTTTAAAATACTTTTGGGGCGCCTGGGTGGCGCAGTCGGTTAAGCGTCCGACTTCAGCCAGGTCACGATCTCGCGGTCCGGGAGTTTGAGCCCCGCATCAGGCTCTGGGCTGATGGCTCAGAGCCTGGAGCCTGTTTCCGATTCTGTGTCTCCCTCTCTCTCTGCCCCTCCCCCGTTCATGCTCTGTCTCTCTCTGTCCCAAAAATAAATAAAAAACGTTGAAAAAAATTTTAAAATACTTTATTGCTGGGGTGCCTGGGTGGCTCAGTGGCTAAATGTCAGACTTCGGCTCAGGTCATGACCTTAAGGTTCCTGAGTTCAAGCCCACATCGGGCTTTGTGCTGACAGTGCAATATTTACACAAAGGCTGAACATATATTATTATTATTATTATTATTATTATTATTATTGAAGTACAATTGACATACAATGTTACTAGTTTCACGGGTACTGTATAGTAATTTGATAAGTTTATATGTTATACTATGCTCACCACAAGTGTAGCTACCCTCTGTCACCATACAGGCTGAGTATATTAGTGTAAAGTCTATAAAGCATATGTGAAATCATATGATACGATGTGAATGTAGACTGTGCTAAGTCAAAAAAATCAATACTACAAATAATAAATCAACCACTAAAAAACCAAAATGGACCAAAGAAATATAGTTAACAAGCAAACAAAGGAGATAAAATGGAATCTTAAAAGATACTTAACCCCCCCCCAAAAAAAAAAATTTAGGAAAAGGGGAACAAATAAGAGATGGGATGAATAAAAAAAACAAATAGCAAGCTGGTATATTTAAACTCAACCATCTTAATAATCACATTAAATATTAATGGTCTAAACATCCCAATTAAAAGACAGAGATTGTTCAATTGGATTTAAAAAACAGATCCAACTATATGTTGTCTACAAGAAACTCATTCTAAATAGTAAAATACATGGGACACCTGGGTGGCTCAGTCAGTTGGGCATCTGACTTCGGCTCAGGTCATGATCTCAAGGTTTGTGAGTTTGAGCTGTGCTGACAGCTCAGAGCCTGGAGCCTGCTTCAGATTCTGTGTCTCCCTTTCTTTCTGCCTCCCCGACCTCAATTATTTATTTTTAAGATTAAAAAAATTTTTAATAGAAAATACAAATAGGTCAAAGTAAAAAGATGCTTCTGGTCTGGACAAGATGGCATAGATCTTACTCCTCTCCACCAAGTCCAATGTTAAATTTTGGAAATAATTCAAGAGACAACCAAAGGAGAACTCTGAAAGGTAGTAAGAGGAAAGTGGTTTGGGGATCCAGAACTGAAAGAGCAGCATAATGTCAGGAATTGTATGTCCCCCACCCACCAGAAGTAGATGACACACATCTGGTGTCTCCCAACCCCCAACATAGCAACAGAAGACAGCCAAAGTGAGCTCATTCCCTGGAGCTAGTGGGAGGTCCTCTGACAATACCTGGCACATTCACAACACCATCAGAAGAGATTAGTCAGGAGTTCTGCTAACTGGAAGAGGCCAAGGGGAGAGCTCTCTCTGCAGAAAGATAGCAGGCCACTGGGGGTCACTGGCAAGGAGGACTTTGCCATAACAAGCAGCCTGGCCCAGGAAGCACCTTTGAGGACAGGAATATGTCTTATAGTAGTAAAGTAGAGAAAATCTCTGATTTTGAATAATTTTATTTAAGGCAACATCAAGCCAAAGAAAAATTCTTATCCCATTGGCCAGACTTGAGAGAATTTAGGGTGAAGGTTGCCTGGGCTCTGAGGAGGGGTTGTGGGACCCAGAGTTGGAGTCGCCCACACCATATGGGAATGAACAGGAATAGAAGCAAGGAGGAGCACAGGTGAACAAGGGTGGTGAGCTGATCTTATTTTCTTTAAATTTTCTTTTATTAAATTTCCTAGTGTCTGTGGGTACTATGTTTACTGTGAAGCAATGCATACCAACAAGAGGCAAGAAAACATAGTGGCTAGAGCCCAGGTTGTGTGGCTGGGCTATCTGTACCTAAATCCTCCCACCAGGTGCCCAGATGCTAGGTGGGTAGACCAGTTCACTCAGCTACCAGGTGGAAAGGTAAGGACAGCTTCTTCTTGGGACATGGTGAGGATTAAACCAGCTCATGGATTAAAGTGTTTAGAGCAGTAATGGCCCATAAGAAGGGCCACAGATAATATTTTTACCACATTTTAGGATTATACTTTTTATATATACATAAAATTCATTCTTGGATTCTTTATATTTTTTGTTATTTCATTATTTTTTAAGTTTATTTATTTATTTTAAGAGAGAGAGAGAGAGAGAGAGAGAGAGAGAGAGAGAGAGAATCCCAAGCAGGCGCTACACTGCCAATGAAGAGTCTCATGTGGGGCTTGAGTTCACAAACCATGAGATCATGACCTGAGCCAAAATCCAGAGTCAGACACTTAACCGACTGAGCCACCCAGGTGACCCTTTTGCTGCTATTTTAGATTGTATATTTTTAAAGTTGTATTTTTGGGGTAGCTGGGTGGCTCAGTCGGTTGAAGGTCCCACTCGTGATTTTGGCTCAGGTCATGATCCCAGGGTCATGGAATCGAGCCTCATGTCAGGCTCAGCACTGAGCATGGACCCTGCTTAGGATTCCTTCTCTCCCTCCCTCTGCCTCTCTCTCCCGCTTGCATGCTCTCTCTATAAAATATAAAATAAAATAAAATAAAATAAAATAAAATAAAATAAAATAAAATAAATAAAATAAATATAAAACTGTATTTTCTAAGAGATTTTTGCCAATTTTTAGAAACGCAAATGAATTTTACTTTGAATCCAGCAAACTTATTTAGTCCTGATAATTTCTCTATAGATGCCTTTGGGTTTTCCTTATAGTCATATCATCTGCAAATAATGAGAGTTGTGTGTTTTTCTTTCTAAATCCATTACCTTTTATTTCCTTTTCTTATTTTACTGCACCAGTTAGGATGTCCAGTAGATCATCATTGAGAAGTCTTCATTATGGACATCAAGCCAGGCTTCTGGTCTTGTAGGGAATGCTCTCATTGCTATGTTGTCTGCTGTAGTTTCTTGGAGGGTGCCCCTTATTAGCTTCTATTATTATTTTTATTCTTTTTATAACTTTTTATTTTGAATGTATTTAATTTCATTGGACAGTTTTGCATCTGTTGACATATTACTGTGGTTTTTCTCTTTTATTCTGTTAACAGGGTTGATTTACATTAGGTAATTTTATACCAACCTTTTTTTTTTTTTAATGTTTATTTTTGAGAGAGACAGAGAGACAGAGTACGAGCAGGGGAAGGGCAGAGAGAGGGAGGCCCAGAATCCAAAGCAGGCTCCAGGCTCTGAGCTGTCAGCACAGAGCCCAGAGCAGGGCTCTAACTCACGGACCACAAGATCATGACCTGAGCTTAATTGTAAGACAATCAGGTTTTTTATTTCTTTTGGATTCCATTCTGGAAAATGGTTTTTTCCAAGAAATTATTCAGTTTGTCTGTTTTCAAATGTGTTGCCATACAGTTGACAAATAGCCCCTTATTATTTCTGTTTACTTGCTGGAGCATGTATGGTTGTCTCCTTTTCTTTCCTATTGGTATTATTATTATTATTATTATTATTAACTAGTGCCTTCTCTTTTTCTTGTTAATATTACCAGAAACTTAGCTTTATATTTGTATTTCCAACAAATCAACTTTGGACTTTGCTGCCTTAAATTGTATTTCATCTGACATAGCTCACAAGTTCACTCTTAGTTAGTCTTTGCATGGTGTATCTTTCTCTCTCTTGACCTTCAATATTGTATTTCTTTATGCTTCAGGAGGGTCTCTTGTAATTGCAGAAAGCTGGATTGCTTTTCATATAATGTGGCAATCTTTCTCTGTATCTGGAGCATTTGGTCCCTTTACATTTTTTGTGATTACAGGTATGTTTGGATTTATTTGTAACAGCTTATGTGCAGATCCCCCTCTCTACTCCTCCTTTCTGTCTTTTTTTGGATTAATTGTTTTTGTCTCTTTCATATTTTTTTCCTTTACTTGTTTGCAAATGATACCTTCTTTGCCTATTTCAGCAGTCACCTTCTGAAGTGAATAAACTTAAAATTAATATCTTTGCTATCGTTGCTCTCCTCCCACCAAGACCAAAACCTTAGAATGTTTTAATCCTGTTATCTGCCACCGGCTCTCATGCTATTGTCCTCACTGCCCTGTGATTGTTTCATACACTCAGGACTGGTGTGCAGGGTCCACCCGGAGGGCTGGGAGAGGATCCCCCACCTCCTCAGACGGTAGCCGCACCCAGCTCACCAGACGGAGAGCCAGAGCAGGAAGCAGCTGTAAACACAGGCTGGGTACCCACACTGTTCCCAGGAGCTGACCCTCAGATCCTATCTTGTTACTCCCTTTGCCTTTGTCAAGCTCTCGGGACTTGGCACCCAAGCCAGCGTTTTGCCCAAACAAGGAGTGAGTCAGAGCTGGACATCCAGGGCCAGGCTGACCATGCCAAGGACATGGGGACATTCTCCCAGCCTGCCGCCTTCCCAGGATTGGGAGGATGTGGTGCCTCCCAGCCTGCCACTAGCCTGCATGCCCAGGGAGTCTGGCAGGGTCTGGAGTATGCACATTAACCCCTCAGTTGCCCTTGTTTGCCCCCTGCAGACCCCCTTCTCTTCATACTCTCACCAAAGAGGCAGAGCTGGGGATTCCCTGTGTTGTGATTGGCCTTAGCTGGGCCTGACCCCTGCAGCATATGCTGGTCAAGTGAACATCCACAAAGACACTGTCACAGACCGCATAAACTGAGTGACAGTGGGTGGAGAAGTGCTGGGCAGAGGAGACGCGGTCACCTACTTGGGAGTTTGAGAGGTTGTAGAGAAGAGCTACCATTTACATGGGTTTACTTTTTAGGGTTTACTAGGGTGAAGATGGGAACTGGCCTTCTGGGCAAGGGGAGACCCTGGGACAGAGAAGTAACAAGCACAGTTGGGGTAGGCTAGGGGAAACAGCAGTAGAACAATGGAAGAACCGGCATGGCTGGACTTGGCTTGGGTGGTGCCTGGAAGAGAACTCAAGGAGACAAAGCCAAGGGCCTATGGTTCCAGAAGTTGCCATTCCAAAATAGTCACATGGTCATATCTAGCTGCTGGGAAAGGTGAGACGTAGTCTTTCAGCTGAGTAGACATAAACTCAGTAGGCCTCCTATTCCCAGGGGGCAGCGATCATCCCCTTGAATGCTGGGCTCTGAGGGCTCACAAGCTCAGAGCCCGAGAGGCTGGGGTGAATCAGAGACCCTGGGTTGAGGATGGGGTTCAAGACAGCAGACAGAACCCACCCACGTGTTCCCCTCCCTCCCATTATAGTGTGTCCCATTATGTACAACAATCATGATACTGAGAGCTAATAAACAAACTCATGGAAACATGCAAAATCATTTAAAATTGCATCAGCAGACCAGAAATTTTGAGGAACTTGGAAGAGTTTTTGGAAGACAGGAAGGAGATGGGATCAGATGGAGGGATAAACTGCAATGGAAGTAAATGCCAACCCTGTGTGCAGACAGGAGCCACGAGCTAGGAAAGAGGGTTGCAGCATCCAGGTGTATCTCTGGGAGCCAGTTTGTCCTGGGAGTGCCCCTCTGGGTGGGCTGTGGCTGGAAGGATGCAGACATGCACCTCTGTAAGTGCCAGCCCGCCCCCAGGGCAGCTGGGGTGAGAAAGGCAGGCCCTGCCAGGAAAGAAACCAAGCAGTGTCAGTTAAATGTATCCTAGCGCCCCTAGAGTGTCAGGAAGGAGATCAAGAAATAGGTCCTCTCGCACACTTGATGGGGGTGTGAGTTGGTACAAGCACTTCAGCAAATAGTTTGCTATTATCTCAAAAAGTTAAGTGAGCATCTATCCCATGAGCCAGAGAAACAAGTGCCCATGTGCAGGAATATCCATAGCAGCACTGTTTTTATTAGCCCCAAGCTAGAGTGCCCCCAAATGTCCATCCACAGGAGATGGGATAAATTTTGTGACATATCCACATGGGGGAATAGTGTACAGCCTCGGAAACTTAGCAACACACAACCTGTGGGAATTTTACAGATTCAATGTTGGGTAAGAGATACAAGACCCCAAACTGTAAGTTGCATGTTCTGTGGCAGACTATATTTTCCAAAGATGCATAAATGCAGGGATATCTGAAGATATCGTTTATCACATATTCTCTCCTTTTTGAAATGTAACTTAATTTTTTAAAAATTGTGGTAAAGGGGCGCCTGGGTTGCTCAGTTGGTTGAGCGTCCGACTGGGCTCAGGTCATGATCTCACAGCTCATGAGTTCGAGTCCCGTGTTGGGCTCTGTGCTGACAGCTCGGAGCCTGGAGCTTGCTTCGGATTCTCTGTGTCCCTCTCTCTCTGCCCCTAACCCACTCGCATTCTGTCTCTGTCTCTCTCAAAAATAAGTAAACATTAAAAAAAGTTTTTTTAATTGTGGTAAAATCCACGTATAACATACCATCTTAAATTTTGGGGTGTGCATTTCAGCAAAGTTAAGTACATTCACATTGTGCAACCATCACCACCACCCATCTCCAGAACATTTTCATCATCTCAAATTGAAAGTCTGTACCTATTAAACAATAACTCCCCATTCCTTCCTTCCCCCGGTCCCTGGCAACCACCATTCTGCTTTCTGTCTCTATGAATTTGATTCAAGGTCCCTCATGCACATAGAATCAGACAGTATTTGGCCTTTTGTGACTGGCTTAGTTCACTGATCATAATGCCCTCAAGGTTCATCCACGTTGTAGCACAGGTCAGAATTTCCTTCCTTTTTAAGGCTGAATGATATTCCAGCGTATAGATGGACCATATTATGTTCATCCATTCATCCATCAATGGACACTTGGGCTGCCTCCATCTTTAGGCTATTGCAATATGCCAGCATGCACATGTGTGTACACACACATGCTCTTCTCACAGGATGTTGACTTACCACCCCCAGCCCCTGCCATTGAAAGGTGGCGGGGTGGGGGGGGGGTGTCTATGTTTCTTCCCCTAGGATTTGGGAAGGCCAAAACAGGAATGATGCTGTGTGACTTCCAGGCTAGGTCTTAAAGGGTGATACAGTTTCCTCCCAGTCTTCCTCAGCAGCTCCTTCTTGGAACCCAGGTGCTGTGTAGTGAGCAAGCTCAGACCAGATATAGAGGCCATGTGTGGATGATCCAGCCAACAACTAGCATTAAGTACCAGGGATAGAGGGAGGGCATTCCAAAGGTGCCCCTCACCCCCATGACCATTTACAAGGCCTTGAGCAGGAATCACTCACCCTGAGCTCAATCAACTCTAGCTCTTGCCAGAGAATAACAGAATTATCCCTGTTTCAGGCCCCTGAGATTTGGGATATTTGCTCCACAGGGATAGATAACCAGATTTTATTTCTGTAAAGTTTAAAAGCAGGCAAAATTAAATGATATTGTTTAGGAATGCGTTTACACATGGTGAAACTATAAGGAACAAAGAAATGATTACCATGAAAGTGAGGATAGGCTTTACCTCTGGGAAAAGGTGAGTGGAAGGACATTGGAGACCCTGAGGAGATACCTGGGGAGTGACTACATGAATGTTTGCTTTATAATAATTTGTGAAGCTCTTTATGTTGAATGTTATCTTTCAGAATAAAAAAGCATGTTTTCTTAAAGAAAGGCGAGGAGCGCCTGAGTGGCTCAGTTGGTTAAGCGTCCGATTTGGGGTCAGGTCATGATTTCACGGTTCCTGAGTTTGAGCCGCTCATCAGACTCTGCACTGACAGTGTGGAGCCTGCTTGGGATTCTCTATCTCCCTCTTTGCCCCTCCCCTGCTCACACTTTGTCTGTCTGTCTGTCTGTCTGTCTCTCTCTCAAAAATAAATAAACATTCAGAATAAAAGGACAAAATAAAGTAAGATTCTCTGGGCTTGGATGATGTGGGGCAGAGCCCCCACCAGCAGCCCCCACCACACATCCTATAGAGCAGCCTGGCCCTGCCCAGGACCCCGCAACCCACAGTCACCCTCCCGCACAAGGTCCAAGCTGCTGGGAGTGGTAGGCCAGCATGACCATGAGAGAAACCCATGCCAGCCACCGCAATGACTGTAGAGCCAATCTGGAAGTCTCAGATGGAAGCCTGATAATGAGAGAACAAAGGCAAACTCTAGAAAGCTTGACAACATGAAATACTAGTAAAGCCCTGGCAGCCACTAATCTACTTTCTGTCTCATGAATTTCCTTGTCCTGGACATTTCATATAAGTGGTATCATATAAACTGTGGTCTTTTGTGTCTGGCTTCTTTCACTTAGCATTGTTTTCCAGGTTCATCCACATTGTAGCCTGTGTCACTACATTAGTTTTTTTTATGGCTGAAAAATATTCCACCCTATGGATATACAGTAGTTCTCTCTTATCCATGGGGGATATGTTCCAAGATCCCCTGTGGATGTCTGAAACTGTGGAAAATACCAAACCCTATAAATACTGTTTTTTTCCTATGCATACATACCTATGATAGAGTTTAATTTATAAATCAGATGCAGTAAAAGATTAACAATGGTAACTAGTAATTAAATACAACAATTATAACAATATACTATAATAAAAGTTATGTGAATGTAGTCTCTCTCCAAATATCTTATTGTACTGTGCTCACCTTTTTTCTCCTTGTGATGATGTAAGCTAATAAAATGCCTATGTGGCAAGATGAAGTGAAGTGAATGATGTAGGCATTGTGATGTAGCATTAGGCTACTACTGCTCTTCTGACATTACTGTTTCCAGACTGAAAGTGACTGTGGTAACTGAAACCGTAGAAAGCAAAACCACAGATAATGGGGGACTACTGTACCACATTTTGTTATCCATTCATCAGTTGATGGACATTTGGCTTATTTACACTTTTTTGGCTACTATGAATATAGCTGCTATGAACATTTGTGTACAAGTTTTTGGTGGACATATATTTTCATTTCTCTCAAATAACTAGATGAGAAATTGCTGGGTCATATGGTAATTCTATGTTTAACTTTTTGTGGACCTGCTAAACTTTTCCATAGTGGCTGCACCATTTTGTATTCCCACTAGCTATGTATAAAGGTTCCAATTTCTCCACATCCTCATCAACACTTGCTATTATCATTACTTTTTTATTTTACCCAGTCAAATGGGTGTGAAGTGGTGTCTCGTGGCTTTGATTTGCATTTCCCTGATGATCAGTGATGTTCAGAATCTTTACATGTGTTTATTGGCCATTTGTATATCTTCTTTGGAGAACTGTCAATTCACGTTCCTTGCACATTTTAATTGAGTCGTCGTTTTGTTGTTGCTGTTGTTTTTTTTTTGTTTTTTGCTGAGTTGGAAGAGTACTTTTTATATTCTGTATACTTGACACTTATCAGATATATGATTTACAAATATTTTTCCCATTCTGAGTTGTTTTTTCACTTTTTTTGATAATGCCCTTTGGTGCACAGAAGTTTTTAATTTTGGTGAAGAGCAATTTATCTATTTTTTTTCTTTGATTGCTTTATGTTTTTTGATGTCATGTCTAAGGAGCTGCTGTCTAATCAAAGGTCATGCAGATTTTCACCAATGTTTTCTTCCAAGAGTTTTATTATTTAGCTCTTACATTTAGGTATGTAGTCCATTTTGAGTTAATTTTCATATATGATATGAAGTAGGGGTCCAAGATCATCCTTCACTATGTGGCTATCCAGTTGTTCCAGCACTGTTTGTTGAAAAGATTCTTTTTTTTTCCCCATTAAAAGCCTTGTCAAAAATCAATTGACCAGAAATGTATGGATTTATTTTTATACTTTCAATTCTATTCCACTGGTCTATATGTCTAAATGCCAGTACCACACAGTCTTGATTACTATAGTTTTGTATTAAGTTTTGGAATCAGAAATTATGAGTCTTCTAACATTGTTCAAGACTGTTTTGGCTTTTTTGTATCCCTTATAATTCCAAATGAACTTTAGAATCAATCTTTTTAAATTGTTTTTAAGATTGAGTTTGGATAGTAGTGCACTGAATCTGAAGATCAATTTGGTGAGTACTGCCATTTGGTAGAATTCACTACTAGAATAATTTGGCCCTGGGATTTTTTTTTTGTTAGACATTTTTTTATTACTAACTAAAATTCATCAAATTTGGGAAGAGTTCAGCCTTGATTTTTTTCACTGAAGTATAGTGAACATGCAATGTTACATTAGTGTCAGGTGTACAACATAGCGTTTGAACTATATGCTGTGCTCACCACAAGTGTGGCTACCATCTGCACCAAACAATGCTATTACGGTACCATTGACTGTATTTCCTATGCTATACCTTTCATTCTTGTGACTTATTCATTCCATCAGCTATTCTTCTGGAATAGGTTTTTCCAAGGTTGCTGCAAGCCTTTGGCTAGTCTTCAGAATTCCAAAAAAGTTGATCCTGAAATTTTCTGCCCATGTTATCATTGTTTTATGGCGTGGTGGAATGTGGAGTTCCCCACTTCTCCATTTTTGCTGATATCGCTCCTTAGTTGGGTTTCTGATAGAGTAGACAAAAGCATCCCAACTGATAAGAGATGTATTTAGTTATAGAGGTAGGCATTAGGTTGATGGTTCTCAAACTGTAACATACATAAGAATTAACTAGAGGTGATGATTATAAATGGGTATTCCTAGGTCCCATCACACATTCAGATAATTTTGCCCCAGGCCTGGGAGTCTGCATTTTAGGCAGGCACTCAGTGGGCCCTTGAGAAGCACTGGATTCAAAGAATGAAAAGTAATAACAAACAAGTTGGAAGGTAAAGGATCATGTAAATGTGCTCATTTCATATTTTTCATAGACCACAGCCAAGAGAAACCGTCTAAAGTTGAGAAATCAAGACATGGGTGTATGGGTTACAGTTACAGAGGTAACCATAGTAAGAACTGGAAACAGAAATGGTGAAGGGAGGTGGCCTTCAGGGAGGGGGCTGGAGTGAGACAGGGCAACTTTGACTTTTTTCCTTACAGTTTGAACTTTTTTTAAATGTTTATTTATTTTTGAGAGAGAGAGAGAGAGCACCCAAGTAGGGTAGGGGCAGAGAGGAAGGGAACAGAGGATCTGAAGTGGACTCTATGCTGACAGCAGAGATTCCAATGCAGGGCTCAAACTCACAGACTGCAAGATCATGCCCTGAGCCAAAGTCGACACTTACCAAATGAGCCACCCAGGTGCCCCTGAACTTCCTTTTTCAAATGCAACTGTTATTCTTTATAATAAAACAGATACAAACAAAAGTGATAGGGAAGTCAGTAGGAGGGGGCTACTGGCCAACAACTCTGCTTTGCCTTCTTGGTACCTCGGCCAGCCCAGTCCTGCCCACCATCCCTTGGCCAGGGGCTGCAACTGCACCATGCATCCTGGCACCAGCAGGGCTCCTCTCCTTTAGCATGGGCCATGCCCTAACCACTTCGCTTCAGAGAAGAGGGTGCTAGCAAGTGTGTGTCAACAACATGAGGAGAACACCATGATCTAAGGAAGCCAAGAGTTACAACCTGGAGTCACAGAGGCTGCAAAGGATCATCCCAAAGTCACATAGTGACCCAGTCCTTCCCAGAACCAGTAGCCTTTGGAGCTTAAAAACATAAGCATAAAATGAAAAACAAACTTTGCTTGGAAGCTGGCTGTGGGTAGTTGGCTTAGCTTACACCATGGATTCACCAGCCAACTGTTTCAGAGGCCTGGGCAGGGGCCACCTGACAGGATATGCTGGGGAGCCAAGCTGGATGGCTGCTTCTGGGGAAGGGATAGGTGATGACAGCTGTGCTCCTCCCTGCACAGTGGAGGGATGTGGCTCCCTCAGCACCCCTGCTCTGCAGGGTTGTTTTCAGGGTGAAGGTTATCTAGCCTATCCAGCCCAAAGCCCTCTGATCCAAAGCAAATGCCAGAGACTCGTTGTCCTTTCCATGGTTGGAGGTGTTTCTCCCTTCCCAAACATCCTGTGCTAGCGTGGGAAGCACCTCCAAACAGAAAAGTCAAAAAGCTTTTTTTGATGGAGCCTACAGTCCACTCAAGAGCAGGGATGGGGAGGGAGGGATCAATGGGAAGTGAGACTGGGACCAGAGCCTTCTGGTACTCCCAGCCAGGGTGATGCTGTGCTCTGATGAGCTAAGCAAGATACTTCAGGAGTTAGTGTTGGGGGTTTCCCACAGTACTGTGAGAAGTCTGGCAGGGTTACTGGAGCAGAGAGGCTTCTCAGAAGAAACAGCACATAAGCTGAGCCTGGCAGCCAAGCTCTGGATGTAGGAAGGGAGAGGAGTGTTCCTACTTTAACTGGCAAGAAGGTATAGTGACATGACATGGCTTGCCATTAAGGCCAACCTTGACTCTTGCTCTACAGGCCTCCTGAATTGAGCTCAGGGAGGCCAGGGGAATCCCACAGAAAACATCAGATATGGTCCCACCTAGAGGCCCCTGCCAGCTCCCAGTCCACAAGGCAAATTCTTTGCTTTTTTTTTAAAGCGTTTTTTCAAAGGTTTAAATTTATTTATTTAAGTAATCTCTACAACCAATGTGGGGCTTGAACTCATGACCCTGAGATCAAGAGTCATAAGCTCTACCAACTGAGCCAGTCAGGTGCCCCCAAATGCTATGCTTCTTAAAAAGAATTCATGTCTTTGTTAATGTTAGTTCTTCTACTCTCCCCGCTGGCTTTGTGGATGGTGAGAACTAGCTCTGGCTCTTTCTCAGTTCTCAGAAGGTGTGGTCAGCCTCTTCCACCTCCAGCTTCTGTACCTACCTGCCAAATGGACCTATAGGTGTGTCCCAGGTTTCATAAGCACAGTGCCAAAACCCATCTGAGATGACTGGTCAGTGACTTATTGATGACAGTAGCCACAAGCATACTCACCCAGCATATGCTGTGCACCAGGCACTGTTCAGAGTGATGCATATATATGATTCTCTGAGTCTCCTCCCAATTTTGACACACGGAGTTTTCCCCAACACCAAGCAATTCTCCTAGGTGTCCTACAGTTTAACTCAATTCTGACACTATCCACCTGGAGACAGCATCAGATTTCACAGGCTAGGGGCTCAGTCCTATAAGACTGCCCCCATCTTAGATGCCAACCACATGTCCAGGTTGTCACCTATGCTTCTGACCCACTGGCTGTAAATCAGAGGTTCCCATGGCCCCTTCCCGAGGTTTGAGTATTTTGCTGCAGTGGCTTGCTGAACTCAGAGAAACATTACACTTACCAGATTATTGGTTTATTATAAAAGGGTATAAATCAGGAACAGCCAGATAGGAAGAGATGCACAGAGCAAGGTCTGGAGAGTGGGTGTGGAGTTTTAATGCCCTCTGTATGCACCACTTGCCCCAAATCTCCTTGTGTTCACCAACCCTGAAGTTCTTTGAATCCTGTCTTTTGGGGGTTTCATGGTGGCTTTATTACATAGGCACAACTGATTAAATCATTGGCTATTGGTGCTTGAGCTCAATCCTGGAGGTCAGGGAGGTGGGGATGAAGGTTTCAACCTTCTAATTACAGGGTTGGTTCCCTTGGCAACCAGCTCCCACTTTTGGTGCTTCCAAAAGTCACCTCAATAAGATAACAAAAGACATCTTTGGTACTCTTCTCATTTACAAAATTCCAAGAGTTTTTTATGAGTTCTGTGCTGGGAACAAGGTGAAGACCAAATAAATATTTAGTATAAATCACAATATCACAGACTCTCTAACCCTTGGGCACAGCCATCAGCACACTCACCGAGAGAAGGACATGGTGACATTTCATGGGGCTAGGGAATGGCACTGTCAGGATCTAACCAAAGAATGGAAATGAGTATCCACAAACCTCCAGTACATAAAATAGACTGTTACTATAATGGCAAGGGAAATGAATAAAATTAATAGAAAGGTACCAACATGTCCTCAGGAGCCACAATAAAACAAATGGTGACAAGTGCTTGAGTCAGTGTGACCAACTACAACCTTCATATCATAATTGGAGATCTTAACAAAAATGTGAGACATTTGGAAACAGTGTGCACACTACAGAGATAGAAAAATTTTCCTTTCTTCCTTTCTAGGTTCACTGGCTGGTCTATTAATTAAGCTGATATGAGGCAGACTAACAGAAGAAAAACAAACAATTTCTTATGTACAGGAGCCCCACAGGCATGAGACTCAAGGGCAAGTTACACAACTGAGGCTTATTTGCCATCCTGAGCTAAAGAATGGGATAGGGGCCTGGCTTCAAAAGGGAGGAGGGTAGGGGCACCTGGATGGCTCACCATGTGGCTCAGTCAGTTGAGCATCTGACTTGTGATTTCAGTTCAGGTCATGATCTCAGGGTCATGGGATCAAGCTTTGTGTCAGGCTCTGCTCTGAGCATGGAACCTGCTTAAGATTCTTTCTCTTTCTCTCTCTCTGCACCTCTCCCCTGCTTTACTCACACACACACTCTCTCAAATTAAAAAAAAAAAATTGTTTTCAATATACATATGTTAAAAAAGGGAGGAGGGTAATTTGCAGGACTGTAAAAAGAGCAGATGTTTGGTAATTAGATGTGTGTCCTGTCAAACAAATCGGTCTTCCAGATAAAAAGTCATTTCTGGTAATAGCTCCCTTTCTGGGTCAGGCCCCCTATCTAAATTTTTTTTTTTTTTAATTTTTTTTTCAACATTTATTTATTTTTTTTGAGACAGAGAGAGACAGAGCATGAACGGGGGAGGGTCAGAGAGAGAGAGGGAGACACAGAATCGGAAACAGGCTCCAGGCTCCGAGCCATCAGCCCAGAGCCCGACGCGGGGCTCGAACTCACGGACCGCGAGATCGTGACCTGGCTGAAGTCGGACGCTCAACCGACTGCGCCACCCAGGCGCCCCCTAAATTCTTTTAAGTAATGAAGAAAGAGGTAAAAGTTTTTCTTGAGTCTGCTAGGTCTTTATTGACTTTAGCTCAAAATAATCCACATGTCAAAGTGGCACATTTTGGGATGGCATACTCTACTCCCATTCAACACTCAAAAGGCATAGGTGTTTCTCAGCTTCAAGTTTCACTTGGGTGAAATCAAGGTGCTGCCAGGGCCACGCTCTTTTCTGGGTGCTTTGGGATGCATCCCCTTCCATACTCATTCATGTTGTTGGCAAAATGTAGTTCCACAAAGCTGAAGGACTGAGGTCCCTGTTTCCTTCCTGGCTGTCAATTAGACATCACTATCAGTTTCCAGAGGCTGCTCGAATTCCCTGACTCATGGCCCCCTCAAAGCCCCCAGTGGCGGGTGGAGTCCTTTCCACCCCTTGGTGGCTCTCTTTCACCCCCATCGTCTCCTCCCTTCCACTGCAGCTCTGGCTCTGAGTCTTCTGCCTCTTGCTGCTGCTTCTTAGGGGCTTGTTGGGATTCCATTGTGTCCCGAGCCATTCAGGATGACAGCTCTCATTTAAGGTCAGCTTATAACCTTCACTCCATCAGCTGAGGCCTTTCACAGGAGCACCAGGAGTCCTGTTTGACTGAATAACCTGGGGAAGGGAATCTTGAGGGTCTGCCTTCTGAGCTCTGTCTGCCATGTTAGGCTTTGGGAAATTGAACCCAAAGAATACACAAATGCACAGAGAGCTGTCAGTAACAACCCAGTTGCTGCCCACCCAAAAGAGAAAGCCAGCGCTGGCCACGAAGGTGGGACAAGTCTTTCCTAACAATGGGAAAGACCAGGGTATTCCAAGTGGTGCAGTGATTTGGAAGTGTGGAGGCAGGGCGTGGCTGCCATCTCCCAACATCACTGTCTCCACTAGAACAAAGGGAGCTTTATCTCAGCAATACCAGGGGAGAAACATGCCTGAGGCGCTGCCTTCTGAAGGTGGAGGGAGAAGATTAGCATCCACAGTAAAGAGGAATGGGGGAGTCGTGGAAAATTAAAGGCAAAAATAGGATGCTGTCAGAGTCAAGTTTTATCATTACTGTACGTATTTTCAAGTCTTAATTTTAGAAGTTTTAAATTTCAGAAAATAAGTCCATTTTGGTGAACCATGTTCTGGGGAATTAGCAAAGAAAGTAGAAGTAAAAGCATAGTCTTATAATTGCTCATTTTTGTTTCTCAAATACAATGGACCCCTTAACAAGGCAAGAGATGGGGCACTGACCCCTGTGCAGTTGAAAATCCACACATAACTTTTGACTCCCCCCAAAACTTAACTACTAATAGCCTACCGTGGACTGAAAGCCTTGATGATACCATGAACAGTTAGTTGATGAACACATATTGTATATGTTATACATATCAGATACTACATTCTTACAATAAAGTAAGCTAGAGAAAAGAAAATGTTATTAAGAAAATCCTAAGGAAGAGCAAACACTTTTACAGCACTGCTTTGTAAAAAATCGGCGTATAACTGGATCCATGTGGTTCAAAGCTGTATTGTTCAAAGGTCACCTGTGTAAGTCTCTTAAAGAGTGTCCCTGAGATGTGTTAGGGCAAACATTCTACAAACCATTACAGGTAAGCATGCCCAAAGTCATGGCCGACCTTTTCACCTCATTTAAAAGTGGGACGTGCGCTTCACAGTGGCCTCCAAGGGGGGAACCCAGCCACATAGCCTGCAGGGAGAGTGGAGACTGGATGGGAAGTGGTCTTTGGGGTGCATAGGAGGAGCCAGATGTTGGTGGATGGGTGTACAGCCTTGATTTCCCCTTAGAGTCCTTGTAGAACCAGGCCTGCAGCTGCCCTGTGGCCTGGATCACTGACAGCTGTATACCTTTCCCACTCAACCCCCTCTCCAAGCTTGTGTGTGGCCTTGGTGATGGCAAGGCATCTTCCTTTTCTGTATCCTGGCCCCAGACACCTGCCATCATCACATGGCTGGCCACTAGGAGCCTGGCTCTAAGGGCACCCTCCCACCCTGGGTCCTTGCCACTTCTACATTAAGCATATCCCTGTTCAACACAGAGCAGCAGCCACACTGCTGTATGCCTCTCATCTCAGTACCTTGCATGTTTCGGAGGCCACTAGCACAGTAGTCATGAACTTGGGCTCTTGAGTTCAAAAGGGCTAGGTTCAACCCCACCTTCAAGTCTATCATTTATTAGCTAAGTGCAATTCTCTTTACCTTAGTGAACACATCTCCTTATATGCAAAATGGGGATGCCAGTACGCACTTCATAACATTGAAGTGTTTATTTACCTGAAAATATTTACCAAGCACTTTCTAGTGTTCTAGGTATAGGGATACAGCTGGACGGCCACAGTGACTGGTCAGCCTGTCTGGGCCTGTGGGTAGGATGGCAGGTCAGGCTGCGCTCAGGATCAGAACTAGGCTCCCAAACTCCCAATTTCTTGAAAAGTTCTTCACCTATAATGTCCACAACATGGCATTATCCTCATTCTTTTCTCCTGCTTGATATCTCCAGTCCCCAGCAGGATCCATTCTCATTCTTGTTCCCAAAGGACTGGGATGGTTCTCCTGTACCAGTGCTCCCAAGGACAAGTGCTCCTTTTTACAGACAAAATTTGGTGGGGGGGGGGGGGGGCGGGTAGGGACTCCCCCTTATAGCAGTTATACTTGGAGTACCTGCTGATCAAGAGAATAAATAATGACAAAGGTATGAGTTCAGTAATATTTTAAGTGATTCTGTATTTTATTAACAGGAACAGTGCCTACATACACTTGAAAAATACCATTAAAAAGAAAACCACAGGCCCAAAATGGAGTCACTTATGCTAAGCCACATCACCAAACCAGGGCTTAAATACCTAACCTAACTGCAGTTTCAAGCTCTCCCAGAAATGTAGTCTTAACTGGTCCATCAGGAATTTTCTGCAGCACCAATAAGGTAACCAGTCCTATGGGCTCTCTCCATCTCCCAAAGGAAGATGAAGTAATCTAACTAAGACCCTTTTTTTCCCCAAAGGAAGGTGATCTCACTTGAAAGAATCCTTTTTTCTGTTTATGACTTCCTTGTCCTGCCTTTAAAAACCTTTCCCTTTCTGTGGCCCATTGGAGCCCCCCTCTACTTGCTAGCTGAGACGCTGCTCAATTCATGAATCATTCAATAAAGCCAATTATATCTTTAATATTTACTCCATTAAATCTTGTTATTTAACAATACATTATTATGTATGATGAGTCACACACCCTATGTTCTGTAGTTTATTATACTAACTTAATGACATATGCAATCAAATGATTCAATTCTCTCATCTCAGGAGGTATATAAATTGCTTTCTCTGATTGTTGCCTTCAATCAATCCCTATCAAATTTCCCACATTTCCCCTTAATCATATTTTGGGCAGAACGTATAACTTCTTAATGCCTAGCAGTTATTCAAAGTCCAGCCATTTCAATATTGAATACAAGGTAAACCTTTGCCCACTCTCATTGCCAGCTGGGTTTATGACTTAGAACCTTAAGACGAAAGGTGGGATGTGGTTGCCTCTTGATTACCCACCTCTCCCCTCCACCTGCCTTAGGATCTTGCTTCTCTGGTGTTGGGTCATGGAGAATGAATTACTGCAGAGTAAAGATCTCGCTACCTAAAGGGCCACTGCTTGTAGTTCCCTCTCAGGAAAAACTAATTGGTTTTTTTAAAAATTCAGGTATACTTTGTTTACAACAAAGCTCACCAATTTTAGGAGTATAATTCAATGAGTTTTGACAAATGAAATCCGATAAACACCACCACGACAATTATGATGTAGAACATTCCCACCACTCCCAGAGTTCACCTTCTTTGCCAAGAATTGACTGCAGTATTTGCAGAGAATTGACTCCCCTGATTCACGACCCCCAACTGCTGATCTGCTTCTGTCACTATAGTTTTGTCTTTAGAATTTCATTATCAATGGAATTTTACAGTAGGTAGTCTTTTGGTGTCTGGCTTCTTCCATCTAGCCTAACAAATTTCAGATTCATCCATGTTGTTTCGTGTATCAGTAGTTTGTTCCTGCTTTTGCTGAGGAGTAACCTATTGTATGGATCACAATTTACCTATTCACTAATTGATAACATTTAGGTTGTTTCTAGCTTTGACTATTAATATTGCTTCTGTGAACAGTTTAGTACCTACAGGTCTAGCATGGGCATGTTTCTTCTCTGTTGGGTAAATGAGGAATAGGATTGGTGTGAATGGTAAGTGTATGGCAACTTTATAAGAAACTACCAAAGTGTTTCCAAATTGTACTGTTTTGCACTCTTACCAACAATGTATTAGAATGCTAGTTGCTCTGCATCCTCATTAACACTTGATGTTGTCAGGGTTTTTAATTTTGGCCATTTGAGTGAATGTGTCGTGGTTCAGTGGTGTCTCACTGTGGCTTTGTGTTTCCCTGATGATGACTGAGCATCCTTCATGTGCTTATTTGCCATGTGTACAACTTCTTTGTTGGAATATCTGTTCTATC
Organism: Felis catus; assembly: GCF_018350175.1. Lineage (NCBI taxonomy): Eukaryota > Metazoa > Chordata > Mammalia > Carnivora > Felidae > Felis > Felis catus. The sequence continues at coordinate 28,119,308 of NC_058379.1, read as the reverse complement.
TGTAGTTTTATTACAGGATTGAGTGAGTTCTTTATGTATTCTTTATCAGATATGTGTTTTGATTTCCCCCCAGTCTGTGGCTTGCCTTACATTGTCTTAACAGGTCTTTTAAAAAAATTAATTTTCGGGGCGCCTGGGTGGCGCAGTCGGTTAAGCGTCCGACTTCAGCCAGGTCACGATCTCGCGGTCCGTGAGTTCGAGCCCCGCGTCAGGCTCTGGGCTGATGGCTCAGAGCCTGGAGCCTGTTTCCGATTCTGTGTCTCCCTCTCTCTCTGCCCCTCCCCCGTTCATGCTCTGTCTCTCTCAGTCCCAAAAATAAATAAACGTTGAAAAAAAAAATTTTTTAAAAAAATTAATTTTCTTCAGGTTTATTGACGTTTAATTTGCACAAGTAACACTCATTCTTGTTAGGTTTAGAGTTCTACAAAATCTACCGCGACAATCAAGATATGTAATATTCCCATCACTGTCCCCAAACTCCTCCATACTCTCTTCTGGCAGGTCTGGTTCCACAGCCCTTTAATAAGCTCTGCTTATATGTCCAATATTCTCTTTACTGTGTAGGATACTAAACACCTCTGGGTCATCTTTGTGCCCTGACTCATAAATTCTAGGGTAACAGGAAAAGGCCCATTAAACATCCTGTTACACACAGCTCTAATAAAAAAGAGTAATAACAACACCCACAAGCTCATATAGTGTCTGCCAGGCACCAATCTCATTCTTACACTAACTCATTTGATCTTCACAACAGCCTGGCCTGTGAAGTACGATCCCTAACCCCTTTCTTCCAGCTGAGGAAACTGAGGCACAGAAGAGATAAGGTAAACTGGCCAATCTCTCAGGGCTAGTGAGCCACAGAGCTTCAATCTGACTCAGCGGGTCTGGCTCAGGTCCACAATGCGAGGCACCACCTGTGCTGCCTTCCACGTAGAAAAGACACAAGACAACTGTACCCACAAAGCTCAAGTTTTAGCTGCGTATTTGGCTAAGTCAAGTATGAACAAGGAAGTCCACGGTTGGGGGCAAAAGAGTACAAATCTCGACTGGTCGCTTTGCTTTGCTGACTGTGGTGGAGGGGGAGCCCCCGCGCATCCTGACACCCCCCTCCCCCCACATTCAGCCCACTTCCCGCTGCGCAGCCCGCTCATCTCCCGCCCTCTGCCCAGCACCCCTACCCGAGGGGCGCACCCGCCCATCCTGTTAAAGGCGCTCAGGGCCCCCAGCGGATCCAACAGCCTTCCCCCCGGGGTGAGGAGAGGGGGGGCGGAGGGGGCGGGGATGCGCAGGGACCGCTCCATCCTCTCCAGCCTCCTGGGACCAAGGCAGTTCCCGGATCGGGGGCCAATTCCCGACGACGTTGGCCGCTACACGCCTCCAGGCAGCCGCCACAAAGCCCCTGGCTCGTGCCAGAGCGAGGGCTGCGCATGAGCGGGGCGTGCGTGGCGGCGCGTACACGCGCGCGGCGGTGGGCGGTGGGCGGTGCATGCGCGCGGAGCGCAGCCGGAGACAGGAGACGCCCTTAGCTCAGGTGTGCTGGGCCGTCAGTTGGGTGTTGGCCTGTCCCTGCGGTCGCGGGACTCTGAACAGCAACTTTCCCCCGAGCTCTGGCCTTGGCTGCCAAAGCGGAGACTTCCCAGGAACACCCGGGCTCAGCGGTTTGGAGCGGCAAAGGGGCGGACCTGCGTCCCCCCCCCCCCCCCCCCCGCCGTGTGGAACAGCTGGGGCCCACTCCTAAGCCGCCGGTGGTTTCTTAGCACCCTCCGTCGCCTTCAGTGCGGAGGTTTTGTTTAACTGTTGGTGAATAAGATTTCTACTCAGATGCTCTAGGGCCAGCTCTGCCTGACACCGTGGCTTTGGGCCAGGCACGTCATATTCCTGAGCTCTTTATTCCCATTGTTAAAAGGGGGAGGGTGCGCCTCTGTTCAACACGACAGGTTATTAAATTGAAGGAAATGAGATGGCCATTTGACTCATGCATGCGCTTGCATTGGATGTCACAGCCTGTGTCTGGCCTGGCTCACCTGCAGGGATCCCGTGAGGGAAGAGATAGCCCGGAACTTGTGGTGACACGAGTAATGTTGAAAGCACAGTAGCGGACAGAGTGGAGGCCAGGTGTGAGTTATGCATGGGAGGGGGAGAGTCAGCAGAGGTTTCACCCAGGAGATGACATCTGAAATGAGCCTTGAAGGATGAGATGGGAATGAGGTGCGCCTGGCACAGGGATACCTGAAAGCCTCTACAGGCAGGCTGTCGTCGTGTCTGGAGAGTTCTGGGAATAGCTGTGAGACCAGTGTTGGGGTGTGTGGGGAGGGAATAGGTGGGCTTGAAAGGGGAAGGTAAGGAACGAGTGTGGAGAGCCTTGAAAGCCCCTGCAGGCCAGGGAGGGAAGACTGCAGAGAGTCTTACAGGCAGGGAACTGACCTCAGATGTGTATTTCAGCAAAGTATCTCTGGCAGGAACCAGACAGGAATTGTAATTATACAAAGGGGATGTTGGAGGAAGGAAGTTAATCTCATAGTCCTGGGAGTAATGAGGGCCTGAGCCTGGCAGTGCAGTGGGGATGGAGACAGAAGCAGGATTTCAGGGAGATTTTGAAGATAGTAATTGACAGGCTTCAGTGTCTCCCCAGTACAGCCTACTGTAGGATGACTCCAGGGTCTGGAAAACCAGGGGGGAATGAGTCATTAATACATTTGAGTTTCTACCAAGTACAGACCTTTTGCCAGGTATTCAACATTCAAGACCAGAAAAGACCTAGTCTCTGCCTTCTAGGTGTTTGTAGTTGAATAAAGAAAATGGATGCATACCTAGATGGTTATGTCCTTATCCATGTGGTGTACAGCATTACAGGTGTCTTTATTGAGACTGAGGTGGGGGTGAGGGCAGGGAGGGCTTCCTGGAGGAGAGAGGCCTGCATTTCAGGGAAACGGGAGTTCCTAAGCAGTGTGGGCATCTGAGGCACAGAAGATGCACGGGTGGGAAGGCCAGGCCATTTGTGATATGCTTAGAGCACTAGATGCAGATGTGGGAATATAAAACTAGATCAACTAGTAGAACTAAGTTCTGGAGTGTGAGGTGGGAGGTAGAGCTTGAGTTTTATTCTCCATGGAGGAGGTGTTGGTAAGTTAGAGTGGAGGCTGAAGCTGGGCTATGGTGGGGCATGCAAGAAGAAGACTGGTGTGGGGGTAGTGGGGTGGGAACTGGAGGCTGGAGGGGGGTGGTGCATGGGGCCTTGAGGAGGAGGAGTAGAGATACCTACTGGCAGTTTACTGGCTAAGCAGAATGGCAGTTTACTTAACCTTGATAAGCTTGTCTCCTCACATGCCAACTAGAGATGGCAGTATTCACTTCATGATGTTGGGGTGATTCATTTGACAAATTTACTGAGCACTTTCCAGTGTTCTAAATTCCCAAGATACAGCTGAACTGCTGCAGTGTAAAATATAGAGGAAATACATACAGATTAAGTTAAAAAAAAAAAAAGAGGGCACAATTAGAGGTGGGCACAAGCAGATTTGGCTGTCATCCCCATTAGTTCCCAGAAAAGAGGCAGATGAGCACTGAGTGAACAAGATTCCCCCAGTTGTAGGGCAAGATGAAGGCTGCCTGGTGACAGTGAGCTGGCTGTATGCCTGAATGGTCTTGGCAAGGCCATCTTTAAAAGAATGATTTGGGACGGGGCGATCTCTAACCTCTTGCCTGGTGTCATAACTTCTGGTGATCACCTGGATGCCTCCATTTCTGTTCATGGAATAGCTGACCCTAAGAGTTTAGCCACAAGGAACCAAGATCCTAGGGGTCTACCGGGAGGACTCCAGCTCTGTGGAGCTCTGTCAGGGGCCTGCCTTCTCTTAAAACACTGTTTTCCAATGATCGTGTACTTGCTAGGTGCATTAAGAGGGGCATATTGACTTCTATCACCACTATTCGGAGTAGGCTAACTGTAGTTCTGTTTTATAGTTGAGAAGATTAAGGCATGAAGAGACTAGGTACCTTGCCAGAGGTGACACAGTTATCTGAGGGACTTTGTCTTTTTCTTGACTATCTGATCTGTGTCCCAGAAGTATTTCAAAGCTCTGCTCAGATGAATGTAAATAACAAATTAATGTTTTGTTTAAAATGAAGTATCTTGGGGCACCTGTGTGGCTCAGTCAGTGAGGTTAAGCATCCAACTCTTGATTTTGGTTCAAGGGCATGATCTTACTGTTCATGAGATGGAGCTCCACATCGGGCTCTGTGCTGACAGCACAGAGCCTGGTTGGGATTCTCTCTCTCTCTCTCTCTCTCTCAAAAATAAATAAATAAACATTTTAAAATAAAATGAAGTAGCAATAATGATTTATATATTTTATTTATAAATTTATTTTAAGTTTATAAATTATTATAAATTTATAAATATAATTTATCATATATTTATAAATAAAGTTTGAGTTTTATTCATAATTTTTAACTGAATTTCAAATCTTCAAAGACTAATAAAAATAGTGGTTAATATTTATTGCATGCTTCATAAACATAGTACAGTTGATCCTTGAGCAACATGGGGGTAGGGACACCAAACTCCTCACAGTCAAAAATCTATATGTAACTTAAGTCTCTCCCAAAACTTAATTATGAATAGCTCTACTGTCGACCAGAAGTCTTACTGATAACATGAACACTTAGTTAATTATTTTGTGTGTTATATGTATTGCAGATGGTATTCTTGCAAGAAAGTAAGCTGGAGAAAAAAAAATCGTAAGGAAGAGAAAATACATTTACACTTTGGTATTTATCAAGAAAAATCCCTGTCTAAGTGCACGTATGCAGGTCAAACCGGTGTTGTTCAGGGGTTATGCGTCCATAGGTACTTCATGTGCATTTTCTCATTTAATCTTTGCAACACCTCACGAGTTAGGTGTGATCATTATCACTATTGTTACTGATAGTAAAGTTGGAGTAAGATTGGAATGGGGTGGAGTGAGGTGGAATAAAGTTGGAGTGAAGTAAATTTGGATTGAGATGGAGTGAGGTGGGAGAGAGGGGGAGGAAGGTTGGAGTGAGGGGGAGTAATGGAGTGAGGTAGAAGCGAGGTAGAGTAACTGGTCCAAGTCACTTAGTCAGTGAGAGGCAGAACCAGCAATTGAACTCAGGATATTGGGCCCAGAACCTCAGCTCCTGACCACTAGGCACATCACCCCCGATAGGATTTGTCTTTGAGATCTTAACTAGGAACAGCAATCATTCAGCAGCCAAAACTGTTTTGTTTTTGTTGTTTGCAAGATCTCGGTACACCTTCTTATCCTTCTTTGTTGTTCAAGTTAAATAAGGGGCAGCTTTTCTCCTCGACAGAACTGAAATGGGAATTTGCTGGAGGATTTGAGAGCACACACAAATTGTGCAGCCTTGGGTTCGCGGAAGCCGAGGCAGTAAGGAGCGTTGGCCTCTGCCCTCAGGGGGGAAACATCTGAGCTGGCATCCCAAGGTAGGCAGCAGTGCGGTCGGTTCAGTGAATGGTGTTAGTTTGAAAACTTGGAAAGATTTGGCATGTGTGTAGAAGATAATTTTCTGAAATGCCTCCCCCCACCCCACCCCCGAAAAATAAGATCCAATGACTCAAACACCTCTGAGTTTCTCAGCTACTGGCTTAATCTGGGAAGGCTGAGGGCCACCTCTCTGACCACATAGCGTCACTTGCCAGTGTCTGGCCTTCCAGACTCTCAGGTATAAATAATGGTGGTAGAGATGGAGCCTATTGGTGGCTGGGGGGCTGGAGGGTGGGGGGCAGGGCAGCATTTAGAGCAGAAGGGCTGGAGGTAAGCTGGTTCGGTGGGGGCCACAGGAGAAGCACAGACAACCTGGGCTTGTCTGCAGTGTTGTGCCTAGTGTCCTGACAGAGTCAGTGGGAAGCGGCCATGTGATCTGGATTGGTAAATGGATAAAGCATTGATCCTCACACATCTCTGAATTTACTATTGGTCTTAAAAAAATACTTTCATTTCAGCCAGGTCACGATCTCGCGGTCCGTGAGTTCGAGCCCCGCGTCAGGCTCTGGGCTGATGGCTCAGAGCCTGGAGCCTGTTTCTGATTCTGTGTCTCCCTCTCTCTCTGCCCCTCCCCTGTTCATGCTCTGTCTCTCTCTGTCCCAAAAATAAATAAACGTTGAAAAAAAATTTTTTTTTAAAAAATACTTTCATGTGCTTTTAAGTGTTGACTGTTAAAAATCTTTTTTTTTTTAATTTAATGTTTATTTATTTTTGAGAAAGAGAGAGTGCGCGCATGCGGGAGACAGAGGATCCAAAGTGGGCTTGGCACTCAGCAGCAAGCCCAATGCAGGGCTTGAACTCACAAACTGTGAGATTGTGACACGAACTGAAGTCTGACACTTGACCAACTGAGCCACTCAGGCACTCTTAAGTATTAAAAATCTTATTACGTAAGCCTCTTTTTCCTCCGGACAATTACATACCTTTGGCATATGGGATTTTTGCCTGAGCCAGTGATGGAGATGTGTGTCACAAGCCCATACTGCCTCCAAAGCGGTGGCTGCCAAAACTAACAGCTGTGAAATTATTTGTGACTGTTAAGGATAAACACATTTGTCCCTATTCATTATATGATCGGTAAGTGCTAGCAGTTCCTATCTGTGAAACTGTGATTTATTCCCTGCAGTGTATTTCTTAGTTTGGAAGTGGACACAGAAACCATGGCATCGTTTGTTTTCTTTGGGATCCAAGTTACAAGTTTGGGCCCCGTTATCAGGCAGGCCTTGGCTCCTCAGTCTCTGCAAAATTGGGCTTTCCTGTTTTTGTCATTCTCCGTTTACTTCGTAGGCATGCTTTGTGTAGGGGAGAAAAATACCCATGAAGGAAGCTTCTCAGAGGGTGACCAGGTGCACAGTTCAGCCAAGTAGGTGACTTGATGGGACGTGTCTCTTTGTGTTTGTTCGGGTCGGGAAGGGTGTGACAGCGCACTGGGAGATACTCGGCTTACAGCCAAATAACTTTTCCACCTGAGGTACGAGGCAGCTCTTCTGAGGGGTCCAGTCTCGGCTTCTTGAGAAACCGAGTATGTGGGAAGCAGATGGCCCTATGTGGCACTCCCCGTGTGCTGCGTGATGGCTGCTCACGGTGTGTGTTCCGAGCAGATACACAAAGCTCCTCCTGTCCATGCGTGTGTGTGTGTGTGTGTGTGTGTGTGTGTGTGTGTGTGTGTGTGAAAGTGTCACTGTGTACATAGTGAAGTTTTTGTGAGTAGAACAAGCAAAAGAACAAAGAAGCAAAAAGGCGTGGCGGGTGGAGAGAGAAATGGCAGCATGTTGATAGTTAGCGAAACCGGATAGTGGCCACACAGGGATTCATCATACTCTTTGTGTATGTTTAAAAATATGTGCGGTATTTAAACATTTGTGTAAATGTATGGTCCGTGCAATTCTCACTGCACCCTGTCTCTGCTGCAAACGCTGTGCTGGGTGTTTGGGTGCAGTGACAATTCTCTACTTTCACGGTGCTCAGAGCGATGGGGGACAGACATGAATCTCACATCATACAAATACTGAATATCAAACAGAGAGGCATTCTTTGAAGCACAGAGATGAGGTATTAGGAAAACTTTGAGTAGTAGAAACTGCTAGGGGGAGGTGGGCTTCCTTCACAGAAGGATTTACCCAGTTGAAGTCTGAAGCGTGACTAACTGGATGCCAAGGAGAAAGGGAGAAGAGAGTTCTAGAAGGTGAGATGGGCTTGTGTAGTGCCAGGGACCTGAAGCGGTCAGGGTGATGGAGTCCTAAGGGAGGGGATTGTGGCTCGGAGGTGGGCTGGGCATGTTGCCAGGCCTTGTTATAGAATTTCCCTTGGTCCTAGGAGCAGTGGACAGCTAGTAAGCAGCTGAAGCAGGAAGTAGCTATGGATCCACCTCCCCTTCCCAGGCACCATTTTGGCTACAGCGTGGAGGGTGAGTGGGGGGCAGGAGTTGTCATGTAGGTGAGACACTGAGGCTGTCTGGGGTGGAGGTGGGGACAAAGGTGTGTCTAACAGCTAGAATCTAAGCTTCTGACCATGTGGATGTGGGTCAGGGAGAGGGAGGGTCAGCGTGATGGTGATGGTCCACCATGTGCTGAGATGGGCACCAGAAGGGAGGGCCTGATGTGGAGGAGAAGCCCTGTGTTTGGTCTGGTAGAGGTGGAGGGAGATAATGCTGAGACAGTTGGTCACATGGGGTTGGAGCTCAGGGCTGAGATGTGGGCAGAGGGAAGAAGCCAGTGACTCCTCACATGCGCATGGTGCTGGGAGTCAGAGCTGCTTGGAAAGAGGAACCCTCCATGAGAAACTAGGATAGGACAACGGTGACCAGCTCCAGCCCACCTTGGGTAGTTTCCTTTTTAAAATTAAACAAGTTATGGGACCTTTGGGTAGTTCGGTCAGTTAAGCATCCGACTTGGTTTTGGCTCCAGTCATGATCTTACGGTTCGTGAGTTCAAGCCCCACATTGGGCTCTGCGTGGACTGTGTGGAGGAGCCTGCTTGGGATTCTCTCTCTCCCTCTCTCTCTGTCTCTCTCCCCTGCTTGCTCTCTGTCACTCACTCTCTCTCTCTCTCAAAATAAGTAAACATAAAAATAAAAACAATAAATTGAATCAAACAGGTTATGCATGAGCATGCTTGTCATAAAGATGTTAAGCCATGGCACGTGCATCCAGACACATACCCTTACAGACCCAGTACTGTTCTGCATATGTACATATGTGCACGCACACATGGTTTTCCATTTTACCTAAATTTTACTCAGCATTTACCCACACCACCAACTCAGCAGCTTGTTTGCTTTGAAAAATTTTTTTCCTGATGTTTCTGTATCATAAAGTCTCCTCCTACAATCCTGTCTTCCAGAGGGCATCGCCGTTGACATATTCCTTCAACTTTTTCTTCCATGCTTGTATGGTATCTTGTTATACGGATGCATCGCTATTTATTTAATTTTTCCTCTGTTACAGGACGCCTAGGCTGTCTACAGATTTCCTGCTCTTAAAAAGTAGTGTTGGGGTGCCTGGGTGGCTCAGTCGGTTGAGCGTCCAACTTCGGGTCAGGTCATGATCTCGCGGTTCGAGAGTTTGAGCCCCGCGTCGGGCTCTGTGCTGACAGCTCAGAGCTTGGAGCCTGCTTCGGATTCTGTCTCCCTCTCTCTGCCCCTCCCCTGCTCATGCTCTGTCTCTCACTCTGTCAAAAATAAATAAAACATTAAAAAAATTTAAAAAGTAGCACTGTAGTGGGGGTCCTTGAGGGCATGTTTTCATTTGTGGGCATTTGTGAGTATTTTGGCAGGCTGGAGTCTTCCAGGTGGAATCACTGGGTCAAAGTGCGTGCACACTTCAGAGTTTTAACAGACATTGCCCAGTTGCTCCAGAAGGCCCATTTCCCTTTAACCAGTCCTGGACTTTACCTTTCTGAATTTTTCATAGTCTGTTGGGTGAAAAGTCTTATTTTAGCGACACTTTAATTTACATTGCATCTATTACTTGCAAATGTAAGTATCCTTTAAAATGTCCACTGGCTGTAGCCAGTTTTCATGAGAAAATTGTATCTTTTGCCCATTTTTCTTTTTAAAAAAATTTTTTAGTGTTTATTTTTGAAAGAGACAGAGCATGAGCGGGGGAGGGGCAGAGAGCGAGGGAGACAGAATCCGAAGCAGACTCCAGGCTCTGAGCTGTCAGCATAGAGCCCGATGTGGGGCTCGAACTCACGAGCTGCAAGATCATGACCTGAGCCGAAGTCAGCCACCCAGCCCAGCCGACTGAGCCACCCAGGCGCCCCTGCCCATTTTTCTTTAGGGTTACTTTCCTTTTTCTACTGAGCTATAACAGTTCTTTATGTGATATGGATATTAACAGCTCTAGTCTAAGGATGCACCCAACCTAACGGCAGTCTGAGAAGCTCCCCTTCCTCTCTGTCACCCCCAGCACCCTGTGTCTGTCTGTTGTCACTAGGTCCTGCTTGCTCTCCTCTGAAGAATCTTGACAACTCTGTTCTTGGTCCCTTAAGATTCGGGACATGCTGCAGAACCTTCCCTACAGCAGACTGTCCTTGCTGTCTGGAGTAGGCTCTGTCCCCAACTCACTTCTCCCAGGGCTGCTCAGAGTCTGCTTTCTCTGGTAAGTAGGCACCCAGTAAGTATCTGCTGGTGGTGAGTAGGCACCCAGTAAGTATCTGCTGGAAGAAGAAGTGAACAGCTCTAGTGTGAATATGGAAAGTCAGGGCCACAATGGAAGAGTCCTTTGTCCTACTGGGCCTTGGGTTTCTGTCCTCATGAGGACTGTTTGGCTCCTTCATGCACTTGGCAGTTCTGACATTATGGAGTCCAGGAGAAAGGAAGTCAGCCTCTGCCTCTCAGAGGGTATAAGCCTGTCTGTGCAGGGGACTGGAGGCCAAGTGCTCTCCTCCCGCTACTGCAGTGCCCAGCTCTGTATCCTGGGCATGACCTATGTCACAGCCTTCCTTGGGCCAATTGTTTGGTACCTGTTGGCTGCCAGGCTGTGGAGAGGGCCAGAGCTGGGTTCTTCCTGTCTTCTCCCTGGGGCTCCAACATCCTAGTTGGGTGGAGTCCCTCTTTATCCCTTGGTAAAATGGTGAGCTGTGGTTAAGATGTGGTTAGTGATTAGTCAGGCCTATGTAAAGGCAGGTGTCCACGTTTCCTGGATACAAACCACAGTCTCTCCAGACCTGCAGGCCCACCCACCCAACCCAGCCTGGCCTGGCCACACTGTGGCTTCCCAGAACCCCCAGCCCTTGAGGACCACCCTCACTTGGCTCTGCTTTCCACTCTGCCCACATTTTGTGTCCCTCATGCCCCTCCATAGGACATCTGCTCCCTGCTGCTCCTTGGTGACAGAAGGGGACCTGGTACAGTGTAGTTTCCCAGTAAATATACATGGAGTGAACAAATGTATAGAGTTCATTTGTAAGACTTCTTTTTAAAACATTTGTTTATTTTTGAGAGAGTGACAGCGTGAGCAGGGGAGGGGGCAGAGAGAAAGGGAGACACAGGATCTGAAGCGGGCTCCAGCCTCCAAGCTGTCAGCATAGAGCCCGACTTTGGGCTCAAACCCACAAACTGAGATCATGACCTGAGCTGAAGTCGGACACTTAACCAACTGAGCCACCCAGGCACCCCCATTTGTAAGACTTCTGGCTGATTAGGGTTGAGTCATTTCTGCTGAGATGATCACTCTTTAGTTTTTGCTTAGAGAGCATGATTAACATTTGGATATTTAGAAAGTGCCAAGGAGGAAAAAAGGGAGGAAACTTCCTTTTTAAAAACAACTTTGTTATAGAAAAATACAAATATATGCACAAACAGAATAGCACAGTGACCTCCCATGATCCTGCCCCAGCCCTAACAAGTCCCAATTCACACCCATCCTGTTTCATCCAGCCCCCTGTCCCCACTCCTGGATTAATTATAAGCAAACCACAGATATGCCATCCTTAAGTAGTTCAGTTTGTATTCAAAATGAGGCTTCTAGAAAGAAAGTCTGAGGGAGAGATGAACTGCTAATTTCCATGTTCTGCTGACCCAGTGGGATGGTGCCCAGCATACTGTGTTACCCGCCCTGAGTGGGTGTGTGTGCTATTTGCATGACATCCAGAAGGGTCAAGCCTGGCTCTAGCCACTGCACAGGTGTCTCCATGGTCATTTCCTTCCTGTGCTGGTCAGGGACACCGTCACCAGCTCAAAAACTCTGAGGGGTTTTCCTTTTTTCCATTTCCTGTCATGGTTTTGAAACAGAGAGGAAGAGTGGTATGTTGATCTGATAACCATTCACTTACTCTCAGAGTTGGTGCCACATATTTATTAGAAATTGTGGTCAAAATCATGAGTATCAGTAATATGAGGAATGCTAATGTTCCAGTGGAATAGGAAGAAACAGATTTTGTTTTTAGTTTATATACAAATAGGTATGCTTTTAGGTCTTCTGCCACATTGCTAAATGTGTATTCTTACATGAATGATGGAGGGAAATGTAAATCTCATATTTATACACATTGAGTCACTTCAGTGGAATGTCAATAATTGTTAAAAATTATGGGAGAAAAAATGTGGCCTTGAATATGATATTTTTTTTTATTATTTTGAGCTTCTGATGCTGAAAATAAAACATCTCTCAGTTGGCAAAACAAATCAAGATAAAATGTGGGTTTTTAAAAAATGTTTATTTATTTATTTTGAGAGAGAGAGAACAAGTGGGGGAAGAGCAGAGATAGAGGGAGAAAGAATTCCAAGCAGGTTCCATGCTGACAGTGCAGAGCCAGATGCAGGGCTCGAACTAACGAACCCAAGTCGAAATCAAGAGAGACATTTAACCAACCGAGCCACCCAGATGCCCCTAAAATGTATTTTTAAAAAACCGAATGTTGGGGCGCCTGGGTGGCTCAGTTGGTTAAGCGTCTGACTTTGGCTCAGGTCATGATCTCACAGTCTGTGGGTTCGAGCCCTGTGTCGGGCTCTGTGCTGACAGCTCAGAGCCTGGAGCCTGCTTCAGATTCTGTGTCTCCCTCTCTCTCTGACCCTCCCCCATTCATGCTCTCTCTCTGTCTCAAAAATAAATAAACATAAAAAAAAAAAAAGAATGTTGCTCAACAACAAAAAACCAAACAGCCTAATTGAAAAATAGACGAAGTACTTGAATAGGCCTTCCTCCAAAGAAGACATACAAGTGGCCACTAAGCACATGGAAAATGCTCAATATCACTAGTCACTAGGGAAATGCAAATCAAAACTATGATGAGATATCATCTCACACTGCTTAGAATGGCTACTGTCAAGGGGTGCCTGGGTGGCTCAGTTGGTTGGGTGACCAACTCTTGATTTCAGCTTGGGTCATGATCTCACAGTTTCTGGGTTTGAGCCCCTTGTCAGGCTCTGTACTGGCAGTGCAGAGCCTGCTTGGGATTCTCTGTCTCCCTCTCTCTCTGCTCCTCTCCTGCTCTCTCCCTCTCTCTCAAAAATATAGAAATAAACATGAAAAAATAGCAAGTGTTCAGAGGATGTGGAAAATTGGAAGTTTGGCAGTTCCTTGAAAAGTTAGACATAGGATTACCATATGACTCAGCCATTCCACTCTTAGGTACTGAAAAGAGTTGAAAGCATGATGTACAATAGCCAAAAGGTGGAAATAACCCAAATATCCATCAGCAGATGAATGGATGAACAAAATATGGTATATACATACAATGGAATTTAGCCATAAAAAAGGAAGGAAATTCTGACACATGCTACAACATGGATGAAACTTGAATGCATTATGCTAAATGAACTAAACCAGACACAAAATGATAAATGCTTTATGATTCCACTTATATGCGGATCCTAGAGCAGTCAAATTCATAGAGACAGAAAGTAGAATGGTGGTTGCCAGGGGCAGGGGGAATAGGGATGGGGATTTTTCATATTGATAAGAGATCAACACTTACCAAGAAAACATAATTATTATAAATATATATATATACACCCAATACAGAGACTCAAAATATATGAAGCAAAAAGTGACCAAATTAAAATAAGTAGATAATACACACTTGTGGTTAGACATCTCAACACCTTTCAGTAAATGATAGAACAAGTAGACAGAAAATCAGTATAAGGATACAGAATACATGAGCAACCTTATCAGTGTGACTTTATTGACATAGTATGATCTCTGACCACAACAAAAATTAGAAATCAATAACAGAAGGACATCTGGAAAAAACTCCTAAATATCTGGAAATTAATACATTTTTCAAGTAACCCCAAAGTTCAAGAAGTCACAAAGAAAATTAGAAGATATTTTGAATTGAATGATGATTAAAAACAATAGTAATAAAATTTGTGGGATGCAGTTAAGGCAGTATTTAGAGGGAAATTTATAACTTTAAATTTTTGTATTGGGAAGAAAGAAAGGCCTTATAAACCATGATCTAAGCCTCACATTTAAGAAGAAAAAAAATTAAACCCCAAATAGAAGAAAATATTAAAGAACCAAAATCAATAAAATAAAACAGAAAAGCAGTAGCTAAAAACCAGTGAAATCAATGGCTGTTTCTTTTTTTTTTTATTTTTTAATATATGAAATTTGTTGTCAAATTGGTTTCCATACAACACCCAGTGCTCATCCCGAAAGGTGCCCTCCTCAATACCCATCACCCACCCTCTCCTCCCTCCCACCCCCCATCAACCCCCAGTTTATTCTCAGTTTTTAACAGTCTCTTATGCTTTGGCTCTCTCCCACTCTAACCTCTTTTTTTTTTTTCCTTCCCCTCCCCCATGGGTTCCTGTTAAATTTCTCAGGATCCACATAAGAGTGAAACCATATGGTATCTGTCTTTCTCTGTATGGCTTATTTCACTTAGCATCACACTCTCCAGTTCCATCCACGTTGCTACAAAAGGCCATATTTCATTTTTTCTCATTGCCACGTAGTATTCCATTGTATATATAAACCACAATTTCTTTATCCATTCATCAGTTGATGGACATTTAGGCTCTTTCCACAATTTGGCTATTGTTGAGAGTGCTGCTATGAACATTAGGGTACAAGTGCCCCTATGCATCAGTACTCCTGTATCCCTTGGATAAATTTCTAGCAGTGCTATTGCTGGGTCATAGGGTAGGTCTATTTTTAATTTTCTGAGGAACCTCCACACTGCTTTCCAGAGCGGCTGCACCAATTTGCATTCCCACCAACAGTGCAAGAGGGTTCCCGTTTCTCCACATCCTCTCCAGCATCTATAGTCTCCTGATTTGTTCATTTTGAATGGCTGTTTCTTTAAATTAAAAAAAGAAAATTGCTGTTTATTTTTGAGAGCCAGAGATAGAGCATGAATGGGGGAGGAGCAGAAAGAGAGGGAGTCACAGAATCCAAAGAAGGCTCCAGGCTCTGAGCTATCGGCACAGAGCCCGAAGCAGGGCTTGAACCCATGAACCATGAGATCATGACCTGAGCTGAAGTTGGAGGCTCAACCAACTTAGCCACCCAGGTGCCCCAATGGCTGGTTCTTTAAAAGAGCAATACAACTGATAAACCTCTAGTTAGACTGATAAAGAAAAAAAGAGAGAGACCTAGTTACCAGTATAGGCAATAAGGCAGGAAATGATTCCACAAACATTAAAAGGGAAATAGGAGAAAGTTATAAACAACTTTATGCTAGTAAATCCAAAAACTTGGATAAAACAAACTACTTAAATACTCAAATTACCAAAATGGACTCAAGAGGAAAGAGAAAATCTGAGTAGCCCTGCATGAACTAAAGATATTAAATTTATATTTGAAAACCTTCCCACAAGGAATACTCCAAGCCCATGTGACTCCAAGGATTAACTTTACCCAACTTTATGGAAGAAATAGTGCCAATTTTACACAATATCTCTGAGAGAACAAAAGAGGAGAGAGTACTTCCCAGCTCATGCTATGAAGCCAGCACCACCCTAATACCTAAACCTGGGGAAAATATTAGGAGAAATCTACAGGCCAGTATCTCATATATAAATAGACATTAAAACTCTTTCAAAATATTTGCCCATTGAATCCAGCAACACATAAAAAAAGACTATTAACCATGGACAAGTGGAGTTTATCCCAGTAATGCAAGATTGATTTTTTTGGTTTATTTTATTTTTGAGAGAGAGAGAGAGAGAGAGAGAGAGCAAGAGCACAAGTGGGGGAGGGGCAGAGATAGAGAAAAAGACAGAGAATCCCAAGCAGGCTCCGTGCTGTCAGCACAGAGCCCAATGCAAGGCTTGAGTTAACAAACCATGAGATCGTGAACTGAACTGAAATCAAGAGTCAGAAGCTTAACCAACTGTGCCACCTAGGCACCTCAAGATTAATTTAACATTTAAAAAAATCAATGTAATTTACTATATTAACAGAATAATAATTTAAGAAAACATGATCATCTCAACAGTTGCAAAAAAAAAAGGCATTGACAGAATTCAACACCTGTTCATGATTAAATCAAACCAAATCAAAACAACAACAAAAAACGCACAGCAAATTAAGGAGGGAAGAGAGTTTCCATAACCTTGTAGAGAGCAAATACTAAAAACATAGAGCTAATATTATAGGACAAATTGAACACTTCCTCCTCCAGTCAGTAACAAGACAGGGATGTTCTTGCTGTGTTTTTTTTTTTTAATTTTTTTTCAACGTTTATTTATTTTTGGGACAGAGAGAGACAGAGCATGAACGGGGGAGGGGCAGAGAGAGAGGGAGACACAGAATCGGAAACAGGCTCCAGGCTCTGAGCCATCAGCCCAGAGCCTGACGCGGGGCTCGAACTCACGGACCGCGAGATCGTGACCTGGCTGAAGTCGGACGCTTAACCGACTGCGCCACCCAGGCGCCCCTGTTCTTGCTGTTTTTATTCAACATTCTAGTGGCAATGCTAGCTAGTGGACTAAGGCAAGAAAAAGAAAAGTATACAAACTGGAAGGAAGTAAAACTATCTTTATTGATAGACACCATGTCCATCTTAAATAGGACATGACCATGTACCATGAAAACTCCAAGGACTCTATCAAAAATCTAGAATTAATAAGCTATTAAGAATTAATAAGCTAATCATAGGACACAAAGTTAATATTCAAGAATCAGCTGTTTCTTCAAATGCTGGATATAAGCAATTGGAAGTTAAAAGTTTAAAAATACCATTTACAATACCATCAAAAACACAACATACTAAAGGGGAAATATAACAAACTATATGCAAGAGAGGTACACTCAAAATTACAAAATATTGCTGAGATAAATTCAAAAATACTTAAATAAATGAAAAGATATACCAAATTCATGAATCATAAAATTTAATATTGTTAAGTTTTCAACTCCCCCCATATTAATCTATAGATTAAATACAATCCCAAATAAAAATCCCAGAAGATTTATGTAAAAAATGGCAAGTTTGTTCTAAAAAGTGTGTGGAAATGCAAAGGGCTGAAGCCAAGTTTTTTTTTAATTAGAACACTTTTGAAAATTAAAAGCAAGATCCACATAAGAGTGAAACCATATGGTATCTGTCTTTCTCTGTATGGCTTATTTCACTTAGCACCATACTCTCCAGTTCCATCCACGTTGCTACAAAAGGCCATATTTCATTCTTTCTCATTGCCACGTAGTATTCCATTGTGTATATAAACCACAATTTCTTTATCCATTCATCAGTTGATGGACATTTAGGCTCTTTCCACAATTTGGCTATTGTTGAGAGTGCTGCTATAAACATTGGGGTACAAGTGCCCCTATGCATCAGTACTCCTGTATCCCTTGAGTAAATTCCTAGCAGTGCTATTGCTGGGTCATAGGGTAGGTCTATTTTTAATTTTCTGAGGAACCTCCACACTGCTTTCCAGAGCAGCTGCACCAATTTGCATTCCCACCAACAGTGCAAGAGGGTTCCCATTTCTCCACATCCGAGAAGGGGGAGAAAAAAAAAAGAGGTTAGAGTGGGAGACAGCCAAAGCATAAGAGACTGTTAAAAACTGAGAACAAGCTGAGGGTTGATGGGGGGTGGGAGAGAGGGGAGGGTGGGTGATGGGTATTGAGGAGGGCACCTTTCGGGATGAGCACTGGGTGTTGTATGGAAACCAATTTGACAATAAATTTCATATATTGAAAAAAAATAAAAATTAAAAATAAAAAAAATTAAAAATTAAAAAGAAAAAGAAAATGAAAGAAATAAAAATTCTTACATATCTTAAATAATGTAAATATTTCAGTTTATCTAAAATAAAAATTTAAAAATAAAATAAATTTTTATGTAAGAAAAAGAAAATTACAAACAAAATTGGAAAATCTACACTATCTTATTTAAAAAAAATGTTTAATGTTTATTTATTTTTGAGAGAGACAGAGACAGAATGCAAGTGGGTTGGGACAGAGAGAGAGGGAGACACAGAATCTGAAACAGGCTCCAGGCTCTGAGCTGTCAGCAGAGAGCCCGACATGGGGCTCGAACTCACGAGCTGCGAGATCATGACCTGAGCTGAAGTCAGACGCTCAACCGACTGAGTCACCTAGGCACCCCTACACTATCTTATTTCAAAACTCACACAAAGTTATAATCATCAAGACAGTGTGGTACTGGCATTAAGGTAGACATATAGATCAATGAAACAGAAATAAACTCACAGATACATAGTCAATTGATTTTGACAAAGTTGCCAAGGGAATTCAGTGGAGGAAAGGACAGTTTTTTCTTCAACAGTTGATGCTGGGACTGTTGGATATCAACATGGGAAGAAATGAATCTTGATCCCTATCTGATAAAGTATGCAAAAATTAACCTGAAATAGATCATAAAGCTAAATATAAAAGCTAACATTATAAAACTTGAAGAAGAAAACACAGAAGAAAATATTTGCCACCTTGGCAGATTTCTTAGAACATGAAAAAGCATAAACCATAAAAGAAAAAAAGTTGATTAATTTAAATTTATTAAAATTAAAAACTTATTTTAAAAGCACCCTTAAGAAAAGGAAAAGATGAGCCAAAAACTGTACATTTGACAAAGGACTTTTATGCAGAATCCATGAAGAATGTATAACTCAAAAATCAGAAAAAAGCAAAACTTCCTTATGCATTAAGCAAAAGATTTGAGCAGGTGTTTTACAGAAGATATACCAGTGGCCAATGAGCACATGAAAAGATGTTTAATATCTCTAGTTATAAAGGAAATACAAATTGAAACCATAGTGAGATAGCATGAGACATCCATTCGAATTGCTAAAATTTAAAAGATCAACCATGTCAAGTTTTGCCAAGGAGATATACGTTACTGTTGAGAATGAAAAATGATATGATTGGTGGGGTTCTTGGGTGGCTCCGACCGTTGAGTTTCCGGCTCTTGGTTTCAGCTCAGGTCATGATCTCATGGGTTTGTGGGATGGAGCCCCACTTCGGTCTCTGTGCTGTCGGCATGGAGTCTGCTTGGGGTTTCTCTCTCTCCCTCTCTCTCTGCCCCTCTGCTGCTTGAGCTCCCTCTCTCAATAAATAAACAAATAAACATTAAAAAAAAAGAAAATGGTATGCTTGAAAAAGTTGGGCAGTTTTCTTCACTCTTAAACATTTATGTCCTATTTACAACTCAGCAATTCCTTGCTATGCAATACATAACAGAAAACATCTGTCCTTGCAAAGACTCACACAGCAGCTTTATTTAATAATAGTCAAAAACTGGGACGCCTGGGTGGCTTAGTTAAGCATCCAACCGTGGCTCAGGTTATGATCTTACGGTTCTTGGGTTCAAGCCCCCTATCCAGCTCTATGCTAACAGCTCCGAGCCTGGAACCTACTTTGGATTCTCTCTCCCTCTCTCTCTCTGCCCCTCCCCTGCTCACACTGTCTCTCTCTCCCTCTCAAAAATAAATGAACATTAAAAATTTTTTTTAAAAACCCTGAAAACAACTTAAATGTCCATCAACATGTGATGAACAATTGTGGTATAGTGGTGCAGCGGAACACTATTAGCAATAAAAAGGAGAAACTACTGAAGATGCCACAAGTGGATAAATCTCACAGACATTATGTTGAATAAAAGTAGTAAAAAAAAAAAAAAAACCCACAGATGGCATGGTTTCATCTATAGAAAACTCTAAAAAGGACAAATCCAATCTGGAGTGACAGGAAACAGGTCAGTGGTTCCCTGGGCGTGGTTTGGGAGGTGAGGGGATTGACCAGGAAGAGTCACAAAGGAACTTTTCGGGCCATGGAAGTGTTCTATGTCTTGATTGTGACAATGGTTACTTACACAGGTATACACGCTTGTGAGAACTCGTGAAACTCACTTAAACTAAGTGCTCTCTATTGTATATAGACAATACCTTAATAAAGTTGATTCACAAAAATCTTGTATGCAACCAAGGTAAAAAAAAAAAACTTATGTACAGTAGTATAGTTACTCTGTATTTTCTTTTTTTATTTTCTTTTTCTTTTTTCTTTTTTTTTTGAAACAGAGAAAGAGAGAGAGAGCAAGGGAGGGGAAGTAGAGAAGGGAGAGAGAGACTCTTAAGCAGGATCCACACCCAGTGCCGAGCCTGATGCAGTGCTCAATCTCAGGACAGTGAGATCATGACCTGAGATGAAGTCAAAGAGTCTGATGCTTAACCAACTGAGCCACCCAGGTGCCCCTCTACTCTGGATTTTCTAAAATAACTACAGTTTATATCAGAAAAAAGAATGGAAACCCAGAATGGTACATAAAGATTGCTACCATTTTTCAAAGGATCTATTTACCCATATGCTTGTCCATGTCAATCAGTGTACACAATCTGCTTGTAAAAGTTCCCCTGGTAATGGGGGATAGGCGGAGAGGGAGAGACACTTGAATTTTTCATCATGGGCACCTGTTCCCTAACAGAAACCAAAACTTCTGATTTACAATTGATGACGCTAAAAAATGTGCCATTCAGTCTGGGACTGCCAAATGACTTGGAAACAGTACTAAGGAAACCAAAGTGCTGGGTAGTGCAGTGCTAGACTTCAAGTCTGAGTGATGAGGGGGAGTCTTCCTAGGAGTGTCCTCCTGTGCACGGCCCTGGGAGCCAGGGGCAGTGTGTGTCCTGGCAGGTGGTGTGGCCCTGGTCAGCCCCATATTGCTCCCATCCACACTGTCCTAATCATACCCAAGTCACAGCAAAAATCCAATTCTTTTGAAAACGAGGGTTAAATATAAGGGTGTTCACATAAGCAGAGGCTGTGTGCCTCTCAAAGCAAGACGCTCCATCTGTCCTCTTACATTGCTTGCTGCAATGCAGTAATCCCAGTCATGGACACTCAGTATAATCTAAAACAACAGTTATCCAAGAAATTAAATTTTGTTAACTTCAAGAATACAGTTGAACTTATTTCAGTGAGTGGGATGTAAAGAAAAGCTCACAGATTTGGAACCACATATATATGTTTTTTTAAACCTTAGATTCATTAAGCAATAGGTTCAAGAAGTAGAAATCCGTGTGACTGCAAAGATTGGTTACTAGTTCAATCCCATGACCTTATCTAGGACAATTCCTGCTCCAAAGGAAGAGAATACATTTGCCTAAAGTTCTAATTCTTAAAAAAAAAATTTAAGATAAAATTTATTGAAGTACAATTTATATACAATAAAATGCATTTGTTTTAAGTAAATTGTAATGCTAGTGGCCAATGTAACCACCATCACCATCAAAATATACAACATTCCCATCACTCTGGAAAACTTCCCTGGGCCCCAGTCTCCCTCAGCTTCCACATTCAAGCCCCAGGCAAACACTGATCAAATTTGTGACATTGCGGATCAGATTTATCTTCTTCGAGAGTTTCACATAAATGGAGTTATCCAACGTATACTTTTTCTTGTCTGGCACCTTTTTTTCACACAATATTCTTCAGATTTATCCATGTTGCCACATGCATTCCTTTGGTTTCTGAGTAGCATAGTATTCCTCAAATGATTTTTAAAAATCATTACTTGCTTCCTCATTACCTGCTAATAACTCCTGGAAAACGATGAATGGGAGCTTCCTGGATAATTAAACCAGTGAGCAGAGCAGTGACCTGTCCAGTTGACCAAACCAGAAACCTAGGGATCATTTTTGGTTCCTCCTTCTATTTTCCAAATCCAAGAGCCACCATGCCCAGTTTCAGTCTCCTAATCTCTCTCAAATCAATCTTGTCAGCCAGTTACAAGCAAGTCTTCATTTCTCACCCGAATTACTGCAGAAACCCATTTTGCTTTAGTTTTGCACCTGCCATCCATTATCCATCTTTAAACTGGAATGAATTCAGCTGTTCTGGGAACCTCATACAAGTGGAATCATACATTATTTGTCCTTTTGTGTCTAACTTATTTCATTTAGCATGTTTTCAAGGTTCCTCCATGTCAGAACTTCCTTTTTGTGGCTGAATAATATTCCATTGTATGGGTAGACCACATTTTGTTAATCCATGGACAATTGGTTATTTCCACCTTTTGGTAATTATGAATAATCTGCTATGGACATTGGGGTACAAGCATTTTTTCAAGTCCTTACTTTTCATTCTTTTGCATGTATACCTAGGAGTGGGGTTGCTGGTCCATGTGGTAAATTCTGTGTTTGACTTTTTGAGGAACCACCAAACTGTTTTCCACAGCAGTTTGAACCATTTTACATTCCCACCAACTGTGCAGGAGGGTTCCAATCTCTCTAAAATCTCTGATCTAGTGAAACACAATTTCAGCAACTTAAGCTCTCTACACCTTGCTTTCCTCCATTCCAAAATGCAGGAAATGCTAATATTATCATTCTAGTGTGGTTAAGAAATTTAAATGAACAAATGTACGTAGGAACACCTGGGTGGCTTAGCCGGTTAAGCGTCCGACTTTGGCTCAGGTCATGATCTCACATCTCTTGAGTTCAAGCCCTGCATAGGACTGTCAGCACAGAACCTGCTTTGGATCCTCTGTCCCCTTCTCTCTCTGTCCCTCCCCTTCTCCCTCTCTCTCTCTCTCTCTCTCTCTCTCTCTCTCTCTCTCTCTGGCAAAAATAAGATAAACATTCAAAAATTTAAAAAAACAAACCACAAATGTATGTAAATGTATGTAAATGCCTGTAAACGTGAATGCTATAATAAATGCTAGCTGGTATCATCGCCGTTGTCACTACTAATGAAGATCACTATGGCTGAAATCTGCAAACTTTGCCATCCATGCCCCTTCCCTGGGTCTCCTAGAGCTCTGTGGAGACTGTAGTAGAAAAGCAGCACAGTGGGCCAGGGGCCGGAAGCTGAGGTTGAGTCAGACGAACCCCTGGAGATGTGCACAATGAACAGACAGGAGGTGTGGACTTCATGGAAGGGGCCACATAGCACAGGGGAGTGGCAGCACATCCCTTCCTCTCATGAAGCAGGAAGGGGAGGCTCAAGAGGCTGAGTGGTCCTGGCTCCTGCCCTTCTCTTTTCACAAGTGCTTTGGAAAGCACAGCAGGCAGCAAGGCACATTGCTTCCCATGCGTGCCAGGTGCGTGCAAAGAGCCTGATGGAATCACCTTAATGGTGAGAGCAAGCCCATGATGTTGCTGCAGGTGCTCCTGACCATGACCTGAGCATGGGGTTCACATATGTGGTTTGCCTCAGGACTGTTTTCAGCAATGTGGTGACTGTGGTCACAGTATATGCATATTCTCTCAAGATCTCTTGAACAAGAGTGAGTGCTCTGTGTTGTGTGGTGCTGACACCCAATTGTCACTACTATTCCTGCAGGCTTGTCTACAGTGAAGATCTGTAGGCTGTTCATATATTATAGAAAGCCCTCAAATGGTAAACTTCCAACTCTGTAGCAGGATAAATGTTCACTTTTTAAAAATTGGCATTTACAAGGCAAAAATATGTGTGTTGTGTTTGGAGGGTCGGACCGGTACTTTTGTTCCTCTTCACTCCTAACGCATCTGCTGTGTGTTCTGACTCCTGCTGAGTCCACAGGGCAGCACGGGCTTTGCCCGCCGGGTACACAGGAAGTCTGCCAACAAGGGCTTGGCTCTCACCCTCGTGGGAGCTGGTGGGTCACTTCCTGGCTCTTTCCTATTATTATTGTTTGCTAAGTTTGAATAGGACTGCTGGCTGAGCGTTAGGTAGTTTTTCTAAAACCTTTTTAATTATTAAAATTTATCACAGCATTTGAAAAAAAATGAAAAAAGGACATGTCACTCATATTTCCACCATCACAGCACAATAGCTGCCTTCATTTCTCCAGACTTTCTTCTAGTCTTTTCTCTTACCGACACATATTTTACATTGTTGTAACCACTGTCCTTGGGAAATTTAGGTTCTTTCTGCTCAGCTTTGCTCATAAATATCTTTTCCATCTTTACTTATTTTTAATAGCTGTATGATAATCTTTTGGGTTAATATATCATCATTTATTTAGACATTCTTCTCTAACTGGCATTTAATTTTTCCCAATCTTCTACGATCATGAATTTTATTGTTTTATGCAGTGTGTAACAAATATAGGCTTACATTTAAATTGTTAAATGATGGGGTGCCTGGGTGGCTCAGTCAGTTAAGTGACCGGCTTCAGCTCAGGTCACGATCTCACGATTTGTGAGTTCGAGACCCACATCAGGCTCTGTGCTGACAACTCAGAGCCTGAAGCCTGCTTCAGATTCTGTGTCTCCCTCTCTCTCTGCCTGCTCCCTGATCACACTCTGTCTGTCTCTCCCTCTCAAAACAAACATTTAAAAAAATGTTTTTAAACTAATTGAAATGAGCCCCAGACTCAATTGTATTCAAATGACTGACATGATTCTACTGACATCTATTTTGAATAATGCAAATCATTTTTCATAATTTATCCTTTGGAACTTTTCTAAGTAGGTCATCCTTCTTCATCCCTGTTGTATCAGACCTCTAGAGAGAGCCACCAGCAAGGAGTGCCCCCGAAGCAGCATTTTGGAAAGACATACCCTTTTAGTGAGGGCCACTCTTGGGGCTGGACACATGGCTCTCTGGGGCAGTGCCCGCCATAAGGCTGGTCAAGCACAGGTCCATGACTGGACTGTCCTAGTATTGGCCATACCAAATCAGGTCAACAGTTTGGAGTAACTGTATTACATGTACTCTGCTGCCCTAAGCAAATGGAAACCTGGACAAATTCATAAATCAGCTATTTTCAGACATTGAACACTAGGCAGCGTAAGGCTGTGATCCCTTAGAAAAGAAAAAGAAAGGTAAGTGCTAATGTTGCCGTGGATTTCTGTCCAAGGCTGCTGTGTGGACCACAGCTGGGGAACAAGGACCCAAGCAGTGTCTGGTAGCTTAGCTGCCTTGAGAAGTGGAGTTGGGAGTGCAGGGACTCAGCTGTGGTTTGTGGGACAGAGCCCTGGAGAGAAGGGAATTCTGCAGGGAAGGAGCTCCAGAAATCCTCAGGTGCCTTGAGCATTCGTGAGTTACTGAGCTGTGCATGTGCAATGTGAGATGCCATGGAGATGGACCAAGAGCAAATGCCAGGGAGCTGCAAGGAGGCCAATTCCAGGAGCTCAACCTCAGTGGACAGCTCTCAGGGACCTGCTGGCATGCTGTAGAGACTCTCAAAGAGTTCCACTTTAGTAGTGGGATGAACAAGCCCTAGAGTGAGTGTATGTTGAACCTCCACAACAAAGCTTAAAAACAAGTCTTGAAAGGGTCAAGCTAATAATCTGCAAGGGATGTGGGGTGCCTGGGTGGCTTAGTTGGTTAAGCAACTGAGTTTGGCTCAGGTCATGATCTCAGGGTTCGTGAGTTCGAGCCCCGCATTGGGTTCTCTGCTGTCAGCACAGAGCCAGCTTCGGATCCTCTGTCACCCTCTCTCTCTGCCCCTCCCCTGCTTGTGCTCTCTCTCTCTCTCTCTGTCTCAAAATAAATAAATTAACTTAAAAAAAATCTGGAAGGGACTTAAATTCCCACCTTAAAGAGACACAGAAGAAAGGAAAACTATAGATCAAGGTCTGTCATGAATACGGATGTGAAATCCTCAACAAGATATTATCGAATCTTAACTCAGCCATGTATAAAAAGGATAATACATCATGGTCACTAGAGTTTATCCAAGGAATAGAAGGTTGGTTCAACATTTGAAAGTCAGTCAACAGAATTCTTCATATCAACAGACTCAAAAAGGAAAAGTTTATGATCATCTTAATAGATCTAGAAATAGCCTTTAACAAAATTCAACACCCATTTGTGATTTTAAAAAAAAGAAAGAAAGAAACTCAGCAAGCCAGTATTAAAAGAGATTTTCCTTAATCTGGTAAAAAGCATCTAGCAAGTGCCTGCAGCTGGCCCCATGCTTAAAGGTAAAAGACTGGATGCTCTTCCTCAAGATCAGGAACAAGGCAAGGATGTCTGACCTCACCGCTTCTATTCACCATTGTACTGGAGGTCCTAGCAAGGGCAAAGGCAAGAAAAAGAAATCAAAGGCACACAGATTGGAAAGGAAGAAATAAAAACATTTTTATCTGCAGATGACATGATTTTCTATGAGGAAAACCCAATGAAATCTATGCAAAAGCTAAGACTAACAAGTGACCTTAGCTGTGTACTAGCAAAGAACCATCAGAGGTTGAAATTAAAAACATTTCAATTTATAGGGGAGCCTGGGTGGCTCAGTTGGTTAGGCGTCCGACTCTTGATTTCAGTTCAGGTCACAATCTCACAGTTTTTGAGTCCAAGCCCCACATTGGGCTCTGTACCGTGGCTCCTACTTGGGATTCTCTCTCTCCCCTCTCTCTCTGCCCCTACCCTGCTTGTGTGCTTTTTCTCTCTCTCTCTCAAAATAAATAAATAAATGTAAATAAAAACCATTTCAATTTATAATAGCGCCAGAAAACATGAAACACCTAGGAATAAAACCTACAAAATAGGTGCAAAAGCTTTTTGCTGAAAACTGCCAAATACTGCTGAAAAGAAATCAAAGAATTCCTTAAATAAATGGAGTGATATATTGTGTTCATAGGTTGGAGTAGTCATTATTTTAAGAGGTCTGTTCTCCCAAATGGATGTAGAGAGTAAACTGAGTCCCAATCAAAATCTTAGCTGCCTTTTTTGTAAACACTGGCTAGCCAATTCTGAAATTCACACCAAAAGACAACTTCAGAGGAGAAGAACAACCCTTTCTATGGGTTTGCATGGGGCTTTCCAAGGACACACACCATCTGATTTCAAGACTTCAAAGCTACAGTCATCAAGACAGTGTGGCATGGCAGAGGGGATGAATACACAGATCAATGGAACAGAATACAGAGTCCAGAAATAGCCCCACACAGGTGTGGTCAATTGATTTTTGACAAAACGTAAAACCAGTTCAGCGGAGAATGGATTGTTTTGACTTGAAAGTTTTTGCAGGACATCTAAAGGTCAGTCAGAAGGATAGATGGTCTGAAACTCAGGGAGGGCTTCTGGGCTGCAGAGACACAATTTGGGGAGTCATTGAATTAGAGGTGGAAGTAGAAGTTTGGGGAAGGCAAGAACCACCCCAAGTTGGTAGGAAGATGGAAGAGAATGCCAGGGATGGCATTCTGAGTCTGGAATGGGACGGTGACTGGACCATGAAGGATCCAAGGCAGAGACACACAGGCCTTTATTTAATGCTGAACATATGTGAAGGCGGGACTCCCCATAAGCACAAGCAGGATCAGAGAGCAATAGGGACAGAAGCAGGTGCCCCAGAGATAAAGAAGAGGAAGACAGGTGAGCAAGGCCTGGACCGTGTAAACAACGTGAACCTGTACATGTACAAACAGTGGCTGCTGCACATCAGCCTACTGTCACCTTCTGCTTTGCACGGAAGGAACCAAACTGCCATGTGGTTTCCCCCACCACCATCTGGAGGGCTTTCTATGTGCCAAACGCTACTCTAAAAGCTTCATAAATATTAAATCACTTTGCCCTCACAACTCTCTGAAGTGGGTACAATTATCCCCATTTTACAGATGAGAGAACTGAAGCCACGTTCTGCACAGTGACGCTAGGCTTTGAGCCCATGCCCTTCCATACCATGCTTTGCTGCTCTGGCTTAGGATGATGAAAGTAATGACTCAGGATGCCCCTGGGGATTTGCACCTTGTGCCTGCTTTTCTTGACACCCCGCAAGGCCACACACCCGGTACAGGTAGGTTCAAGGCCAGGTCTGGGCCCCCCTCACTGTGCTGCCCACAATGACCATGGATGGATCTGTCTTGCTCGCACGGGCGGAGTACAGGACGGGCCAATGAACCCTGGTCTCAGGTTTCTGGCCCTTGCCCTGGGCTGCCTGCCTCCCTACAGCTCAGAAACAGATGCCCCCCATTGTCCTTGGAGGGCTGGCTTTCAGACTGAACCCCGGCACTCTGTTCCGCCTCCTGCACTCTGCCTCTGGCACCAAGTTCTCACGGTTTCCTCCATGCATAGGTTTGGAAGTGGCTAGGTCCAATGCAGTGAAACACAGTATAGGTTTGGATTTCAAAGGAAAAAAAAAAAAAAGGACTCAATTCTAAAATGTTGAGGCACATTTATTTGAACGACTTACTCTTAAAACTGAAAGAAACCCGGAGTGATTTCTGAATTATTTTGAACAGCAATAACACTTTAAAATTTGTGCATGCAAGGTCTTCCAATATATGCTAAAGGTGAGTATTTGGGTTTTTTTTTTTTTGTTTTTTGTTGTTTTTTCACATGAAGAGACTGGCTCTTCATTTCAAAGTCACCTGGTATTTTTGGTCTTCTGTACCTTTTGTAACTTCCTCTGAATAAGAGGAAATATGGTTGCCATTTGTGTTTAATTTATTTTAAACAAATCAAAGCACTGATTTCTACTTCCTGCCTGTGTAATACTTGAGCTGCAGGCTTCAAAGGGCAGAGTAACTATGTTCTTGAGTGATTGGGCGTCTGTTGTATTATTTTATAAACAGTTCAAAGTTTCGTATTGTATAGAAGCAACTGGTACAACATTGGGATATTATTTTCTGTGTGAGTAGCTGCAGAGAACTCCAGGTGACCTTTACATTTGTCTTGTGCCAGTTCATAGATTAAATTTAGGCTTTGGTAGAATATATATTTATATAAAGACTCGGAGTTTATTTTTCCTGTTTTCTCTAACACTGCTTAACTTGTTCTCTGAAATGTTTATCACAAATGGCAGGTTGTTGCAAAGAGCAGTGGAAAGAAAACTAAATACTTACTCATCGCTTGGTTTTCTTACAGGTTCATCGGGTTTAGGAAACTCCACCTAGACAAGCAGCTTGTTTCGGGCGGGGCCTCTCCCCAGAACTGAACTCCTAGGGCTGCGGGTGTGTGGGTTTCAGAATCCAGTGGTCCCAGGGATGCGCAGGGCAGATCCCCATCACACAAGATGTTAGGGCAAAGATGTTACCATACCAGACTCCAAAGCAAGTTCACTTACTAACAACAACAACAACAACAACAACCAAACAGTCCCCCAAGGTTTTGCTGGGGCCCTTCAGCCTCCCTGTCCAAGCCCGTGCTGCCGGCCTCTCCGCCCTCGGCCCTGACGGCCATTCACGCATTCTGCTGCTGGTTGGCATGACATGCAGGGAACAGAGGAAGATTTGTATGCATGTGGCCACCACACTGCCGCGCTGGACCCGGGCAAGAAGCCCTTCTCTCCTGCTGGGAAGAGCATGGGTGAGTGCCTGGGGGTGGGGTCACTCAGGGCTAGCCAGATGCCAATCAGTGCCTGGGGTGCAGGGCACACACAGGGCATGCCTTGGGCTGGATGTGGCCCAGAGGAGCCTAGCATCATGGTCTGGGGGAGCCACGAAGAGGCCTCTAACCAAGAGCCCCTGGATGTGCAGGCTTAGCAAAGTGTGTGTGTGTGTGTGTGTCACAGGTCTCTCGGGAGCGCAGCGCGGACAGGACAGCATCTTTCTGGCGGGGCTTCCATCTGACCTAACATGAGTTGGAGAGAGGCCATGAGGACCCTGGGTGAAAGTCACAACCCCCACACTCCGCTCAGGGACCTGAGGGGCTGGCCACGTCCTGGTCCCAGTACTGGGCAGGGGCAGGCCTAACAGGAAGCGGGTTGGCAGGCTGCGGCGGGTGCTGGGCACTTTCATCTTTTGCCTGTCTTCGCTCAGAGGCTGTGAGCGCTCCAATTCCGTTTTCACTTCTTTGGAAGTGCTGATAAGATGGGAACGGAATAAATCAAACGCCAAGTTACATGTTTCCTGGCTTAGGAAGAAAAAAAAAAAAACAAAACCTAAGCATAACCTTGGAAATGCTCCCGGACAGTATTCTTTTTAAAAACTTTTTCCCCC
Organism: Felis catus; assembly: GCF_018350175.1. NCBI lineage: Eukaryota > Metazoa > Chordata > Mammalia > Carnivora > Felidae > Felis > Felis catus. The sequence continues at coordinate 28,089,555 of NC_058379.1, read as the reverse complement.
AAGGTGATTTTTCCTTCTTGTTTTTTTTTTTTTTTTATTGTGGTAAAATATACATAACATAAAATTGGCCGTTTCCCCATTCTAAGGGCACAATTCAGTGACATTAAGCACATTCAAACTCTAGTGCAGCCGTCACCATCATGCATCTCCAGAAGTTTTTCATCTTCCTCAGTGGAAACACTACCCCCCTTACACACGAACTCCCTGATCCCCATGCTTCTCTGGGGAGCCTGCCTGAGGGCCGCCTCCCACCCAAGGCACCCAGGGGCTACAGCTGAAGTATCATCTCTGCAGCCATGCATGGGATACAGGGTGGCCCTGTGTCCTGGCCCAAATTCCTCCTGGTGTGGGCTGGCCACCCGTTGTCCTGGTCCTGGATGGAGCTGAGGACAGCTGCTTGCATCTTAAGGAAGCGGATCTGTCAGATGTCAGTCATCTTTATAGAGGTCAAAGCTGAACCCGTGGAGCGCCTGTGTTCCCAGGCACTGTCTTAAAGCCCTCTGCAGGCAGTTCTTGTCTTTCAACCAGCTTTGGTCTAGTCCTTACAGAATGGATGCAGCAGGAAGCCAGTTTCATTAATTCACACCTTTGACTGTGGAGTGAAGGAGAGGGAGCGGCTCTCCGAGGCCGGGCTGGGGTTTTATTTTATTCTGTTTCAGTCCCAATCCCCACAACGACCCATGAGGACCAGAGATATCTCATTGCCATCTTGCATCCGAGAAAATAGGCACAGAGAAGTTAAATCTAAGGGTGCGTTTCTGGATCCTGACCAGGACAAGAGTCAAAGGGGGCATTCTTCCACGTTTGGCAATTCCTGCGTAAGCTGGGGGCCGGCAGCTGCGGAGTGGTCTCGGGTCCCGCTACACCTGCCACAGGTGTGCGTGGATGGATGGCGGGAGGGGAGGCGAGGCTGGTGCGGAAGCGAGTCAGCCCTGTGCCACGGACCGCGCCAGAGTGTCTCTGGACCTTTGTCGCCCCTGAGTTGTCAGGGGGCTGGGCCACCACCTGCCTCAAGACCCAGAGTGTGTGCTCAGAGTGGCTTCCCCCCCGGGGGACAGAGACTGACGTGTCATTTCTGGGTTGATTTTCTAGTACAAAGGTCCACTACAGGCCTTCAGGGACATGAATCAGTACGTGTGTTTTGTGAGCAGCTTCGGGAAAGGGAAAGAATGATGTCGAAGATCTCGGGCGGGGCTGGAGCAGCTGACTTTCTGAGTGACTGACAACGTCAGCTCTGGGAGCAGCTCCAGGCCAAGGCATACGTGGGCTTTGACCCTCTGGCCCCGCTGTCTCTGTGTTTATCCACTCTGCTTCCTCTGCAGCTGATGTCATTGTGACTTCATATTTTGCCCTAGGCTAGTCCCTGGGGAGAGGGGTGTTGAGGGCCCACTGCAGGCCACCAGCCAGCTGAAGCCCCCGCCCCCACCGCCGCCCGATCCCCCCAGTCACTCTGCAATGGCTCAGGAGCTCAAAATGGCCATTGCATTGTTAAATGGTTGGAAACAAAAGAAGATCTCATGACCCCTGCAAATTATATGCAATTGCAATGTCAGTGTCCACGATAAAGCTTTATTGGAACACAGTCACACGTTTGTTTAGGGATTGCCTGTGGCTGCTTTCTCAGTACAATTAGGGATTATGTGGCCTGAAGAGCCAAAAATATTTCCTCTCTGGCCTTTTCCAAAGTTTGCCAACCCCAGGAACAGAGTCCTCCTTCCTGTGATGACAGAAATTCAGGTTGGTAGTAGAGTTTTACATGGTCAGTTCAAATCTCTAGCTCTTAATCAGAGTGGAAAAAAATGGAAGGTGTGGGGAGGGTGAACCTCTGGGCTCCCAGAGAGATGGCAGGGTTCATGGGTGCCCTGATGGTCCCCAGCTCTGACTGCTCAGGGCCTGAGACCAATTAGGGTCACATGTATTTCACTGAGAGGACTGGGCTGTGCTGGAGGGCCCCAGTAGTCAGTCAGGCCTGTGTCCAGAGCTCACGGGATGCTCTTCAAAGGCACGCTGATTGGGGAGACTTCCCTGTGTTGCTGGAATGATCCCAATAGAACCGCTTGTCCTGACCTATCTGTGTGTGTGTATGTGTGTGTGTGTGTGTGTGTGTGTGTGTGTGTGTGTGTGTAAATGTGTGTGTGACAATAGTCCACCCATGTGACGATGGCTCCATGTCTTTCACAGCACTGTCTGCTCCTAAGGTAGCATTTCTAGATTTGCCCTGGGAAGCCACTTCTTGAGATGGCAGGAAGAGCTGAGAAAACGCTGAGGGACTGGCCAGGGCCTGAGCTAGTCGGTGGAGAAGCAGGACTGGAGTCAGCCCTTGATGACTTGTAACTCCTCTGAAAGCCGGACTCACGTGGAAGGGCCAGAGCCATGTGGCATTTCGGTGACCCCTCAGCATTCACGCAAAAATTGATGATGAGGACACAGTGGGCTTTGCAAAGACCCTTTGCCCCCTTTCACTGGGCAGCTTTTTAAAAAATTGTGATAGGGGCGCCTGGGTGGCGCAGTCGGTTAAGCGTCCGACTTCAGCCAGGTCACGATCTCGCGGTCCGTGAGTTCGAGCCCCACGTCGGGCTCTGGGCTGATGGCTCAGAGCCTGGAGCCTATTTCCGATTCTGTGTCTCCCTCTCTCTCTGACCCTCCCCCGTTCATGCTCTGTCTCTCTCTGTCCCAAAAATAAATAAACGTTGAAAAAAAAATTTTTTAAATAAATAAATAAATAAAAAATTGTGATAAAATACATACACATAAAATTTACCATCTTAACCATTTCCTCCCTTTGACAAATGTTTATTGAGTGCTTACTGTATACTGGGCAGTATGTTGGGCATCAAAGATACAAAACAACAACTATTATGTGACAGACAGATTTCCCAGATTAATTATTGAATGTTTACCATTAAAGTTGGTGGGAAAAGTCCAGGGTCTGCTAGCCTACAGCTTCTCAGACCTAGAAGGGTACTTGTTTCAAGCTCAGAATGTCTGAAATCTTAAATAGGACCAAAAATCATGACACAAGCTTATTACTTCACAGGTAGCCCAGGCTGGTTGTAGAATTATCTCTTCAGTAGAAGAAATTAACTTAGTAATGTATTAAGATGCACACTTGGACAAGATCCAGCCATAAACACAGTTAAACTTTCAAGATTTGCCATCCTTCTGCCTGAACACTATCCTGTTAAAATACTCTTTCTTTTGAAAATGTTCCATACGCTTGAGGGTGCCTGGGTGGCTCAGTCGGTTTAACAACTGACTATTGATTTCAGCTCAGGTCATGATCTCATGGTTCATGAGATCGAGTCCCGCATTGGGTTCTGTGCAGGCGGTGCGGAGCCTGCTGGAGATTCTCTCTCTCTCTCTCTCTCTCTCTCTCTCTCTCTGCCCCTCCCCCACTCACACTTGCTCTCTCTCCCCAAAATAAATAAACATTAAAAAAAAACCTCCCCTTCTGTCAACCAAATGGAAAAGGCAACCTAATGAAGTAGGAGAAAACTTGCAACAAATGTTTCATACACTGGATTTACCATAGTTCATTGGGGCCGCTCGTTGGCAGCAGAGCAAAATGCCCACACTGTTTGTAGACATCCGTTTGCCATCACTGTGGTTTTCTTTGTTTGGTTTTGGGTTTTTGTTTGTATTTTTTTCCCATTTTTTTATTGTGGTAAAATGCACATAGCATGAAATTTACCACCTTACCCATTTTTGAGGGCACAGTTCAGTGGCATGAAGCACATCCACGCTGTTGTGCAGCTGTCGCCCCACCCATCTCCAGAACTTTGTCATCTTCCCAAACTGAGACTCTGTCCCCATTAAACACCAGCTCCCCATCCCTCTCCCTGTCCCCTGGCAATGACAGTTCTACGAATTTGGCTAGTTTGGGTACCTCACATAAGTAGAATCATACAGTATGTGTCCTTTTGTGATTGACTTCTTTCACTTAGTATAATGTCTTCAAGGTTCATCCACTGTGTAGCATGTATCAGAATTTCCTTCCTTTTTAAGGCTGAATAACATGCCGTCATATGTATATTTTGCTTACCATAAGGCTTCTTCATTCATCCGTTGATGGACATTTGAGTTGCTTCCAATGCTTGGTTGTTGTGAAGAATGATGTTATGAACATAGGTGTGCAAATATGTCTTTGAGATCCTGCTTTCAATTATTTGGGATTTATACCAGGAACTACAAGTGCTGGATCCTATGGTATTTCTATATTTAATTTTTTTTAATGGTTTATTTATTTTTGAGACCGAGTGTGAGTGGGAGAGGGGCAGAGAGAGAGGGAGACACAGAATCTGAAGGAGGCTCCAGGCTCCGAACTGTCAGCACAGAGTGTTGTGGGCTCGAACTCACAAACCGTGAGATCATGACCTGAGCTAAAGTTGGATGCTTAGCTGACTGAGCCACCCACACTCCCCTCTATTTTTAATTTTTGAGGAAGGAAAAAATTTCCACCATTTTACATTCCCATCAACAGTGCCCAAGGGTTCCAGTTTCTCCACACCCTTACCAATACGTGCTATTTCTGTTTTTGTTTTTTTTTTATAGCAGCCACCCTAACAGGGGTGGGGTGGATTTATTTTGTTTTGTTTTTAAATAAGGCATAATTTTCATCCAATGAAATGCACACATCTTGTTTCCCATTAGAGGAACTTGGACAGGTGAACACCCTCATGAAATCCACTTAGGGAGATAGGACATTTCCAGCACTCAGAAGCTCCCCTCTCTGCCTTTCCGGTCAGTCCCTCCCCCGCCACCAGCAGTCACCACAGAAGGGTTGTGCCCGTCCTCCGACTCGATGTAGGTGTCCCCACACTGTGGGGACTGTGGCAAGTTTTGTTGACCCGAGCATGCCTCCCTGTGTCTGGTGGGGTCAGGGCCACTCTCCTCTCTGGGGAAGAAGTCCCTGTTGTGCCATCAGGAGCTGGGGCTGGGGGTGGGGGCTGTCTTCGTTTGCAGCATGCAGAGTCTCCTTAGGCTCAGGGCTGGGCCCCAGCTCCTGGCTTCTCAGAGCAGAGCTGTGTTTGCTTTTGGAGGACTCAGCACAGGATGCACTGTCTTCTGCTGGATGACAGGAGAGTGAGGTCAGCCCAGGTGCTTCCCGGGCAGGGCTGGGGGGGGAAGGTTCCCGAAGACAGGGCTGGACCACTGAGCCAATAACATGTCAGCAATGCTCACAATAGCTTTTCCCCAAATATGCTCAACTTTGAAAACAGTGAGGTTTTTATGAACAGCAGGTTCCTGAAAAGCTGCCATTCCCATGTCCAGGCTGCTGCCTAGAGGTGAACTAGGTCTTATCTCACCATGGATTTGCTGAGTGACAGTGGAGAAGTCTTTTCCTCTTTCAGAACTTTGCTTTTTCATTGATACTTCAACACACGATTATTTCTGCCAGGCGCTTGTCACACGGAATTGAGCAGGACAGGTAGTAGGGGAGAGAGACATGAACAGGTGATAGCACAATTCCTAAATATCTATGGAAGTGTGGTGAAGGGACAACATTCAGATCAGGGGTGGTCAGGGAGGGTCCCTGGGAGGAAGTCACACCTGAAGGATGGGTAGGATCTACCAGTGACACAAGCAGAGGTGTCTGAGTCTTGGGGCTCAGGATACAGCCATCTCCAAGGTGATGTGTGTGGAAGGGCTCAGCAGGCAGGCCTTTCTGCACAGTCACTGGACAGCTCAGGGACAGCACAGGGACACTCAGAGACAGTCCCGCAGTCACTGCTCCTGGGGGAGGGGGCATAGTAGACATCCAGCAGCCTGGGAGAGAGCTCATGGGAGCAGTGATATGACTCAGAACCAGAATTGTCTTTTCTTTTTCTTTCAGGAGAGAGAAGCAAGTAGGTCCAGAGTGGGGGAGAGAGAGAATGGAGCCAGATGCAGGGCTTAGTCCCACAACCTTGGGATCATGACCTGAGTCAAAATCAAGAGTCAGACACTCAACTGACTGAGCCACCCAGGCACCCCCAGAATTGTCTTTTCAAGCCTTAGTGGCTGGGATCCTAGGGCCTTCATTAGCTTGGCAGGAAGAGATTAAAATTTTTATTTCAGTTCTCTTCCCTAAAATCAACTTTCCTAACACTGGTTTTGATGACTTTACCACGATTCATGGCTCCTTTTCTGGAAAGATGCCAGGTGGGACTCATGTCTGGACACTTCAGGGGGCAGGGGTCACAGTCCCCACTCACTGGCTTCACCGGGGCATGCTGCCCCTTTTACCCCATCACACACAGCATCCCCTCTGTACTCAGGCGCCTCCCAGCCTGGCTCTGAGGCTGCCTCGTGTCCTCAGATGGTGGCTGGCAACCACATCATGCATTCCTGAGATCTCATTTTCAAAGTGAGGGTCAGTAAATTCAAATGTGCTAAAGCAAATGAAAATGGGGTGGAATGCAGGAGGCAGTGGACTTTCAGAGCTCTGCTTTCCATCTTGAGCATCTCCCACCCCTTTTTCTCTGTTTAATTGTGGTAAAATATACACAACATGAACTCTATCATCTTAACCATTTTAAGTACAAAACTCAGTAGTGCTAAGTATATTTGCATTGCTGGGTGACCAGTCTTTAAACCTCTTTTATTCTTGCATGAATGTTAGGTTTCTTTTTAAAAATAACATAAAATGGAATAAAATAAACAGAGCAATGCTCTCTTCAAAAATCAGCGGCCAGGGGTGCCTGGGTGGCTCAGTCGGTTAAGGGTCCGACTTCAGCTCAGGTCGTGAGCTCACAGTTCATGAGTTCTAGCCCTGCATCGGGCTCTGTGCTGACAGCTCAGAGCCTGGAGCTTGCTTCAGATTCTGCGTCTCCCTCTCTCTGCCCCTTCACCACTCGCACTCTGTCTCTCTCAAAAATAAACAAACATTAAAAAAAAAAAATCAGCGGCCAGAAGTCAGCATTTACTCTGTTCTGTCTTAGCCTCTCCCCAGCCTCTCCTCTCCTGCCCCTCCTCATGTGCACCATGGTAGCCTGTCACGGCCCTGGGGCTTCCATGGCCCCAGGGGCACAGCCCAGCGACTTAACCAGGTAGATGCGTCCAGGGGCTGTTTCCTGCTACCTGCATGCTTCTGAGTACGTAGCTGATGGCCCCGAACTATTATAAAGCCAGGATGACAGGAGGGACGAGGAACCCACATAGATCCAGTGAGCACCAGCACTTTGGGAAGGCTTGGTGTACAGCAGGGCCCCACACTTCTGGTCCTTAACATATCTGAAATTCCACACTCTGTTTCACAGTGGGCCAGATGGTCAGTTTCGGCTGGCAAGGCGGAAAATTTGAGGCCTGTGTTGATCGGTGATTATCATTTCTTTCGTTTTGTGGTTTTTCCGCTCATCATATAACAAGGGGGAAAATGCAGTGAAACCATGGCTTTCAGTTTGTTTTGGTATTTAATAGCAAAACCTTTCTTTAAAATAATTTTTTTAATGTTTATTTATTTTTGAGAAAGAGAGAGAGAGGGGGAGAGAGAGTACAAGCTAGGGAGGGGCAGAGAGAGAGGGAAACAGAATCCACAGCAGGCTCCAGGCTCTGAGCTGTCAGCACAGAGCCTGATACAGGGCTCAAACTCACTAGTTGTGAGATCATGACCTGAGCCAGACGTCCAACCAACTGAACCACCCAGGCGCCCCAACAAAACCTTTCTTTAAATGAAATTTTTCCTGGCAATGGAGTCAAAGGAGAAACAAGCAAAGGGTATCTAGTTGATAGGACCGGGCCTTCCCCGTGCTGGGGCACCCCCTGCCCCTAAGTCTTCTCCTCCCATCCACGCAGCCCAGTTTCAAACCCCTTCTGAGCTGCACAGACACCTCTAGGAGGAGGCAGTGGCTGGGCCCCCCACCGTGCTGATGCTGAGTGCCTTCGAGGTGAGCTCATACACGTGAGTCCACATCAGAACCTCGGGCGGGGGTGGGGGGTAGGTGACGCTGTTTAACGTTTGAAGGCAGGACGTGCTTGCCAGGCAAATGCAGAAGGTTGTACATTTAGAGGGGAAAAGACTCTCAGGTTAAGATGGTGGAGGGAAGCACAGTTGACCCTTCAACTACACAGGTCTGAATGACACAGGGCCATTTATTTTTTTCAATCAATATATCAAAAAATGTTTTGGAGATTTTTTGACAATTTGAAAAAAACTTGCAGATGAACCATATAGCCTAGGAATACTGAAAGAACTAAGAAAAAGTTGGGTGTTATGATGAGAATACAGTATATAATACATATAACACAAAATGTGTGTTAATTGACTATTATTGTTAAGGCTTCCAGTCAACAGTAGGCTATTAGTAGTTAAGTTTTGGGTGAGTCAAGAGTTATACATGGATTTTCAACTGTGTAGGGGAGTTGGTGCCTCTAGCCCCTCTATTGTTCAAGGGTCAACAGTATAGAATCTCTTTCCTTATGTCTTTTTTTTAAAGTGTATTTATTTATTTTTGAGAGAGACAGACAGAGACAGAGACAGAGCATGAATGGGGGAGGAGCAGAGAGAGAGTGAGACTCAGAATCCGACGCAGGCTCCAGGCTCGGAACTGTCAGCACAGAGCCTGACGTAGGGCTTGAACTTGTGAACCGAGAGATCATGACTGGAGCCAAAGTCCCACATTTAACCAACTGAGCCACACAGGCACCCCTCTTCCCGAATATCTAATTAAATGAATAAAAACTAGTAAAATAAACTTTCCAAAAAGTCACCAGCAGCAACAAACAGAGTAATACCATATGCTTCAACCATATGCTTCAGAAGCCAGTGGCCAGAGAGAGAAAGGAAAGATGTTGGCACACGAGGGCATGAGGCTTGGTTCCCAGCCCTCCAGCCCTGCCAAGGAAGATGCAACATCCGTAGGGTCTTGAGAGGTCTGCCATAAACCTGCCAGTTTGGAGAGAGCTGGACTCAGAGGTAGGAGACAGCCCTGGGGAAGCCAGATGTCCTTGTCACCAGGTTGACAGCTCAGTGCCAAGAGCGATCCCCTCTGTACTTCTCTCCAATGCCCTCACCACCCTCTGTCTTGCTCTCCATTCTGTCTCCCAGGGCCCTTGTTTTAGACCTCCCCTCTCTCTATTCTGCGCTTCCCCCTCCCATGACCTTGCCTAGTCACTGACCTCCAAGTCCTTTGCCTGGTGTTCTCCCTCCTCCCTGAGCTCTCCTCTGCCTCTTCTTGTTCCCTCCCTTCGCCCACCCTGCTTTCCCAAGGCTCGGCTGCTGCTGGCTGTGGTCCCAGAGTGACAATGGATGGTCATGTTCACAAGTAAAGTTGAAAGCCCACACTCATGGTTGTATTTGTAAAAATCATTATTTTTATGAAGTAGTTTGGACCAAAAAGAAAGAAAAGACAAAGACCTGCAACTCCCTGTCCTCAATCACAGTGTGTGGAACCCATCATGTTCACTGAGGACATGTGTCAGCCTAGGTCATTTGTGTGTGGTGGTAGGGCCACGAGATGCCCAGCTCCCAGGGAATGTGGCGGAAGCCTGTGCCGAGTAGAGTTCAACAGTGTTCAAGATGAGACACCAGCCCCAAATAAAACCACTTGTGCTAAGCCCCGTGTCACCAAACTGAGACTTCACTTAATTCCGGTTTCAGCTCTCCCGGAAATGTCATCTTAAACCAGCCAATCAAGAACCGCCTGATCAGCACTCCTTAGGTAATCTGCCGGATAGACCATGCATCCCCTAAAGGAAAGTGACCTTGCAATAATCAACCTGTTATTTTGCCTAGTATAACTTCCTTGTTCCCACTCGGTTCTGCTTATAAAAGTCTCTCATTTTGTTCAGCTGCTCAGAGCCCCTTTCTATCTGCCAATTTGGATGCTGTCCGATTCATGAACTGCTGAATAAAACCAATAAGATCTTTAAAATGTACTCAGTTGGATTTTGTTTTTTACCACAGGAATGCTGCCTGTCTGTTCACTCATTTTTCTGTTGGTGGACCTTCAGAGGATTCCAGTTTTCTGTTTGTATAGCAAAGCTACTCAACACTCTGGGGCAGGCATGGAGGTTTCTAAGGATATATATTTAAACAGGGACTTTGAGGGGAAAAAGTCAAAAATAGACCTACCCTATGATCCAGCAATGGCACTACTAGGTATTTACCCAAAAGATACAAAAATACTGATTCAAAGGGGTACATGCACCCCAGTGTTTAGAGCAGCATTATCTACAATAGCCAAATTACGGAAAGAGCCCAAATATCCATCAACTGAAGAATGGATAAAGAGGATGTGGTTATATATATACAATGGAATACTACTCAGTATTCAAAAAGAATGAAATCTTGCCATTTGCAAGGATGGATGGAGCATTTACATGGATGGAGCTAGAGAGTATTATGCTAAGCTAGATAAGTCAGTCAGAGAAAGACAAATACCATATGACTTCATTCATATGTGAAATCTAAGAAACAAAATAAATTAACATGGGTGGAGGGGGAAAGAGGCAAACCAAGAAACAGACTCTTAACTATAGAGAACAAACTGAGGGTTCCTGGAGGGGAGGTGGGGGGGGATGGATTAAACAGGTGATAGAGATTCAGGAGGGCACTTGTGATGAGCACCAGGTGTTGTATGTAAGTGATAAATCACTAAATTCTATGCCTGAGACTGACATTGCACTGTGTGTTAACTAGCTGGAATTTAAACAAAAACTTGCAGAAAAAAAATAAGGAAAAAAGTAAAACGAAACAGACTTGCCGTGATGCCCAGCTTGGACGTCCTCAGTCCTCCTGGATGCCACCAAGCTGCTGCCCACCGAAGCTGCTCCAGGTCACCTCCCACTGGCAGGCACGAGAGCTGCTTTTCCCCTGTATTTATTGGCCATTCCGTTTCCAGATGGTGAATGGTCAATTCGTCTTCTCCCCCTTTTCCGTTGGGTTATTGGTCTTTTTCTGACTCACGTGTAAGGATTCTTTGACTCTGCCACCGGATCCTAATGCGATGTTGGCTCTGCCCCCTGCACAATTTTTCTCCCCATCTGTGGCTTGACTTTTCACTACCTTGAAGTGTCTTTTAATATTTGGAGCTTTGTACTCTCAGTGTTTTAGCTCAGGAGTTCTACACCACCTAAAGTCATAAAGATCACCTTCTGGTTTTCCCTTCTACAGGGTATAAGGCTTTATCTTTAGGTGTTTGGTGGTAAGGTGTGAGGTGGAGATTCAGTTCTATTTTTTTCTTCATGTAGATAACCCACTCTCCTGGGACATGAAGTGTAAAGCCCTTCTCACGGCCATCTACCACGTTTCCACATTTCCTCGGGTCTGGTCCTGGGCTCTGTTCTCAATCATAAGACAGCTCATCTCTCCTAAGCCAGAAAGCCTTCAGTTAGTTCAGCTTTCTGATTCATCTTTATATCCAGGGGTGGGGAACCCCAGCCTTGCTCTTCAGAATAGGTCAGGCTCTTCTGGGCAATTTGCTCTCTTACCACACATTTTGGAATCAGCCCGTGAAGTTCCAATGAAAATCTTATCAAGGTTTGGGTGACAGTTGCTTTGAAATTAGGAGTAATTTCTACAGAATAGACATAATTATAATATTGAGTCTTGCATTTTTAAAAAATATTATTAGGGTCCTTATATTTCCAGTGAAATGTTATTATTCTATTTGTAAAGGCTTTACAGTGTTTAGACTTATCCTTAAGTACCTTTTAATTGTGTTACTATGTCAAGGATATTTTTTAAAACCACATTTCCTAATCATGGTGCCAGTGAGTACAGATAAAGTTGAGTTTCAGTACTGATATTGTCAGCTCTTTCACTCCCTCTGACAATCACTCAGCCATGACCTGCCACACGAGTCCATCTATCTGTCCCTTTTGGACACTCACACCCTCTCATTGACATTTAATATGACCTAGGACCTTCACCACCATGTTGAAAAGTAGGGGTGAAAGCAGGCATGATACAGCAGAAATTTTAAGGGGCACATGGGTGGCTCAGTCCATTAAGCATCCTACTCTTGATTTCTGCTCAGGTCACAGTCTCACGGTTCCTGAGATCAAGCCCCGTGTCAAGCTCTATGTTGACAGCCTGCTTGGGATTCTCTCTCTGCCCCTCCCCTGCTCATCATGCACTCTCTCCCTCTCAAAATAAATAAACTTAAAAGGAAAAATGTTTTAAATAATAAGAGGATGTGATGCACGACTATGTGCTAATACATTTGACCATTTCATTGAAATGGACAGTTCCCTGGGAAAAATAGAATTTCCAAAATCTGAATCTAAAAGAAACAGGCATATTTTTTTGCTCCCTTGCTGTATTTTTTTACAATTATTTTCATGATACTTTTTGCCTTTTATAAGGGAAAATAATGTAGGGTAGCAGTGGGGGGGAAAAGACACATCTGGGGTTACAGCCTAAGCCTGTTATTCCAGAGCTGGGTCTCCAGCCTGGTGGCCATAGAGCGGACAGCAGGAGGCCATCTAGGATCTCCCCCTATCAAAACTTTCTAAATTAAAAAAAGAAAAATCACGTCTTCTTTCTGTCTCTTTTCCCTCTGACCCAAGCTGAACAACATCTGACTTCTTATATGTTGTCTGCCATTGTCATCTAACAAGACAAGGAGGGGGAGTATGTGTTCAGCCCAGAAAGTTAGTGCTTGCAGTTTACGCCTAAGCCTAAGCTCATTTTTTTTTCTATTTTTTTTTTCTAAACACAATTGCTTATTGCTGTTGCCCTCTTTTCTCTTCCCTGCTATGTGTGCTGAGATGGGCAGAGGGTGCAAACCATGTCTCTCCTCCCACTACTGCCCAGGACCATCCTTCCTTGTGTCACAGGCAGTGTTAACAGTACTTTCGTGGTGAGCTCACCAGTGCCCTATCCCGGATGACCGGCCCACAGCGATTGGGAAGGTCATGGGCAGGGGAGTTTATGTGCTGAAGGTGGGGCATTTCTTGGGATTGTGTTAGCAGCAATCCCCAGCTATACCACAAGCTGCCATGGAAAGGGAGTCATTCCCAAGCTGTCAGATGACCACCTCAATCGCAGTGGTTTGGGGGATGAAAATTTTTGTTGACTCTGTCTGCATTCCTGGAGGAGTGTGATATCATTTGGAAGAAGCTGGTATTGCTATTTTACCTAAAAGTAGGGAAGTAGGAAGGAGCTGTGTTGGCATTCCAGACACTGCCCAGATACCGGGGAGGCATCGGAATGAATTGGGGATTGGGGCACTATCACTATGGTTTGGTTGTGTGTGTGTGTGTGTGTGTGTGTGTGTGTGTGTGTGTTAAAAAACAATATAATAACACTTGCCATTTTAATCATTTTAAGTGTACAGTTCAGTAGTGTTAAGCATACTTACATTGTTGTGCAACAGGTCTTCAAAATTTTATTGTCTTGCAGAACTGAGACTCCATCCCCATAAATAATAACTCCCCAGGCCCCCTCCCTGCCCCCAGCAACAATCATTCTATTTTCTGTCTCTGTGAATTTGACTCTAGGAACCTCAGATAAATGGCATCATACAGCATGTGTCCTTTTGTGACTGGCTTGCTTCACTGAGCATAAAGTCTTCAAGATTCAACCATGTTGTAGCACATGTCAGGACTTCCTTCCTTTTTAAGGCTGACTAATATTCCAGTTTTCTCATCCATTATCTGTCTATGGATACTTCGGTTGTTTCTACCTCTTGGCTATTGTGAAAAATGCTGCTATGAACGTGAGTGTACAAATATCTCTTAGAGACTGTGTTTTCAGTTCTTTTAGGTATATAATCAGAAGTAGGATGGCTGGACCATATGGTAGTTCTATTTTTAGTTTTTTGAGGAAACACCATATTGTTTTCTATAACAGCTGCACTAATTTTCATTCCCACCCGCAATGCACAACAGTTCCACTTTCTGCGTATTTTTGACAACACTTGTTATTTCATAGTAGCCATCCTAATAGGTATTATAATGTCCCATTGTGGTTTTAATTGGTACTTCTGTGATGGTTATGATGTTGAGCATCTTTTCCTGTTTCTTGGACATATGCACATCATCTTAGGAGAAATGTCTGTTCAAGTCCTTTGCCCATTTTTTAACTGGACTATTTGATTTTTGTTGTTGAGTTCTAGGAGTTCGTTTTTTTTTTTTTTAACCTTTATTCACTTTTGAGAGACAGAGCATGAGTGGGGGAGGGACAGGGAGGGGGGCACAGAATCCAAAGCAGCCTCCAGGCTCTGAGCTGTCAACACAGAGCCCGACGTGGGGCTCAAACCCACAAACCGTGAGAGCATGACCTGAGCTGAAGTTGAACACTCAACCGACTGAGCCACCCAGGCGCCCTGAGTTGTAGGAGTTCTTAATATAGTTTGGATGTTAACCCCTTATTAGATATTTGTAAATATTTTCTCTTATTCCTTTTCACTTTGTTGAATGTATCCTTTGATGAACAAAAGTTTTGAAGTTTGATATAGTCCTGTACGGCTTGGTTTTTGTTGACTATATGTCTGTATGGGCCCAAAATTCGGTATGGGGTTCTCTTATTTCTGGTGATGCAATGTCAAGCCAGTTATTCTCTGATCACGTTTGATGGACTTTTCTCATTTCCTTCCTGTCTGAAATTATCAGACTTGGAATTCATGAAAGTTCTTCATGGCAAAATCAGTTTGCCAAAGCTGATACCGTCACCTGAAGGAACCCAGGGTCGGCAGCTGGTCCTAGGTATCTTTCTGTGGGATCCATGTGGGCAGTGCAGAGAGAGCAGATCTTAGCATCAGTTCCAAAGACAGCAAAGCCCTTTTGAATAAGGAAGCATTACTGGTTTGCTAAAAATAAAAACGAAGACATAATTTTGACTAGTATGAGAAAAAAACTCCAGAGGTTGCCGACCCTGTTCGGTACTCAAAGGGCATTTGGAGCCCTGCTCTGTTCTGGGTCCTGGGCTGGGAGTTCTGGGCAGCCAGGGGTTGGGGAGAGTGAGTTGCTGCCCCTTGTGTGTTACAGTGGGACATTCCCATCCCCTGCCACATATGGGGCTAGCCTCACCCCTTGGTGTCTATCTCTGCAAGAAATGCCACAAACAGAAAACTACGTACAGTCCTTTGTCCAGCTCATCTGTCTGGCATTAGAGAGCCTCGGTGGGGGTCTCGGGGGCAGACCTCCCTCCCCCATACTCCCTCACATCTGTCCATCCAAGCCTGGCCATGCCAATCAAGCCATAGTAGAAACAGCAGCAGGGAACTGGGTGTCATCTATTCTTTCTATTCTTTTCTTTTTCCTTTCTTCCTTTCCATTCCCTTCTACATCAGCAAAAAGATGCCAAAGTTTTTCTGTGTCCCTTTGGTATGGGCTGAATATTGCCCTCCCTCCCCCAAACCCTAATTCCCAATACCTTATAATTAGACTGTATTTGGACACAGAGTCTTTAAAGATGTGGTTAAGTTAAAACAAGATCATTAGGGTGCGCCCTAATCCAATCTGATTGGGGTCCTCATAAGATGAGGAGATTAGGACACAGGCAGAGGAAAGACCATGTGAGGACACAGGAGAACAAAGAGGCCTCAGGAGAAACCATCCTGCCGCCATCTTGGTCTAGGACTTCCAGTCTCCAGGACTGTGAGAAATGCATTTCTGTTGTGTAAGCAACGCAGCCTGTGGTACTTGGTTCTGGCAGCCCCAGTACACCTACCCACGACCCCTCCTTTCTTCCAGTACAACCACATGAGTCACTTATGACCTCCAGCAGTCGTATGCCACTGTCAGTATTAATGTGAAACTCTCCCAAGAGTTACTTGTAATATTGGCAAGTTCTTGTGAGCTGTGAGCCCGGCATCCTGTCGTGAATGGGTACGTTCCTTATTGAAATGCCACTTTCAGTCCACTGTTTCCCGGCGCTCTTGGCAATGGCCCAATTTCATGTTCCAAATAGGAAAAGGCGGGTTGATTTAAAGACTCAAGACGTTGTTAGGCGTTACCTTGATTTATGTAAAAATAATACTAACTAGTTGAATAACAATGGCTCACCATTCACCTGCGGCCTGAGAGGCTAATAAAACGGGCACATTAATCTCTATTGTGATGACATCAATTTGTACCAGGCTGTTCTTCCAAGTTAAGAAACGTGTTATGTTGTTCCAAATGTACGTTTGCTTGCTACAGAGTTGTGTTAAGTGGTTCCAAAAAGCGAGCGTGTATATTTTCTCTGGGGAAACACTTGTATATTATTTCAGCTGAAAACATCTCTCCGCACAATTACTAATCAGGAGTAAAAATCAGCATTTGTCCCGCTGGCCCAGCTGGACCCTCCGCTGTCGTGAGATGCGGCTGCTGCTGCCGAGTGGCGGGCCCGTTGGGGGCACGCCAGGAGCTCTGGGTCCCATTCTTTCAGGCTGAGCCCCAGGAGCTCGTGCAATACTTTCAGAAGGAAGCACGGCTTGGGGCCATTCCTGTTTTGTCTTGCTGGAATTCAAAGATATTTTTTAAGCCTTTTCCCCCACTTGAGTTGAGAGGGCCTGGGACACAGTTTCACAAGCTGTGTGCCACGTAGAATTCCTGAGCAAACCCGCTCAAAAGAATGACTTCATGAGAGGAGAGCTAGTATTTGCCGTTTCTTCTTGTTTTTCTCATTTCCCAAGGGAAGGCTAATCTGTAGAAACACAGAACCTCTGGAGGCCAGTAAAATGGAGGGGTAAGAGAAGCGAGATTGTTTCATTGTTGCCATCATGAACTACAGTTTGTTTTTATTGCTTTTCTTTTTTCCCTTCAGGAAAGCGCTGGGTTAGGAGCCCTGATAGATTATTCTTGCACCCCCTGGTTCTGGCTTTCCCCCCATTGTTCCAGCTGCCTTTTTATCACCGAGATCTGTGTCAAGTTCAATGCCATTCTTGTTTCATGTACTTGTTCCCGCCACTGAGCTGACCACCCGCCTCTGCCCAGAGTCCCGGAGAGTGATGGTGTGTGGCCCCGTCACCACCCTTTCATGTTGCAAACGGCCTTGAGCAGCCCTGAAACCAGTTCAGGTGTTGGCAGGACGGCAGTGTCTCTGGATTGTCCGCTCCACATTCCCCAGCCTGGTGGCGGGTGGGCAGGCATCCACCGTGGATCAAAAGCCTGTCTTTACACCTGTGGGCTCCTCGGTGGTGGGGTTCAGTGAGGTCTGGCCTGCTGCGTGTGAACACTTGGGCTGCCCTGTGCCTCTGGTCATGAGAAAGCATTTATTTATTGTACAGAAACGTGCAACCACAGGCAGAAATGACAGCATTCTGGCCTTGGGGTACTGCCTTTGAATGCCAAGACAGGGGTAGGGAACCAAAAGCATCATCCATGGAACTGAAATGCTTTCATGTGCAAGAGAGCAGTTAAATGTGTGGGAATTGGGGCAAAGAAGTTCAACAGTGGGGAAGTTTAGGCGAGGAGAGGGGATAGGAGGCAGGAGGTGTGGGGTCCCCTTTCGACCCAATAGCTCCCAGATGGAGCTGTCCAGGTAACTCACGGAAGCAGGGACCAATCTTGCTCATCTGCTGTCATCTAGAAGGAGCATTTATCACATGAAAATGTCTTTGTTTGTGGTAGTCATGAGTGTCAGCAATGCTCTGCTTTTGTTAAAATGGCATTGTCTTTTAATCTTGGGAGAAAAAAGACGTCACATCCTCCCTGGCTGGTGTGCTGGGGCACAGACACTCTGCAGTGTCAATTCTGTCACTCAGGGCTCTTGGAGGTTCAGGGGTCCGGGAAGGCTGGGGAGAGTGCCGTGCTCAGGGGAATGAGGATGCAGCATTCCAGGAATCCAACCTTGTTTGGAACTGTCTTACCCAAACCTTTAACCTGCAAATACTGAACTGCTGTTCCCAGGGAAAGTAGGGCCTCTCACGAGCCGCTGGCTGTGACATCCATTCATCAATCAATACATAACATATGTATATTTGTGGTAAAGACACTGTATTGAATATATACTGTTGATTCTTTTTTAATGTTTATTTATATTTGAGAGAGAGAGAGAGAGAGAGAGAGAGAAACTGCATGTGCACAAGTGGGGGAGGGGCAGAGAGAGAGGGAGACACAGAACCTGAAACAGGCTCCAGGCTCTGAGCTGTCAACACAGAGCCCAACCCAGGGCTTGAACCCACGAACCATGAGATCATGACCTGAGCTTAACCGACTGAGCCACCCAGGCACCCCTATATTGTTGATTCTTTAACATTTAACTCACAGCCAACAGGGCTGACTTAGGCTTGGACAAGGTTCATCTAACACGTATTTTCTACATAAAGCTCTTCCCAGCCTTCCTTGTGCCTAGGAACACCAGACAGCACCTCACCTGTGAAGTAGAGACAACAGGTCGACCACCTGAGGCCACACAAGACAGCAGCATGTGGAGGTGGCAGCAGGTGCCCAGCGGGCTGCCTAGGCCCACCCCAAGAGCTGAGCCTGGCACGCTGGCCACACAGGTGCGTGGCAGCAGGCTCCCAGCACCCAAGGACTCCCAGGTATGTGAGGGGGGACCCCAGGCAGTGTTTATGAAGCCATGACACTCAGCTTCCTGCACCCCGAACAAGCATCTGAGAGCCTGAATGTCACACCCACCAGCCTGGGCTTTGGCGGAAGCACCTCCCAATTAGGGTATGGCCACTTTCCCTGTTTTCTCCAGGCCAGGTGACACCACAGAGCAGCAGAACAGGGTCCAGAAGGGATGGCTTTGGTCTGGCATCCACTTCTATTTTCCTTCTAAAAAAAGATACAGTGCATGTAGAAGTACATGTGGCCTCTGAGACCCTCTTGGGGTGGAAACACACTAGGATCTGGCCATGACCCTCTGGGACTGTCCAGGAGAACTGGCCACAGAAGGGGCCACCTATCTTCCCCGCTCACCTATCTCTTGAACCCCGCTCTCCTCTTGGCAGCAGGGCCAGGGCTGAGACTCTCAGAGGGAAGCTCTGTGCAGCCACTGGGGGTCCTGAGCAGTCACCGGAGGTTCCCTGGGCTGAGGGGTGACTCCTGCTCCTGTGCCTGGCAGATCGCCCTTGCAAACAAACTCGATACGGATGAGACATCACGCCTGCTCCCATTCTGGCCACCTCTCCTTGGACCCATCGTCCAAGTGAGGAATATAGAAACAGGGGCTCTCCACCCGGGAACACTGTCCCACCTGGCATGTAAGACACCCTCCCTCACTCCCCTGGGGTTTGCCATCCTACTGAATGTCACTGCGAGAGTGTGCACACAGCTGACCTCTCAACCCAGGCTCTTGGGAGGATCATAGGGCCCCCTAGATGTGCTCCAGACCAGCCTTCAGTGCTCCTCTGTGGCCTGGAGTTGAAAAGACTCTATCTCTCGTGCTGTGGGTGTGATGCTCCTTCCACAGTGTGCATATGACTTGGAACCTCTGCCTCTGTTCGCTGCCTCCCCACAAGCCTGTAGAGTACCTTTCCAAGCTGGGAAGGACAAAGCCAGCTCCTAGGTCTCATGGTCCCTTCTTGATGGAGCACCATCTTAAGAGAGTACTTTCTGTGTGTGGTTGTTTTCAGACTATGGTAAAAAAAAAATGACATAAAACTTATCATTTTAACCATTTTTAAGTGTACAGTTCAGTAGCATTAAGTAAATTCACATTGAGCAACCACCTCCACCATTCATCTCCAGAACTCTTTCATCTTGCAAAACTGAAACTCTGTCCCCATGAAGCACTAACTCCCCATTCTCCTCTCCCTCCAGCAGCCCCTGGCAGCCACCTGCCACTTTTTGTCTCTATGAATTTGATGACTCTAGGAGACCTCATATAAATGGAATCATACAGTATTTGTCCTTTTCTATCTGGCTTGTTTCACTGAGCATAATGTCTTCAAGCTTCATCCCATGTTGTAGCAGGCGTCACAATTTCCTTCCTCTTTAAGGCTGAACACCATTCCAATGTATGGATATACTACATTGTGTCTGTCCATTCCTCTGTCTGTGGACCTTTTGGTCCACCTTTTGGTTGTTGTGAACATTGTTGCTGTGAACAAAAGTGCAAGGAGGGTGCTTTCAGAGGTTTGAAAAGTTCCTGCTTTTATGAATGTTAACATTTTAGATTTTTTGTTACACTTGGAAGAGGTTTGGCAGTAACCCCAAGTCATTTTAGCTCCAAGGGTCCATTTAGTTTTCCTCATGCTCCCAACACACTCGGTCACCTGGGACACCAATGAGGTAACCTGTGTGCTCATTTGGGCCAGTACTCCATTAGCAGCCAGTGGTCCCCCCAGCTCACCAGGCAGATTGAAGTGCCATGGAGACCTTAAATCACAGGGTAAAACTGAGAGTAAAACTCAGCCAGAGTAAAACTCAGCTTCTCTTAAGAGAAGCGTGTGCTCCCCTGACATCCCGGAATGGAAAGTGGCCTCTTACAGGAACAGGGATTAGATGCAATGCCACCCAACCCCCAGGTCATCCCTGGGCAAGGGCCACCTTCAAGTGCATTGTAGAAAGCTGAGCTAAGGGCTCAACAATTTGGACAGTGCAGTTATTGAGAGGGAGGTGGCATCGAGGAGCCCTTGGTTAGAGAGAAAGGGTGCCTGGGAGTACCAGAAAATTGGCACAGGAGGTTCAAGAGAAGTGACAGAGAAGCCCCTTTCCCTGTCTTATTGCAGGAGATTACTAGCCAGTAATACCACCACTTGGAATTCAGTGAACTCGCTGGCTTCTCTAAATCCATCTAGAATCTGTCCTGAGTCTCAGGTACCTGCAATCCATCTCTAGGACATGGTGGTGACTGTCCTTCAAGGCGTGTGTACAGACGGTGATCCTACACAGAATAAGCCTGGGGACAGATGGTTTTCTCCCCTCACTGATGACAGCAGGGGCCCATACTAATGATGTTGGGTCAGCAGGGCACAGAGAAAAGAGGAAAACTCAGAACATCCTGGTGATGAAGGCGCGGTTCAGAATGCCACCTCCCCAGGGAGGGTCCCGGGCTCTGAGTTCGTGGGCACTTACTTCCCTCTAGTGGTGAGATGGAAGCAGGACATGCCGTGTCTCAGAACATGTTCTCCAGTAAAGGCTGTGGCTGCTGAGTGATTCCGTGCATAACACCATGATCATTACCTTACAGTCGGTTTCGGTATATGTGTGAGTTTGTATATGTGCCAGGTGCCGTGGACATATGAGATGAATTGCGCATTGTTATAGGCTGAGTTGTGTGGTCTGAACATTCGTACATCCTAACCCCCAGTGCCTTGGAATGTGACTTTGTTTACAGATGGAACCTTTATTTATTTACTTTTTAAGATTAAAACATTTTTTTAAGTTTGTTTATTTTGAGAGAGAGACAGTAGGAGTGGGGGAGGGGCAAAGAGAGAGGGAGAGAGAGAATCCCAAGCAGACTCTGCGCTGTCAGCACGGAGCCCAATGCAGGGCTCAAACACACGAAACTGTGAGATCATGACCTGAGCCAAAACCGAGAGTTGGACGCTTAATCAACTGAACCACCTAGGCATCCCAGGAGATGTGACCTTTAAAGAGGTGATTACATTCTTCTCAAGTTCACGTGGAACATTCTTCAGGATAGATACTCTATGAGGCCATAAAACAGGTTTCAATAATTTTAAAAGATAGAAATCATACAAATCATCTTCTCCAACCACAATGGAATAAAGTTAGAAATCAATAATCAGAAGGAAACTTGGGAAATGCACAAATATGTGGAAATTAAACAACATTGAGCTAAATAAACACTGTATCAAAGAAGAAATCATAAAGGAAATTGGAAAATACTTTGTGATATATGAAAATAAAAAAATACAACAAACTTACATGATGCAGCTAACACAGTACTCAGAAAGAAATTTAAAGCTCTAAGCACCTATATTAGGAAAAAAGAAAATTTTCAAATCAATAACCTAAAATTTCCACCTTAAGAAACTGGAAAAGAAAGGGCAAACTAAACCTAATGCAAGCCAGAGGAAGAACATAATGAAGACTGGAATGAAAATACATTAAAAAGAATAGAAAAACAATAGAGAAATCAACAAAATCAAAAGTTGATTTTTTTTAAGAGATCAACAATGTTGATCATCTTTTGCTACACTGACCAAAAAAGAAGGGAAGACATAAATTACTAAAATCAGGAATGAAAGAGAGGACATTATTGCCAATGTTACAGAAATTAAACAAGACTAGGAAGGAATACTACTAACAATTGAATGCCATGGTGGCAAGAATAATGCTCCTCCTAAAATATCAACGTCTTAACCCCTGGGACCCATAAATATGTTGCCTTACATGGCAAATGAAACTTTGAAGATATGATTAAATCAAGGGTCTTGATATGGGGGATATTAATTTGGGTGATCTGAGTGGGCCAATGCAATCATGTAGGTCCTTATAAAAGAAAGGGGGCAGGAGGGTTAGAGTCAGAGATTTGAAAATACTACACTGCTGGCTTGAAAGAATATGAGTGAACTTTGGGAGCTGGAAAAGACAAAGGAACACGTTGTGCCCTGGAGACTTCAGAAGGTATGTAGCGGCACCTGGGTGGCTTGGTCAGGTGAGTGTTAAGTGTCTGACTCTTGATTTTGGCTCAGGTCATGATCTCACAGTACATGAGTTTGAGCCCCAAGTCAGGCTCTGCACTGTCATTGTGGAGCTGCTTGGGATTCTCTCTCTCCCTCTCTTTCTCAAAATAAATAAATTAACTTAAAGAAGAAGAAGAAGAAGACGGTAAGTAGCCTTGCAGGCGTCTTAATTTTAGCTCGGCGAAATTCATTTCAGATATCTAACCTCAGGAGCTTAATAATATTACATTTTAAGCCAGCAAATCTGTGATCATTTATTTTAGTGCAATAAGAAAGGAATATATATGCCAACACATTAGATAACCTAGATGAAGTAGACACATTTCTAGAAAGATAGAAACTACTGAAACTAATTCAAGAAGAAATAGAAATTTCGAATAGACTTATAAGTAAAGAGATTCAATTAGTAATCAAAAACTTTCCATATGAAAAGCCCAGGGTCAGATAGTGAAATTCATGAACACAACAAACTCTCCCAAAAAACTGAAGAAGCGGGAACACCTCCCAACTTATGCTATGAGACCAGAACTACCCTGATTGTAAAATCAGACAAAAGCATCACAAAAAAAGAAAACTACAAACCTATATCCCCTAAGAATATAGATATCAAAATCTTCAACAAAAACTAGTGAATCAAATCCAGCAGCATCTAAAAAAGAATTATAGGGGCGCCTGGGTGGCGCAGTCGGTTAAGTGTCCGACTTCAGCCAGGTCACGATCTCGCGGTCCGTGAGTTCGAGCCCCACGTCAGGCTCTGGGCTGATGGCTCAGAGCCTGGAGCCTGTTTCCGATTCTGTGTCTCCCTCTCTCTCTGCCACTCCCCCGTTCATGCTCTGTCTCTCTCTGTCCCAAAAATAAATAAATGTTGGGAAAAAAATCAAAATAAATAAATAAATAAATAAATAAAAATAAAATAAAATAAAAATAAAATAAAAATAAAAATAAAAAAGAATTATATACCATGGCCAAGTAACATTTGTATCACAAATGTTGGTTCAATAATCAACCAATGCAATAACCATATAATGGACTAAAGGAACAAAAAAATGCCTGACCATCACAACAGGTGCAGAAAAAAAGCACTTGACAGAATCTAGCAAGCTTTGTATTAAAAACAAACAAACAAACAAATAAACAAACCAGGAATATAAGGGAACTTCCTCAACCTGATAAAGGGTATCTACCAAAAAACCTCACAGCTTACATCATAAGATGTAAGAATAAGATGAGACAAGGATATTCCCTGTTGCCACTCTACCCAAAATTGTACTCAAGCTTCTAGTCTGGGCAATTCAGCCAGGGCACCTGGCTGGCTCAGTCAGTGGAGCATGCAACTCTTGATCTTGGGGTTATAAGTTGGAGCCCCACACTGGGTGTAGAGATTACTTAAAAATAAAATCTTTTTTAAAAAAGAAAAAATCAAATAAAAAGCAGACAGATTAGAAAAGAAAAAATGAAGCTATTTGCAAATAACATATCTCATATATAGAAAATCCTAAAGAATTTTAAAAAGTGATTAGAGCTAATAAACAAGTTCAGCAAGGTTGCAGGATACAAGATCAATATACAAAAATCAATTCGGTGTCTACACGCTAGCAATGAGCAATCTGAAAATGAAAGTAAGCAAACAGTTCCATGTACGATAGCATGAAAATAATAAAATACTTGGAATACATTTAACCAAAGAAGTGCTCTCCCACTCATACTAGCTCTTTGCACTTGCAAAGAAGTGCTCTTGTACAAAACATTGTTGAAGAGATTAAAGAAGACATAAGTAAATGGGAAGACATCTTGTATTTGTGGATTAGAAGATGTAATATTGTAACAATGGCAATACCCCCAGACTGTTTTACAGATCCAATGCAATTCGACCTTGTTGGGGAAATTGACAAGCTGATTTTAAAATTCATATGGAAATTAAAGGGGCCCAGAATAACCAAAAATCTTGAAATAGAAGAACAAAGTTGGAGGATTCATACTTTCTGATGTCAAAATTCATTTCAGAGCTACAATAATCAAGACTCTGAGTTACTGGTATAAAGATAGACATATAGATCAATGGGATAGAATCAAGAGTTCACACATAAACCCTCACTTTTATGGTTAATCAGATTTTTGATGAGGATGCCAGATAATTCAATGGGGGAAAGAAGTCTTTTCAACAAATCGTGCTGGAAGAACTGGATATATCCACATGTAAAAGAATGAAGTTGGATCCCCATCTCACACCCTATACAAAAATTAACTCAAAATTGATCAGGACTGGTAAGATCTAAAGAAAGAACTTAGAACTAGGATAAGAACTAAAACTATAAAACTGTTCAAAGAAAACATAAGTATAAATCTTCATGACCTTGAATTTGGCAATGGTTTAGATAAATGATACCAAAAGTTCAAGTAACCAAAGAAGAAAATAGATAAATTGGACATCATCAGAATTGAAATACTTTTGTATTTCAAAGGACACCATCAAGAAAGTGAAAAGACAACCCACAAGATGGGAGAACATACTTGCAAATTGTGTATCTGATGAGGGACTGGTATCCAAAACATGTAAAGAACTTTTACAATCCAACAATAAAAAGCTAAATAATCCAGTTTAAAAATAGGCAAAGGACTTGAATAAATATTTCTCCAAAGAGGTATAAAAATGGACACTAAACATACAAAAAGATGCTTAACATCATTAGCCATCAGGGAAATGCAAATCAAAGCCACAATGAGATATTACTTTACACCCACTAGGGTCATTATAATCAAAAAGATATACCATAACAAGGACATCGGGAAATGAGAACGTTCATACATTGCTAATGAGAACATTTCCACTGCTATGGAAAACAGTCTGGCAGTTACTCAAAAAGTCAAACACAGAGTCACCATAAAACTCAGCAATTCGACACCTATAGATATACCCAAAAGAACTGAAATCATATGCCCATGCAAAAACTTGTACACAGCTGTTCCTAACAGCATTGTTTATAAGAGACAAAAGATGCACATGACCCAGATGCCAATCCACTGAAGTGTGGATAAACAAACTGTTGTATATACATGCAATGGAATATTATTCTGCTATAAAAATGAATTAAAGTTCTGATTCATGCTATAAATGGATGAACCTTGAAAACGTTAGGCAAAGTGGAAGAAGTCAGACACAAAAGGCCGCATATTGTATGACTCCATTTATTGAACGTCCAGAATAAGAAAAGCTATAGAGACATAAAGTAGATTCGTGGTTGTGGGGGGAAATAGTAGGGGGAGGAGGGTAATGGGGAGTGACTGTTGATGGGGTATGGAGCTTTTGGGGGATTTAATGAAAAGATTCTGGAACCAGATAGTTCACGATGTTGCACAGATTTTAAAATATAGTAACAATCACTAAATCATACACTTTAAAAGGGTGGTGGTGTATGAATTACGTGACATTAAACACACACACACACACACACACACACACCAGAAATCCAAATCAAAAAGTGAAAGAGGGAGACGGTCTTGATCCTGCTGCCTAGAAGGATCGTGGGTGTCTTGTGACGGCGCAGCTGGGAAGTGAGGCAAGTCTGTTCGTCAGGGAGCCCCTGTTTTAAGTGTGCCTTGCAGAGTGAGGGTCCTAATAATAGATCTGGACCATTTTCCTCATAAATAAAAAATCAGTAACGTAAAAAGCAGTTTGGTTGAAATGCTTTGTGTTTCTTTCTAAACTCTTCCAAAGTAAAATAAATGTCTTTCTGGTTATGAATAGGTTTGCTGGAGCGTATTTGTGCCTGGTGGGGTGAAGGTCCCCCCATGCAGAGGCTTTTCTCTGAGGCTGGAAGGAGCCACACGGGGGCAGTGTCTGTCTGCCACTGCTGCCCACACTGCCTGCTGGGGGGCTGGGAGGTGGGCCTGGTCCCAGAGCGAGATTCGAAATGTTCGCGGAGGGGCGTCTCTGGAACCCTCGGGGAAAACCTAATGCCAGCTCATGTCAGATGATTGAAAGGAATTGTGTTCTGTTGTTTGTTATACTGTCAGATGTGATCGCTGGATTGGGATAATATTTTAAAATTTTTACATTTTAATGTCTCCTAGAATATTTAAGGATAAAATATGTCTGGGCTGTGCTGGAAAACACTTGCACAAAGGAAAAAAAAAGAGATAAAGCAGATATGACAAAATGTTAATACTTTTAAAATCTAGCCGACGAGTATATGTTTTCTCATAGATAGATAGATAAAGATATATCCATATATCTCTAACCTATGTAGCTAATATACATATCCATATAGGTACACAGATATAGATATCTAATCTATAGCTATCTATCTAATATCTGTATCTATGTGAGAAAATATTAAATGGATTCTCCTATACCTATATCTGTGTTATATCTAATATATCCATCTAAGAAAATGTTAAATGGAACCCCACATACTCATCAGCTAGATTTGAAAGGTATTAACATTTTATTAATAAATATCTATATCTATACCTCAATTTATATCTTTCTAAATATGAAGATTTTCCATTGACAAAGTACCTGCATGGAAGTGCACATTCAAAGGTGTTTTTCCCACTTAACTCATTACTTCTAAATGATTTTGCTCTCCTTGTTGTTTTTTTAAGATTTTATTTTATTTATTTTAAAAATGTTTTTATTTATTTATTTTTGAGAGAGAGAGAAATAGCACAAGCGGGGGAGGGAAAGAGAGAAAAAGAGAGAATCCCAAGCAGGCTTTGGCTGCATTGTCAGCGCAGAGCCCGCGGAGGCTCAAACCCATGAACTGTGAGATCATGACCTAAGCTGAAGTTGAGTGTTTAACTGACTGAGCCACCCAGGTGCCCCTAAAAATTTTATTTTTAAGTAATCTCCACACCCAATGTGGGGTTCAAACTCACCACCCTGAGATCAACAGTCACGTGCTCCACCAACCAAGCCAGCAGGTGCCCCAATTTTGTTCTCTTTGAACAAAAATACAGGATGTTATGATCCCGTCGCTTTAGAAATGAAATCGAATAATGGGATTTAGAAGCCCTATAGATTTTTGTTGTAAGAATTGTTTTGAAGCCCTATAGATTATTGAGATGAACATAAAAATAAGATCAAACTCCAAAATGCCTCAGCTTTTTGTCCGGTGGCCAGGGCACTAGCCTGAGCTGATAGCCCTGTTGTGAACAAGGGACTCACTGTCGGATTATCTACCCGTGGCCAAATCTTAACAACTGGCAGCCTACACTTCTCAGAAGGGGGCTGGCTGAATTCCGGGGACTGCTGTGCCACCGTATAAAGTCACGATGCAGCCCGGTGGGAAGCCAGTGGCTGAGTGGGCTGGGATCAATCAGCACAAGCCAGGAGCAGGGAAACGTGCAATTAGGTAAAATGCATTCTGTGCCATGCAGAGCGGGTAGTTGGCTGTTCCTCTGCTCGGCACTTCCCTGCTTTCCTCCTGCCGCCTCACCATCTGAGGCTTCCTAAGGACTTACTGGTATTTGAACAGTCGGCCTCCCTTCCTCCCTTACGTGAAGACAGGTGGGGCAGGTCACTGCCTGGTCCTGAAACGGGGTCCTCGTGGCAGATGCTCATTTGTTTGTTGAGTAAGGGAAGGGTCAGGGAATCGCTAGTGATTTTCATTTTTTTCTTTATGTTTTCCTTTTGGGTTTCAGATTTTCTATAAAGAAGACATTTTATACTAAAAAAAAAAAAGAATAAATGCTGCCTTAAAAAGTAAGTGTGTGTGGAGCAACAGGAACTCTCATCCACCGCTGGTGGGAATGCAAAACACTACAGTCACTTTGGAAGACAGCTTGGTGGTATCTTACAAAACTAAACGTACTCTTAACCCATGACCCAGCAACCACGCTCCCTGGTATTTACTCCAAGGAGTTGGAAATGTATGTCTACACAAAAACCTGCACGTGGATGTGTATAGCAGCTTTATTCACAATTGCCAGAACTTGGAGGCCACCAAGACGTCCTGCAGGAAATGAATGGTCCATCCAAACAGTGGAATATTTCTCGGCACTAAAAAGGAATGTGTTAGCAAGCCATGAAAAGACACAGAGGAACCTTAAATGCATATTACCAAGTAAAAGGAGCCAATCTGAAAAAGCTATATACTATATGATTCCAAGCATATGGCATTCTGGAAAAGGCAAAACCGTGGAGACAATACAACGATCAGTGGTTGCCGGGGAGAGTACAGAGGATTTTTAGGGCAGTGAAACTAGTCTGTATATTATAAAGATGCATGGGATGTACGATACCAAGACTGAGCCCTAACGTTAACTATGGACTTTGGGTGACAGTGACGTGTTACTGTATGTTCATTAATTGTGACAAATGTCGCACTCCGGTGGGAGATGTTGATGGTGGGGGAGGCTGTACGTGTGTGGGGACAGGGTATGTGTGGGAAATCTCTGTGCTCTCTGCTCAATTTTGCTGGGATCCTAAAACTGCTCTAAAAAAGAGTCTATTAAAACTTTTTAAAAAAGTAAATATGAGGCTCAGAGAGACTGGCTCACAGTGTGGGGTTGCTAAGGTAGGTCCCAGGCACAGAGTGAGACCGTGCATGCTGTCCCTACACGTCAGGGAGAAGAAGGCTTGCTGAGCCAATGGAGTCTGCAGAGAGCCGCCTCTGAGAATGTGGATGTGCCGGCCATTCCCACTCATCCCTGTGCGTGCCAACGGCCCGTTTGCTGCCTCACCGGGCCTCTCTGGCACGGTCACTTCAGGTCACCGGCAGGCGTACTCTTTGCTGCAGATCAGAGGGAGAACTGACCTGAGGTGGGGGGTAGCTAGCATGAGGAAGGCCCAGGAGGAAGTTCTCCCTCTGAAAGGCCTTGTCCCTTTCCTGCAGGATATGAGCCTTCAGGAGCTGTGGCTGGCCAGTGCCCCCCAGGCTTGCTGGGTGGGGAGCCGAGGGGGAGGGAGCCCTGAGCATGCAGACCCTGCCAGCATCGGGAGAGGATGCTGTGGGCAGTGGAAGGAAGGGCACAGCTAGGCGGTGCTCAGACCTGACCCTAGGGCTGCATGGGCTGCAGAGACAACCTCATGTGGAAGGTCATGCCAAGTCCACAGTCTGGTCTGCTCTTGTCACCTGGATCATTCTGTTTTCCTTTGCCTGTGATCCTGCAGCCACCTGGACTGCTCCCCCATGTTGGTGGGGAGGGTGGGGGCAGGGAAGCAACCACTCTAAAGTAGTGACTTGCTTTCTTCTCTAGGTCAAGGGGCCCATCCCTGTGCCTGGTGTGTTCCGGGTGCCTGGTAAAGACTCTGCTGGGTGTAGAAACAGCCTGTGTGGGCTGGAGTCTGGGGGGTGGAGGATATGGGGCCTCGGAGAAGCCCCTGGAGGTGGCCAAGACTGGGGGCTGGGCCTGCTTTCTCAGGAGGAGCTGGGCTCTGCCGTCTGGGTCCAGGGGCAGAGCACACGGCATGTAGGACCAGCCAGGCCTATAGGGCAGCTGCACGTTCCCCTTCTTAGTGGAAATCCCTCTCTTTCAGCCATACATTGTGTTTGACTCGGTGTGTTTTTCTTGGCTTTAATGAACAGGATTAGTTACAGTCTTTGTAATTTTTGGAATTGAAGGTATTTTTAACAAATGCAGCCAGTATCGTGGGAACATCCTGAAGTTGCTGGCGTGTCTGTAGTCTAAAATCAACCCAGTCCCACCCCCAACCTTCCTCCCTGAAGAGTCAAAGTCACTCAATGGGATGTCTATTTTTGTTCATTTCGATTTCAGACTGAAACATGGATAGAACTGAGGAAACTGGCCTTCCCCAACTGTTATTCCTTCTTCTTTCTCCTGCCCCAGATCTATGAAAGCGAGGTAGAAGATAAAAAGGACCAGACTGTATGGCACATCCAGGCAGGGCAAGTGGGTGGGCCAGCCAGACATCGATGCCCCCACTCGTCAGTTAACTGCATGCTCTAGCTGGAACAAGCAAGACAAAAATGAAATACATCAGCAATCACTAAGTTATGGAGGTGCATTAGTTATCAACTGCTGCACAACAAATTATCACACACTTAGCAGCTCAAAACAGCACAGATTTGTGATCCCACAGTTTCTGTGGGTCAGGAATTTGAGCATCAGCTAGGTCCTCTGCTTGAGGTCTCTTGTGAAGCTGCAGTCAAGGTGTTGGCTGGGGCTGTGGTCTCATCGGAAAGCTCCACCGGTGGGGTCCCCTTCCAAGCTCACTCACGTGGTCGATGGCAGGACATAGTTCCTGTGGACTGTTGGACTGAGGCCACCCTCAGTTCTTTGGCACATGAGCCTCCCCAACACATCAGTTTGCTTCATCAAAGCTAGCAAAAGGGAGAGTCCTGAGTCTTTTGTAATCTAATCCCAGAGTGACATCCTCGACATTGCCGCATTCTGTTGGTTAGAAAGCAGTTACTCAAGGATGAGGGATCGCACTGACCATGCCTTCCAGGAGGGGAATCATGGGGCCGTCTTAGATGCTGTCGGCCACAACACAATGTAACAATGGTCATGCCCTTTGCTGGTGCATGTATTCATCTCATGGGTGTGGTAAGTGGTAACCTTGGCAGAAAGTGCTTTGGTTCCTCATCCAGAGGGGGAGCACCGAGAACGAAGTCCTGGCTCCGGACCCTCTAGCAATCCAATTAACCACTCTGACCCTCAGTCTCTTCCTCTTTAGAATGGGGATCATGGCAACTGTTGTGCCATTTTGTGACAGTTTTAGATTTGATGTGATAAGCATTAAGCATTAAAGAGCTGGTCAAGGCAGCTGACTCATAGCAGGCACCCAGAAATTCTTGCTGAATGAATGAATGAGCTTCCTGTTGATACAGTGGGGACAAAGCCCTGTTTGGAGTCTTTGGTAGCAAGAAATACATGAGGATTCCTTCAGAATATTTGGATTCTGAAACCCACTCCAGCTCCTGGGGAGTAGGGGCAGATCAGAGGCCCTAGCCTGGACTTGGGCTGTTATTATTCAGGAATAAAGGTGTCTGACTGCTGGCACACACTGTCCAGAGAAGAAAGGACAGCTCAAATGACAAAGGAACAGACACATTTTTCTGGCTTCTCTTAAAAAGAAATCTTATCTGATTTTGAAAGTGATGTTGGTTGGTGGCAGAACTCTAGCGGAGGAGCTGGCCTAGGTGTGTCAGAATAGTGGAGTGGGATGAGCTATACCAGGGCACAGGCAGGGCCCACCCAGACCTGCCCCTTGGAGCCTCAGGGAGCAGAGCTTGGCAGGAGGGGCTGGGACAGCTCAGGGGTGATTTTGACTTTCACTCTGATCATTAAGCACCGTGAATGCATCATCCCTGTGGGTGAGGCTGTAACCTGGGGTGTTTTCCTATGTTTGCTCTCCCTCAGGTAATGTCAACACCATTTTCCAGTTACTTGGATTACCCTGACCACCCCATGCCCCTCGCGACGTGAGACTGCTGTCATCAGATTGGTGCATGGCATTCTAGGCCTTTTTCTCTGAATTTCCATACTTACATATTTAATAACAATACAGTTTTGGATTTTTTTAATAAAAATGGCATCCCGCCACACACGGCATCCTGTGGCTTACCAGTTTTCTACTTGATAATATGTCTTAGTATCTTTCCATGACCAGACATGTTGCTGATGCACATTCTTTTCATTGCTTCATGATGTTCCAAGCAATGGAAACACAGTGTTTCATTTGCCTCCCTCTATGCATGACCGTTTAGATTGCACCCAGAGAGATTTTGCTTTTATAAGCAACACTGCCTCTCTCTCTCTCTCTCTCTCTCACACACACACACACACACACACACGAGTCTTCTTTCTGTAGGGGAAGTCAAGAAGCAGAACTGCTGGATCCTGAGGGACGCATATTTAAAATTTTGGTCATATTAATAATACCATATTGCCCCCTGACATGTCTGTATTAATTACCTTCTTACCAGTGATGTATCTGAGTACCATTTCTCATCATCCTTGCTATTACTCAATATTCTCAAACTTTTGGGGTTTTTTAATGTTCATTTATTTTAGAGAGAGAGAGAGAGAGAGAGAGAGAGAGCAAGTGGGTGAGGGGCAGAGAGAGAGGGAAGCACAGAATCTGAAGCAGGCTCCAGGCTCTGAGCTGTCAGCACAGAGCCCGACGCAGGGCTCACCAACTGTGAAATCATGACCTGAGCCAAAGTCAGAGGCTTAGCCGACTGAGCCACCCGGCGACCCGATTTGGATCTTTTTTAGATGACCCTTTGATCTGAATATAGTTTGTTCAGCTTTGTTAGCATTTGAAGAATTCATTCTATACCTGGTGCCTGTCAAGGGCCAGGGTCCTGGGAATATCATTACTAAAGACTAGGAGTGTTCATTAGTGATGTATTACCTGAATCAACAGAGAAGGGGAAGTGGTCAAGAAAATAAAAAACAGAAACATGTAGAGAAGCCCATGGCAGGGGTGGGAGCATTCTTCATGCCATCTTCTGCCCACGGACCATATGGTCCTAGGACCCCTGCTCCAGGTTCAGGATCATGGTGGTGACACTGGCTCTGCTCTGTGGCAGCACTGGTCACAGGTTCCTGGGACAGTCTTTTATGAAGTCTCTTCACAGGCTCAACTCCCGACCTTCATGTACATCAGGATCCTCGAGGTAAGTGTAAGTAACAAGAAGAAGCCCCCATCCACAGTGAGACTAAGTGACCCAGATTCATCTATTATAATCACTCACTTTATCAGAGCAGAGAATCCCCAACTGAAGCAATGCACAACTAGTGATTCATTTGGTCATTATCCAGAAAGAAGAAAATCTCTAGGTCTTTGATTTATCCCCTTAACTGATTTATAAATATCAGCAATTGACAAGCCTACTTAAGCCCAGACACAAAAGATTTTTGTAGACAGTTGTTATGCCAATCTTTGGGCATGAACATGAGTATTTTGTAACCTAAAAGGCACACGATGATTGAAACATAACACAGTTTATTCATCATTAACCTAAGCATGCTGAAATTCTCTTTTGACTGGACGTTTTTTCCTTCTTCTCTTTTCACCCTGAACTTAGTAAACAACAGAACTCTGACAATAGATTTGAATAAATTTAAATTTAGAGGATGACAAACAGATCAAATTATTCCTAGTGTCCTTGCTTTAACAAGAGGAAGGAATGGGTCTTTGTTTCAGGCAGTGGAGATGCCAGGAAATCCAATCCAATTATAGTTTAGGCAAAAAAAAAAAAAAATTCTGTTCTGATTTGAGAATGATGATGTCAAAAAGTGTTGTCAAGAGAATATAATATTTGCTTTAAAGCAAGAAATAGTGACACATAATATTTTGAAAACATAATATATAATATTATTAAAATAGTATATAACATTATTAAAAACATAATATTTTGAAAACAGTAATAAATGTTAATGATTACAGGGAACTTTGACTTTTTTAAAAACAAAAAAACTGTAAAAATGTAATATTATGTTAAGGCACAGAGACATAACATAATATTTTGGTATATTTCTCATACAGATCTTTACACACACACACACACACACACACACACACACACCCTAGTTCTCCGTAAGGCCTCCTCATACCTCCACGAGCACTGACATTGTTTAACGCATTGTCCTCTGCCAGGGGAGGAATCCATCTTGCTGTCTGGCAGGACCAGCAGATTCCCAGAAAGGTGCCCAGCCTCCCCACCTTTCCCAGGCTTTCCTCCAAATCCTGGTGCCCCGTCGCTATGTCCAGGGCCGAGGTCTCCACTTGCTCTTGGTGCTACTTTGTTCCCTCCCTGCCCCACGCTCTGGGGCCCAAATCTGCTCTTTTCAGTCTCTTGCTGTCATTTTAATGGGGGTTAAGGATGGAGCCAGGATAAAGCTGGCTATGTTAAAACCTGAAGTTCCAGTCATTTCTTCTACTAGTTTAATGGTTTTGCTATGTCCCTAGAGCTCTTCAGTCTACAGTTCAATTTTCTGTGGGATATATGACTGAAATCTTTATTTTTTTTCCAAATGGCTGGACAGTCATCCCAATTTTATTGACTAGTATAACCATCTTTCTGCTCACATGAATAACACTCCATAGAATATCAAGCACATGTGTATCTTTGTTCACCTGGGCACATTTTCTGGGCTTAGATTTTCTGAACTGGAAATTACAGGGTCAAAGACACCAGCCTTTGGAGGCTCCTGGGCATGCTACCAACCACTTTCCAAAAAGATTGCACCCACATGGGAGAGAAGTGTCCATCCTTGGGTATTCTAATTTTTAAAAAGTTTCTATTGTGGATAGGCCAAGTATCTCAACATTGTTTAAATTTATATGTCTGTAAAAATTAGTAAGAGGCCACTTCACAACCATTAGGATGGCAATTATAGTAATAAGGAGGAGGAGACAGAGAAGAAAGAGAAAAAGAGGAAGAGGAAGAAGGAGGAGGAGGGTTTTTGATAATGTCGAGAAATTGGGACCCTGTACTTTGCCAGTGGGAATGTAAAACAGTGCAGTCACTGTGGGAAACAGTATGGTGGTTCCTTAAAAAGCTAAACATAAAGTTGCCATTTGATCTGGCAATCTTACTTCCGGGTATATGTACAAAGCAATTGAAAGCAAGGACTCCAACAGATACTTGTACACCCATGTTCATAGCAACATTATTCACAATAGCCAAAAGGCAGAAACGATCCAAATGACCATTGACAGAAGAATGGATAAGCAAAATATGTATCCATACAATGGGATATTATTCAGCCTTAAAAACGGAGGAAGTCCCAACATGCTACCAGGTGGATGAACTTTGAGGATATGGTGTTGAGTGAAATAAGCCAGTCGCAGAATGACCAATACTGTATGATGCAATTACTGGGGTAGTCAAATTCCTAGAGACAGAAAGTGGGATGGTGGGGCCAGGGGCCAGAGGAAGGAGGAGGGGAGGACGTTGTTTAAAAGGGACAGAGTTTCAGTTTTGCCAGATGAAGAGAGTTCTGGAGATGGGTAATGGTGATGGTTCCACAACAGTGTGAGTGAACTTAATGCCACTGGACACTTAAAAACGGCTAAAATTATAAATCTTTTGTATATTTTACCACAGGGGAGAAAAATCAGTGAGTGGAAACTTTCTTCAATGATGATTAGACAACCCTATTTGCTTTTTATGTGAGTTTTCTCTTCACACTCACTTATGCCTAAGCTCCCAGTTATCTGGAGGAGGGGAGGGGTTCATTTCAGCAATCCTGGGCTGTGGCCAGACTGGGCCTTCTTCAGGCCCTGTGCAGGGTCCGAGGAGGTTGGTGGAGGAACGAAGGGGAGGATGGTGCAGAAATTGAAGAGGCTCCTGGGCAGTGTTGGGAGGGAGGAGCCCTGGGGAGGACTTGGGCTTCGTCAGGCTTAGCATCACCAGACCCAGATGGATGGAGACAGGTTGCTAAGGAGGGTCCCTTCTCTGAGAGGGGTCCTGACCTCCAGAACGTGTTCAAAAACACCCAAGCATCTGGCCTCTGGATGTCGAGCTGCCCCTCTCAGGGCCCCAGCTGGAATGAATGCCCAGCAAGGCACTCTTGGGTCTCACTCCCTGTGTTCTGAGATCTGGGCCATCTGGAGTCCTGCCACCTGGACAATGAATCTCTGAGACAAGTGGGGCTCCCTCATGCATCACAAAACCTTGGAGGAGGGTTCTAGAAAGTATATGCATTTCCCCTGTTTACATCTCCACCTCTAGTACCTGCTCCAGGGGTCTCAGCCCACAGCCCTGAGGTCCTAGGCCTTAATAAGGCCCCTGCACATTTCTAGTCAGGCCCTGCCACCAGGGGGCAATATAGCCTGCAGGAACTGAGGCTCTTGGGTGGACCATCCCCAAGGCCCTGGCAGACACTCTTAGCTTAGATCTGGAAGTCATTCTCTATTGTCCCAGTTATCTAAGAGACTGGGAACCTCTCAGGTGTCTGCTAATGGGGAGGCAGCCAGAGGAGGCCAAGGCACAAGTGGGGTTTATTCCTGGGATACCGGGATACCAGGATACCAGGCTGGTTCAGGATTCAAAAAGTAATCAAAGTATCCTACCATATTGACATGCAGAGAGGAAAAGTCACATGATCCTATCAAATGATCATAAAAAGCATTTGGAAAAATTTAACTTTTATTAATGA
The DNA here is from genome assembly GCF_018350175.1 of Felis catus. Lineage (NCBI taxonomy): Eukaryota > Metazoa > Chordata > Mammalia > Carnivora > Felidae > Felis > Felis catus. The sequence continues at coordinate 28,053,025 of NC_058379.1, read as the reverse complement.
TAAAAATTCTAAAAGTAAGAATAAAGTGGGAACTTCCTCAGCTTGGTAAAGAGCATCTACAAAATACCTACAGGTAACATTAAGACTAAATGTTCTTCCTCCAAGGTCAGGAATAAGGCAAGGATGTCTGCCCTCACCAATCTTATTCAATCTAGTGCCAGAAGTCCTAGCCAGTGCAATAAGGCAAGAAAAGGAAATAAAAGTCACTAATATAGGAAAGGAAGAAATAAAAGTGCCCCTATTTGCACATGACATAACTGTCTTCAGGAAAAATCCTAAGGAATCTACCAAAAAACCCTCTGAGAACTAATAAGTGAATTTAGCAAGGTCACCCAGCATACACATCCTTCCCAAATTAATTATCTTTCTATAGGCTGGCAGTAAATACATAGATGCTGAAATTTAAAACAAATACAATGCCATTTAAAATGCTCAAAAAGTGAAGGGGGCACCTGGGTTGCTAAGTCAGTTAAGCGCCAGACTTCAGCTCAGGTCATGATCTCACAGTTCGTGGGTTCAAGCCCCACATCAGGCTCTGTGCTGATATCTCAGAGCCTGGAGCCTGCTTCAGATTCTGTGTCTCCCTCTCTTTCTACCTCTCCCCCATTCTCACTCTGTCTCTCTCTCTCTCTCTTTCAAAAATAAACATTAAAAAAATAAAATAAAATACTCAAAAAGCGAAAACTTGGATGTACATCTGAGAAAACATACACCAAATGTGGACACAGAAAAGTGCACAAGGCCGAGAGAAGAAAAAAGAACTGAGTTGTTTATATGCACAACAACCTAGATGAATCGCCAGAGAATTATGCCTAGTGAAAAAATCCACTCCTGAAAAGTCACACACTAGATAATTCCATTTCCATTTATATGACATTGTTGAAATGGCAAAATTACCAGAATGGAGAACAGATTAGTGGCTGCCAGGAGTCAGGAGGTGGGAGGAGGGTAGGTGTGGGTATAAAAGGGCCACAGGAGGGAGCCTGTGGTGACCTGACACCACCAATGTCAATATCTGGGCTTTGATGTTGTGCTGCAGTTTTGCAAGATGTTACCACTGGAAGGAACTGGAGAAAGTGTGCAAGGGGGCCTCTCTGTATTCTTACAACTGAATGCCAACCTATAATTATGTCAAAAAAATGTTTCATTAAAAAAGTTTTTTTAAGTGCAGAACAGGTAACAATGTGTCATTCGGATCAGAACAAATCTCAAGCATGCAGACTCTGGGGCTGATGTTCACCTAACTGCAAGCCTAGCAATAAACTAGTATCTGCGGTTTTTGAAAATTAGAATCTGAGGCTACCCTCAGAGACCCCATCAGGAGCTCTCGTGAAGCACCCAGACATTGTGTTGTGTTTGTTTGTTTGTTTTTAATTTTTTAATGTTTATTTATTTTTGATAGACAGAACACGAGAGGGGAAGGAGAAGAGAGAGAGGGGGACACAGAATCCGAAACAGGCTCCAGGCTCTGAGCCGTCAGCACAGAGCCCAATGTGGGGCTCGAACCCACAGACCGTGAGATCATGGCCTGAGCTGAAGTCGGTCGCCCAACCTACTGAGCTACCCAGGTGCCCCCACACATTGTATTTTTAAAGCGTTTCAGCTTCACTCTGGGGCAAGGGCCATGGGTTTGTATTCCTTTGTGCTCAGTCCTTGCTCCTCTCTCCTTGTCCCCACCCCACCGTTGCCCCCTCAGAGTTCTGCTCTCTCTGCCCCTTCCTCTCTGTGGCCTCCATGTTCCTGCAAAACTTGCCTCTCCTCCTCCTTCAGGTTCCCTTCAAGGAGTCCGGCTTCCCTTTGGGGCCTACAGAGCCCTAAGCAATGGCATGGCACATGGGTGCCCCACGGAGGCTCATCACCTTGCACAAGAGGGGAGGCAGTGCATCTCCCTCCCCCTGTGACAAGGACATCCTCGTCAAGGAACCCATTTATCTTCTGCCCTCCATTTGGGCCAGACTCCCTCTTGGGTCATACTTGCTAAAGAAATGGGTTGCAACACAGCCTTGTGTGTTTCCACACATCTGGGGAGGTGGCTGGTCTTCCTCCACAGGAACCTGTTGGGGAGGCTGGAAGGTGCCTCTTGGCATCCCAGCGCACACGCTGCGACCAGCCTGCCTCTCAGGCTCCCCTCCCCATGACTGGGTGTTGGAATCACAGCCACGCCCTGTGCAGAGTGCTCCTACCTGCTACCTGCCTGTGGAGCCCTGCGGCCTGTGTGCATGGGCACAGGAATCTGCTAGGCGGACTGGCATCTGGCAGGAGATTGGAGGAATGAATGTCTCAGCCACAGCGCCCTTGAGTCTGCAGTCGGCTTTTTGATTTATGGTCACAGCCAGCGTGTGTAGAAACCACAGCAGGACCGACTTTGGTGGAGCCAGCTGCTGGGGTTGCTTCATGCTGGGTCCTCACTCTGCATCTCCCTATCCATCCCTGCCCTGCCCTCCTGCCCTCCTTCCAGGCTCATTGTCCCCTATCTCCCCCCACAGCCCGCTCTCTCTCTAACTGGCCCCTCGGCCTCAGCCATCTGGCATCACCCTTCCTCCCAGGGATAGGGGGAGCTGCTGCCACAACCAAGTTATTCCCCCTAAATCTTTGGTCTGCTCATGCCACCCACCCCAGAACCACCCTGGTCTGTCTCGCCATGTTACAGCCTTAGGTCCTTGACCCCCTCAGTCCAGGCCCACATGCTGCTTCGCCAACCTCCTCTTTTCCAAGGTTCAAGTGCTGAACCCAGAACCCTTCCCAAGTGCTCTGTCTGCTGCGCCTCAGCCTTCTCTGGCTTGGAGGCAGGGTTTGCTGGCCTCCTGGGACTTGTAGCTGTTGTAGGGTGCTCGATGGTATGTCATATCCCCCAGAACCGATGCCCCCAAGGGCAGAGGTAGGATGGATGTGCTGAATCAGGCCTTGGGAGCCCTGCCCTCAGCCCTGGGGCCCCGGGCCCTCCTCCCTCCTGGCTCATCAGAGCTGTCTGTCTCCAGACCCACACATTGGCTTTTGTCTCTGTGCCCTCTGGGTTCCCTGTGGCCCTCCTTTGCCAGCTCCTCTTCCTCTGGCCACCCTCTGCTCACGGGCAGCCAGGGACCAACTTGCACCAAGAGGAAACACCAGGTGCTGGGAGTGGTCAGTGTTGCTCCATGGGTGGGGGAGGGGTCAGGGGTCACAATGGCAATACATGAAGTCAGAGGGGGTCCTGTCTCCCTGGGTTAGGGGACAGACCCCACTGTCACATGCCTCCCCACCCTGGCTTCTGCAGACGCAGGAGGTGATGGTGCAGATAAGGCTCAGATTCTGATGTGACACCCCTTACCTTGTTCCCACTTAATCAACGTTTCCAACTGAGCACAGCCCATCACATGTGCTTGGAAGCTTGTTTCAGTCAGTGCTGTCCCGTCAAGGCCAAACCACAGCCTGGTCCTTAATTAAGTGCAATGTTTAGAGCCCAAGGTGCTGAGTCTTCATGGGTCAGGGTGGGAACCTGATCGTGCTGCTTGGGAGGGGACGGGTGCCTGGGGCAGGGAGGCCTCTGCAAGACAGCATGGAACTGAGTGCTGGCCAGAGGGTCTCACCCCTGGTCCCTCCCTGAACCTGATGTCCTGTATGGTCAAGTCAGCTTCTTCTTGATCTGTGCCAGCAGAGGGCTGGCTGTCTCCTGCAAAGGACCTCAAATGGTGTGGCGGATCAGGGCCACAGCCTCCCCTCTTAGTGGCCAGACAGCCCCAGTGGGCACAGGCTCCTTCTGGGGTGCGCTGGAACTTACAGAAAAAGAAAGTACAGCGAGCTCCTTAACGCTTTACCTCATTTACCACCTGTTTCTGTTTTGTCTCATTTCCTTTCTCACTTTCTGTATAAATATGCATGGCCCCATCACACTGCTGATGAGTGTTATTCCTGGGCACTTGGGAAGTCTGGTTTTTCAGCCCTAAAACTGCGGTGTGTTTCACTTAAGAGCAAGAACACTCAGCTCAAGTATTCTCCCCCCCACCCCCGTTTCACCCACTGCCCTCCCTTCCCCTCTGCTTCTGGATATCCATGCATCTGTTCTCTGTATCTATGAGTTCATTATTTTTTTGTTTTAGCTTCCACATATTAGAGAGATCATACGGAACTTTTCTTTCCCTGCCTGACTTATTTCACTTTGCATACTGCCCTCAAGCTCCATGCATGTTGTCTCAAATGGCAGGATTTCCTTCCTTCTTGTGCCTGAATAATATTCCATTGTGTACATATACAATAATTTTTGTAATCCATTCATCCATTGATGAACATTTAGTTGGCTTCCATACCTTGGATATTGTAAATAGCACTGCAATGAACATAATGGTGTAGATAACTCTTCAAGTTAGTGTTTTCATTTTCTTCAGATAAATACCCAAAAGTGGGCTTGTTGGATCCTATGGTAGTTCTATTTTAATTTTTTGAGGACCCTCCATGCTGTTTTCCATAAGGCTGAACCAATTTACATTCTCACCAACAGTGCAGAAGGGTTCCCTCTTCCTCACATCCTCAGCAACACTTGTTATTTCTAGTATTTTTTGGTAGCAGCAGTCTAACAGGTGTGAGGTGATATCTCATCGTGGTTTTGTTAAGTATTTGATTCAGGAAATTTAACATTGATGCAACACTGTTATGGATACATAGTTCATATTCAAATTCCACTAGTTGTACCAATAATATTCTCTCTAGCTATTTTCTCCCGTCCAGGACCATGCCCTGAATTTTGCTGTCAGGCGTTTGGAGTGACCCCTTGGCTACTGTGTCCCTGACCTTAGCATCTGTGAGCACAGGCCACCTGTTCTGCAGCCTGTCCCTTGCTTGGTATGTCTGACCATTTCTTCCAGGTCAGATGTTCATGGCCACACATTATGAGTGACACCGAGTCCCTTCCCAAAGGCCCAGAACACTCCAGGCAAAGGTGATGCCTGCCAGGTGTTCTCGCCTGTGCCAATGATAAAGGAGCCAATGGGAGAAACTCTGAGGCTAAGTAAACATCTCCCTGGGACCTCTCCCCCAACCATTTTCTAGCACCTATTGGCAATTCTTGCCTGAGTCAATTATTACTACTGTGATTGCAGGATAATGGTCTTTAAACTCCTTCTCTTGTTCTCCATTTATTGGTTGACATTCTACTGCAAGGAAGAATTGTTGGTTTCCGGTCTCATTTGTCTGTTGCGATATGGGCTTGCAGGTTTTTGCTTTATTCAGGAAGTTATAATCCGTTACTGTCATTGCTTATACTGATGCTGTCAGCCTGGCTCCCGCGTCCTCCAACATGTCCCCATCCTTTTTGAGCACTTCCTTGCTCTCTGCCACTACAATCTGCTCCAAATCCAGCTTACACTTTCACTGCCCTAGCCCTGGATTCCACCACTTCTCCGGGGTTCCTTTAGAGCAGAATGTTTCTTCAACACCAGGTCTAGGAGCTAGGTGTGCTCATTTTCACCAGGGTGTCATCTGGGTGCTAGAAAGAAGTATAATGAATAGCACCATGAGTTCACGCTGTCACTTCTAGCCCCACCCTAACATTGCGGATTCCTCCTTGCGTCCACCAGACCACATCTGCACCACCTCCCCAACTACTGACAGAATCCCTGTATTTCTTATCTAGTTTGTCTTCTGAACACACAAGACAGTTCTAGAATTGCTATACCCACCACCGCAAATGGCAAACCTACAAAGCTTGGTCTGAATTTCTTCTTGTCTTTAGACTGAGTCTGTAGTGACAGTATTGTGTTTAGAAATTAATTGAGTTTGTTTTCTGTTTTCAGCTCTGTCGTTTTCTTAATCATTTGAAATATGGTTGGGTTTGGCTTTCCGTTTGTATTCAATTTTAGGGTACCCTATCCATTGTTCTTGACTGAATGTTACTTACGACTATAGCAAACATTAGCAAGGTTTAAAATCAGAGCGATAGATATGGTTTCTTCTGCATATATCCAGAGATAGATATCTTCACATGTGGTCTTATTTTTCTTTCTCAACAAAAGGTAGCATATTAATTATGCTTGTCAATGTAGTCTGGACCTACTTCTTATGGACCAGGAGGTCACCCCACCCCAAGACATTCCCCTGCATGGCTGCTGCTCTATGGTTCCAGATTATTCCCATAGTTGTAATGGCCAGTAATGACTATATTTGTTCCCATGCATTTCACACTGTTGGAGGTGTATCTTCAGGGCAAATTCCCAGAAGCAGGGTTGTAGATCCAAGGGTAAAGGCATATGCGGTCCCATTAGATACCCCGGATTCCCCTTGGCACAGAGAAATTTGCAGCCTGGGCTTGTGAGGTGCATCTACCCCACAGGGAGCTGTCGTGTCAGCTGAGCCATCTCAGGGTGGGTCAATGAGCACTTTCGTCTTTGTAAATGAATTTGAGCATCTCTTTGTGCATTTAAGACCATGTTTATATTGCATGTTGCGTGTTGTCTATCTTTTGCCCATGTTCCTATCTGTCCCCACCCTTGATTATTAAGAGTTCTTTATATACTAGGGATATTGGCACATAACCTGAAGGTACTCTCCATTTGTTATGTTTCATCCATCTCTACCTTTGCCAACTTTCAACACGGGCAGCGTTGTTGTTTTTTTTTCCCACGTCATTGAATTTTTTTTAATGTTTATTTTTGAGAGAGAAAGAGCATGAGCAGGAGAGGGGCACAGAGAGAGGGAGACACAGAATCTGAAGAAGTCTCCAGCACAGAGCTGAGCTGTCAGCACAGAGCCTGACGCAAGGCCCAAACTCACAGACTGTGAGATGATGACCTGAGCTGAAGTCAGACTCAACCGACTGAGGGACCCAGCCACCCCCACGTCATTGAATTTTAATCGTTTCTTTATTGCACGGTGTTTCGAGTCTGTCTGCAAAGGAATCCAGCCATGTTTCCCCATCCTCTCTGTATGGTTTCATTGTTATGTTTAGAACTTTGCGTTGTTTGCAGTTTAATTTTGTGAAGGTATGAGGTATGCATCCGATTTTGTCTTTTCCTAAACGGCTTTAGGGGCGCCCAGGTGGCTCAGTCGGTTGAGCGTGAGACTTTGGCTCAGGTCATGATCTCACAGTTCATGGGTTCAAGCCTCCCATTGGACTCTCTGCTGTCTGTGCAGAGCCTGCTTCAGATCCTCTGTTCCCCTCTCTCTCTCTCTGCCCCTCCCCCACTTGCACTCTCTCTCAAAAAGAAACTTAAAATAAATAAATGACTTTAGTGTTATTTGCTTAAAAAATTTTTTTAAGTTTATTTTTTTTAAGTTTATTTTTTTAAAGTTTATTTATTTTCAAAGAGACAGAGACAGGTAAGCAGGGAGGGGCAGAGAGAGAAGAGAGAGAGAATCCCAAGCAGGCTCCACACTGCCAGCACAGAGCCAGATGAGGGGCTCAAACTCACAAAACTGTGAGATCATGACCTGAGATCATGACCTGAGCCAAAACCAAGAGTCAGACGCTTAACCGACTAAGCCACCCAGGCACCCCATAGTGTCATTTGCTTTTAACAAATCCGTCTTTCCCCTGCCTTTGTCATACACTGAATCTCCAAATGTTCCTTAATTTTCTATACCAGTAGAAATAGAATCCAGGCACATGTATAATTTTAAATTGTCTAAGAACCACATTAAAAAAATAACAAGAAACAGGTAAGATGAATCTTTTTTTTTTTTTTCTAAGTAGGCTTCATGCCCAGTGTGGAGCCCAACACGGGGCTTGAACTCACAACCCTGAGATCAAGACCTGAGTTGAGATCAAGAGTCAGATTCTCAACTGACTAAGCACCCCCAGTTTTAATATTTTTTAATTTCATGTAGCCAGAATATCATTTCAACATGTAGTCAATATAAGCGAATGATTGATGAGGTAACCTGACTTCTTTTGCTCACAAGCTTGGCTGTGTTATTCTCACAGCCCATCTACATCAGGACCAGCCACATCCCAGGGGCTCGGCGGCCACTCGTGGCCAAGAAGGACTGTGCTCTCCTGTCCCTCCTGCCCTCCTGTTCGGGGACAGCCCTGCACTGTGGTAGTTATAAGGGTGCAGACGGTGTTTGCGTGTCCCAAAAGGATTTTATTCTTTCCATGTGGAGGCTAACTTTGCTCAATGCTGGTGCCTCTCTCCCCAGAGAATATCCTTATTTTTCATTAGGACCTGTCTTCTCGAAGCATCAGGGGCAGCTGGAATTTAGGCGAGAAAGCATGAGAAATTTCTATTTTGGGGGGAATTCAGTCTAGGAAAATGTATCTTTCCTTCATTTTGCTACTGGAGGTCTGTTCGTCTGCTGGATACTGTAAAATGACTCCTTAATTTGAATACTGAATTTTCTTCTGATTCTCAAACCTCAAACCAGCTTTGTAATAGCTTATTTGGAAGTTTTCTGAAATGTAAAAATAAAAATAGAAGCCTTATCCTATGTCTTATTATTTTTCTTTAATTAAGTGCCTGGCGTCTTGGGCTGCTGGAATACAATTCTGAATAAAATGAACTCTGGTTTTTTGGGTTTTCTTAAAAGATGTGTCTGTGCTAACATCCCTGACTTTACACTAAGTAGATTTTAATTGCCTTTCCACAAACCTTGGCTTTTTCTGCTTATTCCATTTCACTCTTTCCGCTGTGGCTAATCCTTCCCTATGTAAGATTCTTGCCCGGTAGAGGTCCAGATGCAGCTTTCTGCTGGGAGTCTGTGCTCTGGGTTTGAGCATCGCCTTGGGGAACGCCAGAGTTCTTCCTGCCCTGCCTCCTGCTCAGAATTCCACCGCCTAAGCAAATATGTTTGGTCTCTTTGGTCTAGCCACTGGGGCCAGGCCGACCACACTGCCAGACTTCTGAGCGAAAGACTTGCAAGGTTAGCAGTGGGGGGAGAAAAACAAAATCGCCTCCTTCCCCGCTGACCTGGCTTGGTATGCAGACACTCGTCACCATTACTCAGCTCCTGACAGAACGGGAGCTTCAAGTTTTCATCTGGAGAATTGCGCGCGGGGCAGGGTTGCTGTGTCTGCATAAAAAGCCGGTTTTCCTCCAGGGCCACCCGACTCCTCCTTGCCAAGCAAGCTGCCCGCAGTGGGGTGGGGCAGGGCAGCCTGGTCCTGGGGCTTTGCCTGTTTTCCTCCGCTTGGCCTCCCTTCAGCAATCTACTTTTTAACTTTTTTCCGGTAGGTGACAGAGTCTCAATATTCAAAATTCCAGAAGTGTAAAAAGATGCAGACATAGAGAATTCTGCCTGCCTCTCCCGCCGGTTCACCAACACCCTTTCTGTCGCCCACTGATGGGGCAACTTCTTGGTACCCTTCCAGGGTACTTGATGCATGTACAAGCACATGTGTGTATGCACACATTTTCTCCTGCTACCTTTTTCATACACATGGCAGCACACTATGCCCACAGGCCTGCAACTTCTTGGGGGTTTTTTGTTTTTTTTTTTTTACTGTGGTAAGAACACTTATCCTAAAATCTATCCTCTTAATAATTTTTTTTCGGTATTAACTATAGGCACAGCAGACCTCTAGAACTTAATTGTCTTGCATAACTGAAACTATATCCCCCATTGAATTGTTTTTTATTATTTAATTTTTTAATTGCAGTAAAATGTACATAACAAAGCGTGCCATTTTAATTGCTTTTTTTAAAAGCTCTTATTTTTTAGGTAATCTCTACACCCAACATAGGGATCGAACTCACCACCCTGAGATCAAGAGTTGGAGGCTCCACCAACTGCGCCAGCCAGGTGCCCTGCCATTTTAGCTACTTTTAAGTGTCCAGCTCAGTGGCATGAAGCACATTCAGATTGTTCTACAGCCATCCCAACCAGCCATCTCCAGAACTTTCTGTGATCCCCAACTGACACTCTGTCCCCATTAAACACTAGGTCCCATTTCCTTCCCCGGCCCCCTGGGAACCACCATTCTCCTTTCTGTCTCTACGCATTTGACATTCTAGGGACCTCATTCATGTATGTGGAATCTTACAGTATATATCCTTTTGTGTCTGGCTTCTTTCATTTAACATAATGTCTTCAAGGTTTATTCATACTGTAGCTTGCGTCAGTTCCCTTCCTTTTAAAGCCTGAGTAACATTCTGCTAAGAACTAAGGACACATCCTTTTCTCTCCTCAAAATGCTCCAGTGGTTCATCCAGGATGAAAACTGGAGCTCTCACCCCCTTCACAGCCCTTAACCCCCCTCCCCACCACACCTGTCCCCTCCCTGGGATGCAGTGCGTGACACCTGCCCCACACTAAGCCTCTGCCCTGTGCTCTCCACAGCCCCCCCACCAGCCACCTGCCCTCGAGGTGCCTTCCTCCTATTGTTCTCCATAGCCCTTCTGACCCCACTATACACTGCAGAACCTACACACTTTATTTTGATTATTTATGTTCTTCCCCACTTAGAGAATAAACTCCATTAAGGGCAGAATTTCTGTCTGGGGTGCTTCCCCAGAAACCCATTCAGCGCCAGGCTCACGTGGGTCCTCAGTCAGGATATGTTCAAGGACTTCAATGGTGCAGTGCAAGGATGAATGGATAAACGTGGTATGTACATACCATGGAATATTATTCAGCCTTAAAAAAGGCAGGAAATCCTGACACCTGCTACAGCATGGATGAACCTTGAGGACATCATGCTAAGTGAAGTAAGCCAGACATAAAAAGACAAATATTGTATGATTCCACTTATATGAAGCACCTGTAGTAGTCAGAGTCATAGAGGCAGAAGGTGGAATGAAGGTTGCCAGAGACTAGGGGAGAGAGTTGTTTAAGGGGAGCAGGGTTTCTGTTTGGAAAGATGAAAAAGTTCTGGAGATGGATGGTGGTGAAGATTGCACACAATGTGAATGTGTTTCATGCCACTGAACTGGACACTTAAAATGGTTAAAATGGTCAATTTTGTTATGCATATTTTACCACCACCACCACACTCAAAAAACTTAATGTGTTCAAGGGGTGAATCTCAGGATCTTTCCAATAAGCACACACGAAGAGGTCCTTGCATGTCTATAATGGTGGCTAGTGTCTATAGAACTGAAGCTTTCTTCGGGGGCTGCAGCCTGCTTTGCAGACACACTTCCAACCCCAGTCTCAGAAGCCCAGTGCAGCAGGGTTGCACCCATTTGAGGGGTCATGGACAGCATACACAACTGGCTGTCCTGAGCTGGGTATCAGGAGAGGAGCTCTGACCTACCTCGGCTTGGCCTAGATGCCCCAGAACTAGCCCCAGCCCCCTGCCCCAGGCCCCAGACTGCAGACCCCAAACCCAGACCCAGTCTCCAGACCCAGCCCCCAGACCCAACCCCCAGACTGCAGACTCCAGGCCCAGACCCCAGACGCAACCCCCAGACTGCAGACTCCAGGCCCGGCCCCTAGACCTAGACCCAGACCCCAGGCCCAGCTTTAGACTCCAGAGTCCAGACCTCAACCCCAGACCCAGCCCAAGATCCAGCCTCTAGTCCGCAACCCCAGACCCTGACCCCACTCCCTGGCCCCAGATCCCAGATCACAGCCCAGGACTCCAGACTCAGACCCTGAACCCCAGTCCTATAGCTCTCTGATGGGGGGAGTCACCAAGTGGGTTCTCACCTAAAAGACAAGTGTGAGTGGTGCTCATCTTCTGGGTGGTGGCTCATTCAGATGTTCTAGAAAAGCTAAAGTCCTGCACATAGGTGGCAACTTAGCACAAAGACCCTTGATGGTAGGTTAGGGTGCACTGGGCCCTAAGGGGCAGGTCTGTCTCTATCTTGTCTGCCCTGCCTCCTTCCAAAACAGTAATCTCTGGGACATCTGTGACAACAGAACTGGGGCCTTGGGTGAGACCCCAGGTCACCCCAGGCTGGTCAACATTTCTGTTCTCTGGGACAGTTTAGTTCCCACCTGGACTCAATAAACTGCTCCTGGCAGAAATGCAGGGGTCAAAGAAGAGGGAGCAGGAGAAGGAGGCCTTATGGAATAGGGAGGGAAGCAGGAGCTGCAGGAAACGGGATGTTGGTGGCACAGGGGTAGGACTGAGGGCTACCTGGCTGCAGCCCACTCCTGGCAGCTCTGGGCATGATGCTCGCCCCCACACAGTGGACACAGCCCCTCCCCTCCTGTCTTCTTCATCCTAGATGGGAGAAATGGATAATAAATCGAGGCAATCAGAAAAACACAGGACCTTATGACCTCAGGATCCAGTAACTCCATTTTAGCTACCCAACAGAGACGAAAACATGTCCTCACAAAGATTTGTACACAAGTGTTTATATTCATGACAGACAACAAGTGGAAAGAACTTGAGTGTCTATCCATGGACAGATAACCAAATGTGGCCCATCCACACAGTGGAATATTATCTGGCCATAAAAAGGAATGAAGTTCTGACACGCGCTACCACAGGGACGAATCTTGAAACATCATGCTAAGCGAAATAAGCCAGGCACAGAAGGCCACCTATTGTCTGAGTCCATTTATATGAAATGTCCAGAATAGGCAAATCCGAAGACACAGAAAGTATATCAGTGGTTCCTGGGGGCCGGGGAGGGCAACAAGGAGCAAATGTGAGGGGATTTCTTTCTGGGTGATGGAAATGTTCTAGCGTTAGAGAGTGGTGATGGATATGTGACATTCTGAATGAAATTGTGACATTGTGAATGACATTGTGAACGAAAATACACTGAATTACACACTGGATGAGGGGGGATTCTGTGGTATGCAAATTACATTTCAATAACAAGTTTTGAATTTGATTGTGGGGATGGTTGCGCAATTCTGAGTATAGTACAAACTTTTGTGCACTTTTTTTTTTTTGAGTAAGCTTTACACCCAAGGTAGGTCTTGAACTCAGGACCCTGAGATCGAGTTGCATGCTCTACTGACTGAGCCAGCCAGGAGCTCCTATACTACAAACTTTTGAATGGCACTCTTTAAATGGGTGAATTGCATGGTATGTGAATTCTCTCTCTCTCTCTCTCTCTCTTTCTATATATATATATATACACAGGCATGCGACCAGGGGTTGTATGAGAAGGCCCAGGTGGCACTCATACTTGACTCCAGGTAGAGGGGAGGCCCTGAGGGGTTGGACTGAGCTTAGTGTGTTTGAGGGAAGGTGATGAGGTCCGTTGGCCAGACCCCCCAGGGTGAAGGGAGAAAGCAAGGCAGGCATGGGAGAGTGGGCTCGGGCTTCTCATGTGGGCCTGTGTGCTTGGTGAGGGGTGGGGCCTGTTACCTAAAGGTGCAATTCTCAAGGGTCTCCACTGCAGAATGGAGTGCCCAAGGCTCAAGTTGAGGTAGTAAAGATCAGAGTGGAGTTGGGTGTTGTGATGGGCTGAACTGTATCCCCCAAAGTTCAATGCTGAACCCCTAACCCCAGCACCTCTGAATGTGACTGTATTTAGAGATAAGGTCTTTAAGATTAAATGAGGTCATCTGAGTGGGCCCTAATCCAACATGACTGGATAAGAAGAGGACATTAGGACACATACACTCACAGGGGGACCACCGTGTGAGGACACAAGGAGATGACATCTGTCTGCTGGCCAAGGACAGAGGCCTCAGGAGAAACCAGCCCTGCCCACAGTGGATCTCAGACTTGTACCCCACCCCACCCCCCCCAGAACTGTAAGGAAGTACATTCTGTGGTTTAAGCTGCCAAGTCCGTGGTATTTGTCACAGCAGCCTGAGCCGGCTAATACAGGTGGTAATGGAGCGAGGACAGCAAAATTTGAGTATGTTTAGGACTTGCTGACAGATGTGGAGAATGAGGGAGAGGGACAAATGATGTGATCTGGAGATTTTTATTTGAGCAACTGGTAGGCAGTGTTGTCTCGGGTCATATGGGAAGCCCAGGGCAGGAGCAGGTATGGTACCTCAAGGGTCCATCCAGTGTGCAATACCTATGAGGCTTCCACATGCTGCTGTTGGAATGGGGGACAGCCAGCCTAGGGGGCTGGGGTTCTGGGACAAGAGCCCAGGAGTTCCAGCCCTCACCCGAGCTTGGGGTCCACAGCCTCCTTCACAGGCACCTTTCCTATGGGGAGCACTCCTCAGTGACTTCTCCTCACCTGCCTATGCTGCAGCAAACAAAAACAACAATCAAAAGGCACCCTTGGGCCGGGGTCTGCAGGAGACAGGTCGCTTCCCTCTCCCATCAGTTCCGTGCACTGTGCCTGTTACATGTCACAGGGAAGCATGTGAACAAGACGGGCCAGGGGACGGCTCTCAGGGGTTTGATTCATGTGAGAGGGACGCTAACACATAAATTAAAGAACCACATGTGCTGGAGAGAGATGCACGTGGTGCCCAGGCCGAGCAGTCCATCCAGCAAGGCCAGCAGGCTGAGATGGCAGCAAGGAGGAGCCAGCTTCCACGAGACGAGGATGGGCAAAGGCCTGAGGTGGGATGCCATTTAGCCTGAGGAAAGAAGGGGAAATGGTGGAGCCAAGGAGACAGCCTGAGGAGGAGGGGCCATGGTGGTCCCCAGTCCCTGCCCCTTACCCACAGATGAGACCCAAGATGCTGGGACATTTGCTGAAGGCAGTGCAGCCACTTTGGGGTGGGGTTACAGCTGCTTGATCTTCGGTCAACAGTGTTTTCTTAGGGATTCCCCTTGGATCTATGAGTTGGGAATGGGGGTCGTCCACGCAGGAAAAACACTGAGATGGTTGGAGACTCTGTGGGCCCCAGAGGTGTCAATGCCTTAGAGAGAGCCAGCCAGACACAGCCTGGTGTCCTCTCCCTGGCCAGCCAGGACAGCCCCAGGCCTGTCCTCAGCAGTCATCGAGCACGCAGCCGCCAGCACGGAATGCACCCTCTCGCTCAGTGCCTCCCCTGGAGCCTGAGACAGCTGCATTTAGCCCTGCCATCCTCCACGTGAATGCCGGCCAACTCAAACACGCTTGTGTGGAGTTTCTTCCTGAGTCAGAGCAGTGCAGCCACAGGCTGGAGTTTCAGCACCGCACATAGGCCCTCCAGGCCGCCTGCCGCCCTAGCTGTCCTCCTCTGTCCCTGACCCCATCATCCACCCACCCTGTGGCCCTCAGCTCCCGGAACACTCCCCTGCTGGGGTCCAGACTCATGCACTCGGCATGATGTCTCAGAGGCACATTGGTATCCACATGGACACACTTTCTCCCACCCTTCCTCTCCCATCATGCCTGTTGCAGTCATTCCTGACCACACATTGGATGATCCACGCCTCTCCACCACCCTGCCCTTGTCCTGCAGGCCTCTGTCGTAACTCATCCCAATGGAGGAGTGTCCCTGCCATCTGCTACAGCCTACCCCCACACTGCCGGCCAGAAATCGATCAGTATAGATTATCCAGTCTGCAGAACAGAGAAGCAAAAGATTGACCCCAAAACAGGATGAGGTTTTACCGATTGTAGTTTTCAAAGATGACCACAACAATGTCTTCCATCCCACATGTGCTTCTAGACCCTTAATAGTCCCCCTTGAATGTAAGTGGTCTTATACTGTCTTAGAAACAGTGGATTACAGGGGCACCTGAGCGGCTCAGTCCGTTAAGCAGTGACTTCGGTTCAGGTCATGATCTCAGTTTGTGAGTTCGAGCCCCGCGTCGGGCTCTGTGCTGGTACCTTGGAGCCTGGAGCCTGCTTCGGATTCTGTGTCTCCCTCTTTCTCTGCTCCTCCCCCACTTGTACACTCTCTCTCTCTCTCTCAAATAAATAAACATTTTAAAACATTGTAAAAAAAAAAAGATATTTTAGAAACAGTAGATCACAACAGAAGTGATGCCTCCCAACTTGTGAGGCTGGGTCAGAACAGATAAGGCAGCATCTGGAGCTGCCCTGGTGCTAGAGCACTAGTGCTTACAGCCTTGAGGCCTCCATGCTTCAGGGTCCAGGCTAGGCCACCTGCAGAGCCAACTGTCAGGCTAGGCCACCTGCAGAGATTGATTGCCAGGCTGCCTCACCTGCAGAGATGATATAAAGAAGCCCTAAGACGAGAGGGGGCCTGGCTGGCTCAGTGGATTGAACATACTGATTCTTGATTTTGGCTCCGGTCACGATCAAGTCATGGGATCAGGTCACGATCAGGTCATGGGATCAAGCTCCATGTCAGTCTCGTGCTGAGTGTGGAACCTGCTTAAGATTCTCTCTCTGTCTCTCTCTCTCTCTCTCTCCCTCGGCTCTTCTGCCCCACTCGTGCTCTTTCTCTAAGAAAAAGAAGAAAGAGGAGGAGGAGGAGGAGCCCTTAGAAAGAAAAAAAAATGGAAAAAAAAAAGCCCTGAGACTTCATGGAAAGGGAGATGTCCAGCCAGCTGCTCCAACTCCAGACATTCTCTGCCTAAATCACAGGAGCTACCCAGCTGAGCCCTCCTGAATTTCTGACCCATAGAATTCATGATAATCAAATGACTAAACTGATGTTTTAAGCCACTAAGTTTTGAATTGGTATCCAGCAACACATAGTCATTTCAGAACAGAATTTACTTTTCATTAATGGTGTCATGGCAACTCAGTTGGGAAAACCAAAATTTTTCCAAACAAATGATACTAGGATATTGGACAAGCTGAAGGAGAAGACAGAATGAACCTTGACCTCTACCTAATACTATACACAAAAGTTAATTCAAGATAGATCATAGTCTTTTTTTTTTTAATGTTTATTTATTTTTGAGAGGGAGAGACAGAGTGTAAACAGGGGAGAGGCAGAGAGATAGGGAGACACAGAATCCGAAGCAGGCTCCAGGCTCTGAACTGTCAGCACGGAGCCCAATGCAGGGTTTGAACTCATGAACCTTGAGGTCAGACGCTTAACTGACTGAGCCACCCAGGTGACCCCAGATAGATCATAGTCTTAAACATAACATGGAAACTATAAAGTTTCTTTTTTTTTTGTTTTTAATTTTTAAAATATTTATTTACTTTTGAGAGAGAGAGAGAGAGGGAGACAGAGTGCAAGCAGGGGAGGGGCAGAGAGAGAGGGAGACACAGAATCCAAAGTAGGCTCCAGGCTCTGAGCTGTCCACATAGAGCGCGAGGTGGAGCTCAAACTCACAGACTGAGAGATCATGACTTGAGTTGAAGTCAGACTCTTAACTGAGTGAGCCACCCAGGCACCCAAAAACTGTAAAGTTTCTAGAAGAAACAGAGGAGAATATACTCATGACTTTGGAATAAGTAGGCAAAGACTTCTTGGAGAGTCTTGGAGTCTTCTTGGAGAGAAACAAAAAAGCATGAAATATAAAAAATTGATACATTGAAATTTATTAAAATTACAAACATTTATTTCTCAAAAGACACCATTAAGAAAATGAAAATCAAGCCTTTGTCTAAGAAAAAGTATTTGCAGTGAACTTGTATCCAGAATATATTTAAGAACACTTGCAAATCCGGGCGCCTGGGTGGCTCAGTCAGTTAGGCGACTGACTTAGGCTCAGGTCATGATCTCATGCTCTGTGAGTTTGAGCCCCACGTCGGGCTCTGTGCTGACAGCTCAGAGCCTGGAGCCTGCTTCAGATTTTGTGTCTCCCTCTCTCTCTGCCCCTCCCCACACTCATGCTCTGTCTCTCTCTCTCTCTCTCTCTCTCTGTCAAAAATAAGTAAACATTAAACAAAATAAAAAAAATAGCACCTGCAAATCAGTAATAAAAAGATAATCCAATTTTAAAATGGGCAAGATTTGAATAAACACTTCACAAATGAAGACATACACATGGGCAATAAGCACTGAAGAAACATTCAGAATCATTAGTCATCAAGGAAATACAAATGAAAACTGCAATGAGATATCCCTATACAACCATTAGAATAGCTAAAATAGAATACTGACACTAACAAGTGTTGACAAGGATACAGGACAACTGGAACTCTCATATACTGCTGGTGGCAGTGAAACAGTACCACCACTGTGGAAGCAGCTGACAGTTTCTTATAAACATAGGCCTATATGATTCAGTCATTCTATCTTAATTATGGATCTAAGAGGAAGGGAAATATATTTCCAAACATATATGTTCATAGCAGCTGTATTTGTAATAGGCTAAAACTGAAAACAACCTAAATGTCCATCAACAGTGAATGGATGAACAAGCTGTGGCATATCTATGCAAGATAATATTAGAAGAAAAAAAAAGAACTATTAATACATTTGGGGACATAGATTAATCTCAAAATAATTATGCTGAGGTAAAGTCAGAGTTTTCATAAGTACATACTATATAATTCCCTTTATCTGAAGTTCTGAAATAGGCAAAATTAATATATGGTGATAGGAGATCAGCAGTTGTGTGGGGCTGGGACAAGTATGGTGGTGGTGGGAATTAACTGGGAAGAGGCACAGGAAACTTTATGGGATAATGAAAGGGGGTCTTTTATTTATGTTTTAATTTTTTCAATGTTTATTTTTGAGAAATACAGAGATGTGAGTGGGTTAGGGGCAGAAAGAGAGAGAGACACAGAATCTGAAGCAGGTTCCAGGCTCTGAACTGTCAGCACAGAGCCCAACGTGGGGCTTGAATTCATGAACGGTGAGATCATGACCTGAGCCGAAGTCGAACACTCAACTGACTGAGCCACCCAGGCGCCCCTGGGGTCTTTTATTTTTAAGTTTATTTATTTTTGAGAGAGATAGAGGCAGAGCGGGGGGAGACAGAGGATCTGAAGCAGGCTCTGTGGTGACAGTTGAAAGCCCGATGCAGGGCTCAAACTCATGAACAATGAGATTATGACCTGAGCTAACGAATGCTTAACCAACTGAACTACCCAGGTGCCTCAGAAAATAGGGTCTTGATTGGGGTTTTGTTTACATGGTTCTATATACTTGGCAACATTTATTGAATTGAGAGTTTAAGAACTGTGCATTTCACTGCATGTCAATTTTATCACAAGAAAATAATTTAAAACAAAGTAAAACAAAAAAATGAAATGTCCAACCTGTGTTAAGTGGGTTAAAATAACAATGCTTGCTATTCTAGTTCCTCTGCCTTTCCACATAAATTTTATAACAACCTCATCAATATCTACAAAAAAGTCTTGCAGGAATTTTGATATTTTTATATTTTATATATATTGATGGGAATATAACTATACATCAGTATGAGGATAACTGACATCTTTACAATGTTGAGTCTTCTAACCCATGAACATAGTATGTCTCTCCTTTTATTTAGATATTTAATTTCTTTCAGCTGCATTTTGTTGTCTCAGCATGTAAACCTGTATGTGTTTTGTTAGATTTACACCTCAGTATTTCATTTTTTGAAAGATTGTAAATGGCATTGTATTTATAATTTTGGTTTCCATGTGTTCATTGCTAGTATATAGAAATACAATTGATTTTTATATATTGATCTTGTATTCTGCAACCTTGCCGAAGTGAGAAGAAATAGTCTACCTGCTTAATGTATATATTAATATATTAATAATTAATCAATATACAGTATATATGTGTGTGTATTCTATGGCTACAGCTATTAAAACTGTATGGTATTAGCAGAGGGATAGACACAGATCAGTGAAACAGGGCATGTTACCCTCCCAAAATAGATCCACATAAACATGCCCAACTTATGTTTTTTAAATTTATTTTGAGAGAGAGAGAGAGCATAAGTGGGAGGATGGGACAGAAACAGAGGGAGAGAGAGTATCCCAGGCAGTCTGCATTGTCAGCTCAGACTGGAGGCTCGATCCCATGAACCATGAGATCACAACCTAAACCAAAACAACTCAGACACTTAACTGAGCCACTGGGGCACCCCATGTCCAACTGATTTTGAACGAAAGTTCAAAAGCAACTCAATGAAGGAAGGATGAAGCAAATGTTGTTGGAGTAATTGGACATCCATAGGCAAGCAAAACAACCTAAATTTTGCACCTTATATAAAAAATACTTCAGGGGCGCCTGGGTGGCTCAGTCAATTAAGTGTCAGACTCTTGATTTCAGCTCAGGTCATGATTTTCATGATTGGTGAGATCCCGTTTAGGATTCTCTCTCTCCTTTCTCTCTGCTCCTCCCCAACCCCCCTCCCCCACTTTCAAAATAAATAAATAAACATTTAAGACTAGGGGGAAAACATGACAGTCCCAAATGCTGGTGAGGATGCAGAGAAACTGAATCATTCATATATGGCTGGTGGAAATGTAAAATGGTTTGGCTATTCTAGAAAACACTTTGGCAGTTTCTTGAAAACCTAAACATGCAATTATCATAGGACCCAGCAATTGCACTCCTGGGTATTTCTCCCAGAGAAATGAAAACTACATCCACACAAACACTTACATGTGAATGTTCATAGCAGCTATATTTGTATTAGCTACAAACTGAAATACAAACTTTGGTATGTCCGTAACGCAGACATACTACTACTCAGCAATATATATGTGTATATATATATAAAAGGAAGGAGGTACCTACACATACAGCAAACTGCATGAATCTCCAGAATAATACGCTGAGTGAAAAAAGCCAATCCCTGTATGCTACATACTATATGATCCCATTAATGTGAGATTCATAAAATGACAACATTATAGAGATGGAGGTTCCCAGGGATTATAGGGAGTGGATTGTGATATATAATATTGTTTTGCAAGATGTTACAATTAGGAGAAACTGCTGTATTATTTCTTACAACTCCGTCTCAAAATAACAAGTTTAATTTAAAAAACATGTAAACTCAGGGATGTCCAGGTGGCTCAATCGGTTAAGCGTCAGATTCTTGATTTCAGCTCAGGTCATGATCTCACGGTTCGTGAGATAGAGCCCCCCCCCCCCCCAGTTGGGCTCCAAGCTGACAGCATGGAGCCTGCCTGAGATTCTCTTTCTCCCTCTCTCTCTCTGCCCTTACCCCTGGCTTGTGCATGCTTTCTCTCTGTCTCTCTGTCTCTCTCAAAATAAATAAATAAACATTAATAAATAAAAAACAAAAAACACGTAAACTCTGATGACTGGCTTGCTCATATGGCCACTCATAGGGCCATCTTGGGAGGGGAGAACAGGGCAAATCCGCGTGTCCTTGCACGTGGCCAGCGCAGCCCAAGGCTACCCTGGCCTCCTCACTGCGGGGCCTCACCATCCAAGGCTCTGACATCCTGCAGACAGCCTTTGTCCCATACCACACATCCACAGCATCTGTGTGCCTCTCTCTTTCATCTGAGTCTCAAAAAGCATCAGCTATCAAAGATGTTCTCTATGCCATGGACAAGGCCTGGCAACCACGTGGCTGCAGTCCTGTGGGTGAGCTGGTGCCACTGTCCTATTCTCTGCACCCAGAGAGCTTCTCCAGCAACCTTGTGGGGCTGGGAAAGATCCCATCTCTGTTTCAGACAGATGGTTTGTGCCCAATGCCATTCTCCTCTCAACAGTGACCTGCCAGGTGTGGAGGAAAGTGGGCACCAGGACTAGAGTTTGCTGGGTAAAGAAGGAGGCTGTGGGGGGCCTCATACATACTTGTCCCCCATAACTCTGGCTACTTCCAGTCTCCTTCCACTCCCAGGTACTGACACAACTTCACTTCCTGTTTACCCATCTACCCTCTGGAATAGCCTGGAGCTGTAGGCCATATATCAAATGCCTGGCCGTCCTGGACTGGAATGCTGTCCTGGCCACCACAAAGGCACCAAGACCACCGCTGTCAGCCCCTCTCCATTCTTGGTGTACCCCACTCCTTGTCACAGTTGTGTCCTCCCTGGGGTTCCAGGAGGCCCTACCCACATCCCTCCCCCAAACGGGGTCCCTTGTCTGTCCTGCTGTCTGACAAAGTTAGAAGCCCAAGCCTCTCTGTCTGTGAATGCCCCTTTGCCCTGATTCTCCCACTCAGCTCTCACTGAGAACACTTGCTGTGTCCCAGCAACTGGAGGTACACTGAGATGCCAGGAGGGAGCAAGGGAGGGGGGATCCCAGCCAAGACTGGGGGTGCCAAGATGAGTCTTGAGGGAGGAGGCATGGAAAGGATCTTGCCAAGTGAGGGGAGAGGAGGCAAGAGGGGGAGTGGGGTGCCTGGGCTCAGTATGGCAAGAGGGGTGTGGCCTGACATTGAGATGTATGGATAGAAGCCAGAATGGTTAGGTCCTCAGAAAGCTCTTTAAAAATGTCTTGAGGTGGCGCACCTGGGTGGCTCAGTTGGTTGAGCACCTGATTCTTGGTTTCAGCTCAGGTCATGATCTTGTGGTTCATGGGTTTGAGCCTCGAGTTGGGCTCTGTGCTGATTGCATGGAGCCTGCTTGGGCTTCTCTCTCTCTCTCTCTCTCTCTCTCTCTCTCTCTCTCTCTCTCTGCCTCCCCTGCTCACTCACTCTCTTTCTCTCAAAATAAATAAATAAACTTAAAAATGGTCCGAGGGCCAGGCTGAATGCAGGGAGGCCCACAGGAGGCTGTGTGTGTGGGCCAGGGTTGCAAGCCTGGGACCAGGTAGGTCTCAGGAATCTTCAGCCCCCATCTCAGGCTGGCTCCTCTTGGGAGAAACATCAGTCTGGTTCTTTGCCCATTTTGGAATTAGGTTGTCTTTTGTTGTTGACAGTCTCTGTTTTTTGATCCTCAAAATTATCTTGAATACCCAACGCAGCCAAAACAGTCTCACTGCGTATGGATGGGGTACCTGAGACAGGCCTGCTCCAGACCTCGGGGCGGCTGGTCCTACGGCCCAGGACAGGGCATCTGAGGCCTCAGAGGTGCTCTGGTTGGACACCTGCTTAAGACCAGTGTCTGTTATGGGCACCTGGATGGCTCAGTCGGTTAAGCATCTGACTTCAGCTCAGGTCATGATCTCGCGGTTCATGGGTTCGAGTCCCGTGTCAGGCTCTGTGCTGACAGTTCAGAGCCTGGAGCCTGCTTCAGATTCTGTGGCTCCCTCTCTCTCTCTCTCTGCCCCTCCCTTGCTGGTGCTCTGTCTCTTTCTCTTTCTCAAAAATAAATGAATGCATTAAAAAAAAAAAAAAAAGACCAGTGTCTGTTGTGGGAGCTGTGGGCCCAGACCCTGGGCAGGGGGTCTGGCAGAGCTGTGACGTTGTCTTGGCAGCAAAGTCCATACCCAGTATGCTGGTCCTCCTCCCAGCAGCATGCAGGTGGGGACACCAGCTCAGCAACACCCTCACAATGCCCATTGTCACCCCCAGCTCTACAGATTTCTCTGCTTTCCCGGGCCCTGATTTGGCCAGCACCTGCCCAGGACGCCTCTGCCCCATTCCAGGTGGCTCCTTGGGCCTCTGTACTCAATGCTTATGGCCCATGCCCTCCCTCCTGGCCTGGAGGAAGCACTTTATGGGGGCTTATGGCACGTTGACCCCCCCCCCCCGCCCCCAGGGAGAAACCCTGGGGAAGAAGCCTGGCAATCACCACTTTGTCCTACCTGTGTTGCAGTGTGATACAGCCAGGCAGGGCTGGTGGCTGCTGTGGAGGCAAGAGGCATCTTCCACCTGCAGCCCACAGCTACCTGGGAAGGTCCAGTGGGAGGACCAGTTTAGCACATCAGCAGTGTGTCCTGCTAAGGAGGCCACGTGCAGCTTCTCACCAGGCAAGAGCACCTATGGGTGGACACGCCAGCACCCGTGGGTGGCCGTGAGCTATCATAGCTGCAAAAAGGAGCCTTTGGCAAGAGCTTGAGGGAGGGGAGTGAGTCGGAGTGAGTCCTTTTTCCTCGAGGTCCTACTTCCCAGACCCAGCACCCAAATGCACTCTGGCGATGCTTCTTTGGTCTGAGCCCTGGCCAGAAGCACTTTTACTTGGCAGCCAAGCCCCGTGCTTCCCGCGTGCCGTTAAGAGCCACTGGTGATGTTGAAGGGCCCTCCTTTTTCCTGCAAAAGCTGCCCAGGCTCGGCAGCTCCATCCCCTGCTGCTTTTCAATCTGGAGAAGACCCTGATGGTGGTTCCCGTCAGGTTCCTCGTGGGTGTGGCCGTGGGCGTGGGCGTTGCTTTAAAGAGCCTTTGGAACGGGGAAGGGGCAAGCACCAACTCAGCATGACACATCCTGCTAGGGAACACAGGCCTTGCCTCATGCATGCATTATTAAGGCTGGCTCTAGCTGGTCACAGACCTTAGACACTTGGCCTCATCCAGTGGAGGGAGTTTGGAGGCCTCCTGGTGTATGGTGGCTGGCCTGTCTCCCACAGACTGGAACCCCCTCCTGAGGGCAATGCATGGCTCTGGCTTGCCGTGGTGTGCCAGGAATACCCGGTGGGGACTGGCCACCTGGGAGCAGACCTCTCTGCTCCAAGGAAGAAGAGCCCTGTCCTTACCCTGGAGGAGTAAGCAGATGCTGCACTCAGGCATCAGAGATGACAGCTCCTTTAACCCCCTACCCATGCCGTCTTGACTCCCACCCCAGTGGTATGCCCAGGGTAGGCAAGGGATCCTCCACAGATTGCAGCCAGAACAACAGGTGGGGAGGAGACCCTGAGTCCTGCCCAACGTGGCCAGTCACCAGAGACCTTGGAAACCAGGTGACTGATGCCCGCTCTGAGGACTCTAATGTCTGCCTTCTTACCTCGGTGTGATAGGCAGCGTACTTGCACCACTGACCTGCCACACCTTCCCTGGGTGGTGCCAAGGCCCTGTGTCCAGCATGATTGGGGCAGGGTGCCATGGACCGGGAAAGTGCCAAGGCCACTGAGGGACATGGCCTGCATGGCTGGGTGGCAGGGTCCGGGGTCCTCCCTGCATCCTGTTTATTCTGGGAGAATTTCCTGATCTGTCTTGGCCTGATGCTTACATGGCAGACCAAGGAGCTGGGGTATAGCGAGGATCTGGAGCTGGCCTTTGGAACCCTCGGCCTTCTCTGGCAGGAGAGGCAGGTCACAGGGAAAGGGCTGGACGCTTCCTGCTCCAGCTTGCCAGTGCTCCAGCCCCATACTCTGCCTTTCACAAGCACATGTCCCCATGGGATCTTACAGTGCATGAATGCTCTGGGAGAGTCTCCATGTCGGCGCATTTCATATCTATATCTTAGGCTTCTCACGAGATCGCAGAGCTGCCACAACAGAGAGCCTCAGAGGTGCTAAGACACCTTGGAGGAGGTCTTATCCAGTCTCCTGATGACCCCCTAATGCATACCTTTGGAGGGCCTCTGGGGGCCACACAGTCAGGCAGCCCTTCTGTACTGAGTCACACTGCACTCTGGATTCCTGTCACTCCTGCTCCTTCCCTGAGCTGCTCTCTGCGGCCTCTCCCAGAATACTTCAGGGGACTGTGTGTCATCAGATGTGGCTGGAGGCCCACACCACCCCCCACTGACCCTTGCCAGGGAGAAAGCCCATCGCCCGCTGCTCTAGGTCCCCAGGTCCCCACGCTGGTTCACTGCCTCAGAGCACAGGCGCCCTTTGTAGCCCTCCTCCAGCTGCCCAGTGAATGGGGAACTCGGTGTGGACCATGGCTCTGCCCCACTTGGAACCCTGCTCTGTCCCCTGCAACACACAGGCCACTTTAACGGGGCTGGGTAGCACCCTCCTGACAGGGGCAGCTGCTGTGGACTCTGTGCTCTGATTGGTGAAGACGACGGGGGTGTGTCGTGACCCCCTTACATTTTTCTAACAAGAAGATCAAGAAAAGCCTTCTCCAACAGCTCCTTGATGCATACACATTTCCCTGTGAGACAGCCACCCCCAGAGCTCCCCGGCTCACAAACCCCACTCAGGCAGGCAAGAAGGGCTGGGGACAATGCATGAGACTCTGAAGTCTGGGCCCTCCCACCCCCAGGTCAGTCGGGCAGGGGAGAGCCGTCCAAGCAGCAGACACATGGAGGTACCAAGCTGCAGGATGCACTCACAACAGCAGGGCAGCCCTCCTGACTGGGAGCCCCAGTCAGGGATGGTTTCTGGTCTTCTCGTGAGTATGGCTAAGCCAGAGTAACCGGACTCAGAGTTACTCAGAGTAACCGGAGTCAGGAGGGTGCCAGGTCACTGAGTTGATGGAGTTCAGGGTCAGGCAGGGCTGCCTGATCAGGGCAGGCTCCTGGCCTGGCTGAGGACCGTTCACACATCTTTGCTAGAATGAGGCCTGGGCCAGGAGGTCCTGGGTTCAGCTGTTTGGTCTCACCATGCTGTGAACCTCTGCTTCTGATCTGTGTGTGGCCACGACACCCATCTCCAGCAAGCATTAGGGCTGCCCTGGGAGTGCCATGTAGGTAGGTGGAGGGTGACAGAGTGGGAGTAGGGAGAATGAACTCACCTTCCAGCAGACCAGGGAACTATCCTCTGAGACCAGGGAAGTTGAGATTGCTGGCAGGAGAGGAGGAACCACTTGACCCCATCCAAGGCCCTGTCCATGGCCCCAGCATTGCATACTAAGGAGCAGGTGTTTCAGAAAGGGGACATAGGACGTTGGGGTATAGTCCCCTGAGCCAGAAGCTGGTAGATGCTGCACATAAGTGTCCAGAACAGTGTGGCAGGAAGGAAAGGAGTGGGCAGGGCTGGATGTGGAAGCTGGCAGGGCAGGCGGGGGAAGGTGCAGCATCGAGGTGGAGTACTTACATTGAAGGAGCCCTGAGCAGAGCACCATCCACTGGCCAGCCCAGTGGGTCCTTTTCTCAGTTCTTACTTAACTTGATCTTGGCCTGCTCTGCACACTGGTCCCACGCCCAGTGACAAATTCCTTGGGAGTGACTTGGAAGACCCAAGCCTCACCCTAGGGCCTGTCAGAGTGCACTCTGTGAATCACAACCTCGAGCCTTACTTAGGTCCCTCCCAACATTCCCCCCAGGGAGGGCCCAACAAGCTGCCAGGGATGGGGAAAAGGGTCACCCCTGCCACCACGGCTTCTCCAGGGTTGGTCAGAGCAGGAAGGGGTATCCCAGAGCCCCTGTTCTTGGACGCCTGAAGACCCAAAGAGAATGTCCGGTCTGTCTCGTTCTTTCCTTTTTTTTCCCCCCCCCAATATATGAAGTTTATTGTCAAATTGGTTTCCATACAACACCCAGTGCTCATCCCAAAAGGTGCCCTCCTCAATACCCATCACCCACCCTCCCCTCCCTCCCACCTCCATCAACCCTCAGTTTGTTCTCAGTTTTTAAGAGTCTCTTATGTTTGGCTCTCTCCCACTCTAACCTCTTTTTTTTTTTTTTACTTCCCCTCCCCCATGGGTTTCTGTTAAGTTTCTCAGGATCCACATAAGAGTGAAACCATATGGTATCTGTCTTTCTCTGTATGGCTTATTTCACTTAGCATCACACTCTCCAGTTCCATCCACGTTGCTACAAAAGGCCATATTTCATTTTTTCTCATTGCCACGTAGTATTCCATTGTGTATATAAACCACAATTTCTTTATCCATTCATCAGTTGATAGACATTTAGGCTCTTTCCACAATTTGGCTATTGTTGAGAGTGCTGCTATAAACATTGGGGTACAAGTGCCCCTATGCATCAGTACTCCTGTATCCCTTGGGTAAATTCCTAGCAGTGCCATTGCTGGGTCATAGGGTAGGTCTATTTTTAATTTTCTGAGGAACCTCCACACTGCTTTCCAGAGTGGCTGCACCAATTTGCATTCCCACCAACAGTGCAAGAGGGTTCCCGTTTCTCCACATCCTCTCCAGCATCTATAGTCTCCATATTTGTTCATTTTGGCCACTCTGACTGGCTTGAGGTGATATCTGAGTGTGGTTTTGATTTGTATTTCCCTGATAAGGAGCGACGTTGAACATCTTTTCATGTGCCTGTTGGCCATCCGGATGTCTTCTTTAGAGAAGTGTCTATTCATGTTTTCTGCCCATTTCTTCACTGGGTTATTTGTTTTTCGGGTGTGGAGTTTGGTGAGCTCTTTATAGATTTTGAATACTAACCCTTTGTCCGATATGTCATTTGCAAATATCTTTTCCCATTCCGTTGGTTGCCTTTTCGTTTTGTTGGTTGTTTCCTTTGCTGTGCAGAAGCTTTTTATCTTCATAAGGTCCCAGTAATTCATTTTTGCTTTTAATTCCCTTGCCTTTGGGGATGTGTCGAGTAAGAGATTGCTATGGCTGAGGTCAGAGAGGTCTTTTCCTGCTTTCTCCTCTAGGGTTTGGATGGTTTCCTGTCTCACATTCAGGTCCTTTATCCATTTTGAGTTTATTTTTGTGAATGGTGTGAGAAAGTGGTCTAGTTTCAACTTTCTGCATGTTGCTGTCCAGTTCTCCCAGCACCATTTGTTAAAGAGGCTGTCTTTTTTCCATTGGATGTTCTTTCCTGCTTTGTCAAAGATGAGTTGGCCATACGTTTGTGGGTCTAGTTCTGGGGTTTCTATTCTATTCCGTTGGTCTATGTGTCTGTTTTTGTGCCAATACCATGCTGTCTTGATGATGACAGCTTTGTAGTAGAGGCTAAAGTCTGGGATTGTGATGCCTCCTGCTTTGGTCTTCTTCTTCAAAATTCCTTTGGCTATTCGGGGCCTTTTGTGGTTCCATATGAATTTTAGGATTGCTTGTTCTAGTTTCGAGAAGAATGCTGGTGCAATTTTGATTGGGATTGCATTGAATGTGTAGATAGCTTTGGGTAGTATTGACATTTTGACAATATTCTTCCAATCCATGAGCAGGGAATGTCTTTCCATTTCTTTATATCTTCTTCAATTACCTTCATAAGCTTTCTATAGTTTTCAGCATACAGATCTTTTACATCTTTGGTTAGATTTATTCCTAGGTATTTTATGCTTCTTGGTGCAATTGGGAATTGTGCAATTGTGAATGGGATCAGTTTCTTTATTTGTCTTTCTGTTGCTTCATTGTTAGTGTATAAGTATGCAACTGATTTCTGTACATTGATTTTGTATCCTGCAACTTTGCTGAATTCCTGTATCAGTTCTAGCAGACTTTTGGTGGAGTCTGTCGGATTTTCCATGTATAATATCATGTCATCTGCAAAAAGTGAAAGCTTGACTTCATCTTTGCCAGTTTTGATGCCTTTGATTTCCTTTTGTTGTCTGATTGCTGATGCTAGAACTTCCAACACTATGGTAAACAACAGCGGTGAGAGTGGGCATCCCTGTCATGTTCCTGATCTCAGGGAAAAAGCTCTCAGTTTTTCCCCGTTGAGGATGATGTTAGCTGTGGGCTTTTCATAAATGGCTTTTATGATGTGTAAGTATGTTCCTTCTATCCCGACTTTCTCAAGGGTTTTTATTAAGAAAGGGTGCTGGATTTTGTCAAAGGCCTTTTCTGCATCGATTGACAGGATCATATGGTTCTTCTCTTTTTTTTTTTTTTTATTAATGTGATGTATCACGTTGATTGATTTGTAAATGTTGAACCAGCCCTGCATTCCAGGAATGAATCCCACTTGATCATGGTGAATAATTCTTTTTATATGCCGTTGAATTCGATTTGCTAGTATCTTATTGAGAATTTTTGCATCCATATTCATCAGGGATATTGGCCTGTAGTTCTCTTTTTTTACTGGGTCTCTGTCTGGTTTAGGAATCAAAGTAATACTGGCTTCATAGAATGAGTCTGAAAGTTTTCTTTCCCTTTCTATTTCTTGGAATAGCTTGAGAAGGATAGGTATTATCTCTGCTTTAAACGTCTGGTAGAACTCCCCTGGGAAGCCATCTGGTCCTGGACTCTTATTTGTTGGGAGATTTTTGATAACCGATTCAATTTCTTCGCTGGTGATGGGTCTGTTCAAGCTTTCTATTTCCTCCTGATTGAGTTTTGGAAGAGTGTGGGTGTTGAGGAATTTGTCCATTTCTTCCAGGTTGTCCAATTTGTTGGCATATAATTTTTCATAGTATTCCCTGATAATTGTTTGTATCTCTGAGGGATTGGTTGTAATAATTCCATTTTCATTCATGATTTTATCTATTTGGGTCATCTCCCTTTTCTTTTTGAGAAGCCTGGCTAGAGGTTTGTCAATTTTGTTTATTTTTTCAAAAAACCAACTCTTGGTTTCGTTGATCTGCTCTACCATTTTTTTAGATTCTATATTGTTTATTTCTGCTCTGATCTTTATTATTTCTCTTCTTCTGCTGGGTTTAGGCTGCCTTTGCTGTTCTGCTTCTAGTTCCTTTAGGTGTGCTGTTAGATTTTGTATTTGGGATTTTTCTTTTTTCTTGAGATAGGCCTGGATTGCGATGTATTTTCCTCTCAGGACTGCCTTCGCTGCATCCCAAAGCGTCTGGATTGTTGTATTTTCATTTTCGTTTGTTTCCATATATTTTTTAATTTCTTCTCTAATTGCCTGGTTGACCCACTCATTCTTTAGTAGGGTGTTCTTTAACCTCCTTGCTTTTGGAGGTTTTCCAGACTTTTTCCTGTGGTTGATTTCAAGCTTCATAGCATTGTGGTCTGAAAGTATGCATGGTATAATTTCAATTCTTGTAAACTTATGAAGGGCTGTTTTGTGACCCAGTATATGATCTATCTTGGAGAATGTTCCATGTGCACTCGAGAAGAAAGTATATTCTGTTGCTTTGGGATGCAGAGTTCTAAATATATCTGTCAAGTCCATCTGATCCAATGTCTCATTCAGGGCCCTTGTTTCTTTATTGACCGTGTGTCTAGATGATCTATCCATTTCTGTAAGTGGGGTGTTAAAGTCCCCTGCAATTACCACATTCTTATCAATAAGGTTGCTTATGTTTATGAGTAATTGTTTTATATATTTGGGGGCTCCGGTATTCGGCGCATAGACATTTATAATTGTTAGCTCTTCCGGATGGATAGACCCTGTAATTATTATATAATGCCCTTCTTCATCTCTTGTTACAGCCTTTAATTTAAAGTCTAGTTTGTCTGATATAAGCATGGCTACTCCAGCTTTCTTTTGGCTTCCAGTAGCATGATAAATAGTTCTCCATCCCCTCACTCTCAATCTAAAGGTGTCCTCAGGTCTAAAATGAGTCTCTTGTAGACAGCAAATAGATGGGTCTTGTTTTTTTATCCATTCTGATACCCTATGTCTTTTGGTTGGCGCATTTAATCCATTTACATTCAGTGTTATTATAGAAAGATACGGGTTTAGAGTCATTGTGATGTCTGTATGTTTTATGCTTGTAGTGATGTCTCTGGGACTTTGTCTCACAGGATCCCCCTTAGGATCTCTTGTAGGGCTGGTTTAGTGGTGACAAATTCCTTCAGTTTTTGTTTGGGAAGACCTTTATCTCTCCTTCTATTCTAAATGACAGACTTGCTGGATAAAGGATTCTCGGCTGCATATTTTTTCTGTCTAGCACCCTGAAAATCTCGTGCCAATCCTTTCTGGCCTGCCAAGTTTCAAAAGAGAGATCAGTCATGATTCTTATAGGTCTCCCTTTATATGTGAGGGCACGTTTATCCCTTGCTGCTTTCAGAATTTTCTCTTCATCCTTGTATTTTGCCAGTTTCACTATGATATGTCGTGCAGAAGATCAATTCAAGTTACGTCTGAAGGGAGTTCTCTGTGCCTCTTGGATTTCAATGCCTTTTTCCTTCCCCAGTTCAGGGAAGTTCTCAGCTATTATTTCTTCAAGTACCCCTTCAGCACCTTTCCCTCTCTCTTCCTCCTCTGGGATACCAATTATGTGTATATTATTTCTTTTTAGTGTATCACTTAGTTCTCTAATTTTCCCCTCATACTCCTGGATTTTTTTATCTCTCTTTTTCTCAGCTTCCTCTTTTTCCATAACTTTATCTTCTAGTTCACCTATTCTCTCCTCTGCCTCTTCAAGCCGAGCCATAGTGGTTTCCATTTTGTTTTGCATTTCGTTTAAAGCGTTTTTCAGCTCCTCGCGACTGTTCCTTAGTCCCTTGATCTCTGTAGCAAGAGATTCTCTGCTGTCCTGTATACTGTTTTCAAGCCCAGCGATTAATTTTATGACTATTATTCTAAATTCACTTTCTGTTATATTATTTAAATCCTTTTTGATCAGTTCATTAGCTGTTGTTATTTCCTGGAGATTCTTCTGAGGGGAATTCTTCCGCTTGGTCATTTTGGATAGTCCCTGGAGTGGTGAGGACCTGCAGGGCACTTCCCCTGTGCTTGGTGTATAACTGGAGTTGGTGGGCGGGGCCGCAGTCCGACCTGATGTCTGCCTCCAGCCCACCGCTGGGGCCACAGTCAGACTGGTGTGTGCCTTCTCTTCCCCTCTCCTAGGGGCGGGATTCACTGTGGGGTGGCGTGGCCCGTCTGGGCTACTTGCACACTGCCAGGCTTGTGGTGCTGGGGATCTGGCGTATTAGCTGGGGTGGGTAGGCAAGGTGCACGGGGGCAGGAGGGGCAGGCTTAGGTCGCTTCTTAGGTGATCCACTTCAGGAGGAGCCCTATGGCAGCGGGAGGGAGTCAGATCCGCTGCCGGAGGTTTGGCTCCGCAGAAGCACAGAGTTGGGTGTTTGCACGGAGGAGCGAGCAAGTTCCCTGGCAGGAACTGGTTCTCTTTGGGATTTTGGCTGGGGGATGGGCGGGGGAGATGGCGCTGGCGAGCGCCTTTGTTCCCCACCAAACTGAGCTCTGTGGTCCGGGGCTCAGCAGCTCTCCCTCCCTTTGTCCTCCAGCCTTCCCGCTTTCTGAGCAGAGCTGTTAACTTATGACCTCCCAGACGCTAAGTCGCGCTTGCTGTCGGAACACAGTCCATCAGGCCCCTCCGCTTTTGCCAACCAGACTCGGGGGCTCTGCTTGGCCGGCGAGCCGCCCCTCCGCCCCGGCTCCCTCCTGCCAGTCCGTGGAGCACGCACCGCCTCGCTGCCCTTCCTACCCTCTTCCGTGGGCCTCTCGTCTGCATTTGGCTCCGGCGACTCCGTTCTGCTAATCCTCTGGCGGTTTTCTGGGTTATTTAGGCAGGTGTAGGTGGAATCTAAGTGATCAGCAGGACGCGCGGTGAGCCCAGCGTCCTCCTGTGCCGCCATCTTCCCGGGACCCCTGTCTCCTTCTTTCCTAACCCTCAAGCCACCAGCTTCCAGAGGGCTCAGACCAAGTTTACATCACTGTCCCTAGCCACTCGGAGTTTGTGGCCCCATGTGCTACCCTGATGTAGGAAGGCAAGCGAGATTTCCATTTCACCTTAAGAAGCCAAGTGGATTTAATGTGTTTTGAGCTAACATAAGGTCCTTTGTAGTACCTCTGTTCAGATAAAGGGACATGTGTTTCTCCTTTCTTCGTGGTGACCCTTTTCTCAGGGACGTAGTCTCACCTCCATTGGGCAGGCATGACCCTGTAGATCCCTTCCCTCCAACACCCCTGTGAGGGGATACTAGGGGTCTAATGCATTGTACCCAGCTTGCCCTCTGCCCTTGTCCTCGGATGAATTGAACATTCTCGAGCTTTGTCATTGGTGGCCCCTGTTCCACCTGACATCTGTGTGTAACCTGGAACAAACCTCAACCCTGGCACCTGCCTCACTTGCCACCCATTTGTCCCTTTGTCACTATCATAGTGGTTTACTGTGAGGCCATCTTCGGTCTCCCGTGGCCATGCTGATGCCCACGTGTCCGTGTCCGGGGAGGGAGACACAGCATGGGCTGAACGCAGCCTTTTGAGAATTTCTTAACTAAAAGAGGTTTTGTTGCCTTTTTTTTTTTTTTCTGGAAAGCATCAAGCTATTTGTAGCCCAAGTTGGTTGAACAGATTTTTCTGGGTGTAACTTATGTTTTCACTCATTAACTTCTTTTCCTTGTGAATTAAAAAGTAGCATTTTTTTTTCACCCAGGGGTGTCTTATTTACTCCCCTTTGTACCAGAGCCAAAGCTTCCTCTGCCTGCTGAGGAAGCAGACTCAGAGCCCAGTAGGGAGGCCACAGCCCCTTACCCAGGTTAACGCCGTGTGTGTCCAGACCAGGCCCTGCCGCTCCCACCCCTTCCCAATGTCACCCATCCCCCTCAGGGTTTGCACACGTTTAATAAACAGGAGCAGTGTGACAGTTTGGCTCAGGCCACCCCATCGACAGTATCTAGGCTGGAGGAAGGAAAGGCCTTACGTTGACACATCTAGGAGAACTGGAGGCACATCCCACGAATCTGCTGGCCAGTACAAGCACCTCACTTCCTACTTCCAAAATGTCCCCAGGCAGATATTCTGCATGTCAATCAATGCATGCTGCTAACCCGAGGGTCTCTCAGCTAGGCAGTGTGTCTGTGGTGGGATTCAGGGCTATCCCCTGGACTCGGTCCAGGTGACCACAGCCCCAAGGCAAGGAGGAGACCCCTCTCTTCCCCCTTCTGGGCCAGCAGCCTCAGGACACCCTATGGCATTTCACAGAAGGCATTGACTCAGGCCTGCCCTTGATACCTTCTCCTTCCAGGGAGTGGCTCCGGTCTTCTTTCCATCGGCTCCACACCGATCCACAATCCACTCCAGACCCAAATCGAACAGCATTTCTGTATGTAATCTTTTGGAATGTACTTACTTCAATTAAAAAAAGACATATTAGGGGCACCTGGGTGGCTCAAGTCAGTTAAGTGTCTGACTTCAGCTCAGGTCATGATCTCATAGTTCGTGGGTTCGAGCCCCGCATCAGGCTCCATACTGACAGCTTGGAGTCTGGAGCCTGCTTTGGATTCTATGTCTCCCTCTCTGTCTGCTCCTCCCCCACTTGTGCCCTGCTCTCAAAAAATAAACATTACAAAAAAAGACATGTTTATGTGATACACCTTGTTCTTTTTGTCTCCCACCTCCAGAATTGTTTTAAAGCCTATGATTCTTGGACAGGTGCACCTCCCACCCTCTGCCTGAGCTATGCCCTTGACCTGCAGCCAACTCCCCTCAAGGCCTGTCCCAGGGCTGCCCGGAGCCCCCCTCCCGGCTGAGCCCAGAGAGAGCCCTTTGCAAAGACATGTCTGCCTCATCGAGGATAGGTTCCTGTCTCCTCCTTTGTCCCCACAAGCACAGGCTTGCATGAGTCAATTCATACTAAAGGTCCAAGTGCCAGTTTTCACTGACCAGTTCAACCATTTTGCAAAGCTTCAGGCCCCCTCAGATGGGGTTTCCACCAAGCCTGTCGGAGCTGAGGAAGATTCAGAAGTCCTGCCTATCACTTCAAGTGTTCCCTCCCTGCTGCATTCCTTTATCCCCAATTCCAAATTCCCCCAAAGCTCTGAAACTTAAAGTGTTCGAAACTCTGTAACAAAGGCAGCCCTGGGCTGATGTGTAACCATGTGTTATGGCCTTTATTAATTCCAGTTCATGTGAATAGTCGCACTTCACCACCGACACCTTTTTTAAATGTTTGTTTGTTTATGTATTTATTTTAAGAGAGAGAGATTGTGAGCGGGAGACGGGCAGAAAGAGAGGGGGAGAGTGAGAATCCCAAGCAGGCTCCATGCTGTCAGCACAGAGCCCAAACCCGTGAGATCACAACCTGAGCCAAAATCCAGAGTTGGACGCTTAACCGACTGGGCCACCTGGACACCCCTCATTTCACTACAAACATCTTTAAAAGTTTTTTTTTTTTTAATGTTTATTTATTTTCGAGAGAGACAGAGACAGAATACAAGTGGGGGAGGGGTAGAGAGTGAGGGAGACACAGAATCCAAAGCAGGCTCCAGGCTCTGAGCTGTTAGCCCAGAGCCCAGCACGGGGTTCGAACTCACAGACCAAGAGATCATGACCTGAGCTGAAGTCGGACGCTTAACCTACTGAGCTACCCTGGTACCCCTCCACTACAAACATCTTAATGTGTTTGGTTACCAGCAGCTGCAGCCGGCTCCAATGGGGTATCATGTACTGTATGAGATATATGACAAATTCTGAATTCCAAACACATCTATCTGGCCCTGAGGCTTTGGATGAGGGGTCTGAGCGGTGGAGTGTCCCCACACTGGTCACAGCTCTGGACTACATGGAGGTCCCAGTGGAGGGGGAAATGGGTGTTTGACACAGAATTTTGCAGAGCAATGCTGCTGCTTACATGGCTTTTTCATTTTCTGAGCAAACAACTCTGTGCTAGGTGCTGGTGATTCAGAGATGGAGGAGGACCAAGGGGCACACAAGGGGCTAGGGAGAAAGGAGCGCTTCCTGAGTGTGGAAGGTACAGCAGGCCATTTCCTCCTAAGGGGGCTGTCATTGGGGGAGCTGGTGACCACAGGTCTGCCTGTCCTTTCTGTGGGACCAAAGACTCCAGATATGACATCTGAGAGCACTCCAGGGAAGCCAAAGGTACTTGGGAGTGTGATAGTGACGGAAGACAGGAGGCACTCATGCTTGAGAATCTTGCCAATCACTGAAGGTCTGGGGCCTCAGTTTCCCCATCTGTAAATGGGGTGCAGGCCCTGGCCCTGCCTTCAGTGCCACTGACTGGCCTCTAGCACAGGAGGCCGAGATCTCCCTGCCCCCCTTCTCAGGGTGGTAGCAGTTCTGGCTGTCATCTGCAGAGCAGAGGGTGTACAGCTGGGGTGGGGAGTGGGGGAGCAGGCAGGCTTGAGGTCGGTCCGTCCTGTCCCAGATGTCACCTCGGTTACTCTTTAGAAATAATCCCAGAAAATAAGCCAGAAAAAGAGAAGAGGGACAACTGCCCAGGGGCTTGGACTTTGCAGCTTGCCTAGGTGTCTCCTCCCAGAGCAGATGTGCACAGCACTGAACAGGCTGCAGGAGGGAAGCTGGGGCACCGGCCCTGCGCCGGGCATCCGGCCGTCCGTGGGGTGACCATCACCTCTCCTGCTGTGGCCAGGAGCAGGACTCCACAGGCCAGCACCTCCATCGTCCATGGTGAGGTGAGGAGCGGCTGGCAGGAGGCCGCCAGTCCCTGGGGGGCAAGGGCTTACGGAAGAGCCACACGTTGGGAAGGTCAGAGGCTGAGGCACCGACTGGGGTCCCTCGAGAGCTAGAGCGAGGCAGGCAGAGTCCAGGCCTGGGCATGGGAGACGCGAGGTGTGGCGGGAGTCGGGCAGCCGCCTTGCCGTGGGCTGGGGCATCGTGGGCGTCGCCGAGTTCCCGGGGCGCTGGCCTGCGGCTGTGAGCGAGGGCGTCGCCCGGAGGCGGCGGGCGCGGGGCCGTTGGGGGGCGCCTGGCTCCCCGCCCCCGCGGGCCGCGCCGGGTCGTGCGTGGGCGCGGCGGGCGCCGATTGGCTGGCGGGCGCGCGGGCGGGGCGGGCGGCGGCGGCGCGGAGGGGCCGGTCACCCCGCAGCCTGGCCTCGGCCTCCGCCGCTCGTCGCCGCGCCCCGCCCGCGCGCCCGCCGCCGCCCGTCCCCCCCGCCGGCGGCCACCATGAGCACAGGCCTGCGGTACAAGAGCAAGCTGGCGACCCCAGGTGAGCCCGGCGCCTGCCCGCGCGCCCGCGCGCGCCTTTGTCCCCGCCGCCCGCCCGCCTCTCACCGTGTCTTTCCGTCTCTCCCCCGCCCGCCGGCCCAGACCCGGACCCCGACCCGACCCCGACCCCGCAGAGGACAAGCAGGTACGTGCGCGCCGCCGCTCCCCCCGCGGCCGGCTGTCACCCATTGTGCCACCAACGCCGCCGGCGCCCAGGCGCGACCCCGCCCCCGCCGGCCGTCATCTAGCCCTGTCCCGATAACCGATTGTCAGCTGGGGCAGTGCCGCCGCGCCAGGGGCTACAGAGGGGAGGAGTGGGCACTGGGCCCCTGGGGGCCTGACCCCTGACCCTTACAGCAGGGGTGCCCCTCCCAGGATGGGGGGATGGGCCCGGTGCCTCCCAGTGGTCCAGTGCCAGTGTATCCTCCCTGAACTGGCCTTAGGCCTCGTGTTGGGGGTCCTGAGTGAGGCCACCGTCACCGCAGGCCACAGGCTAGGGGAGGGGTCTGTATCCACCAGCCAGCACCTAGACCCTAAGCAGCCCCACCCCACTCCTGTGCATCTTATGTCTCTTCTCCCCACACACCAATTTGAGTGGGCTGATCTGTGGCCAGACCTCTTCCCCAGACTGGGAGCCTCTAAGGCCTGGTCTGAGTCATCCCTGTGCCCAGAATGGGTCTTCCAACCTAATGGGTACAAATAGGCTTGTGGCCTCCCACAGGGGCTGGCCTGGCCCCCACTCAGGGAATGCAGGACATGACAGGAGGCTGACCTGGGCACCCACTGTGAAACCCAGCTGAGGCTGGGGTTAAACAGAGCTGGGAGATCCTGAGAGTGGGGTGGGGGTGGGTAACCAGATGGGCAGGGGGCTCTGGGGCCCTGCTGGAGGCCTTTCTGGCTTGAGCTCAGTCATGTTGGGGGATTTTCTTGGCCTAACTCTGGCACCAAGGTGGCCTTGGCGATCCTCGTCAGAGATAGGAATTCACACAGTGGGTAGATGCTGGGTAGAACCCCGAAGTCCTGGCCCAGGGTGCGGCCCAGCAGGTGGGGTGGGGGCTGGGAGTCACTGGCTGCCAGGTGCCAGTCTCCTGGCAGGGACACGCCCCACCCTGGGACAGGTGAGGCTCTTGGGGAGGGGCCCCTCAACCTCAACCTGCTGGCAAGGGCCTCTCCAGGGAGTCCGGGCCAGGAGCTGTCTTCCTATCAAGGCAGGTCAGACAATGCCTGAGACGCAGGGACACATGCTGCCAGGCTATTGTTTGAAGGAGAGAGAGAGAAGGCCCCGGAGACCAGCCCCCACAGCTTCTCCTGGGCCTTGGAGTTACTGGGCCAGGCAGCTGCTGCCTAGCACCAACAGGGACTCCCTCCTGCTGAGGTGTGAGCCCCGTCAGGCCTGTGTCTGCCCATCCTTCAAGGTCAGTTAGGAGCCAGCCTCACCTGTCCCCTACCCCTCAGACCAGAGGGAGAGGGCACCATGCAGGTGGAGGGGGAGCCCCAGGAACAAAGCCAAGGAGCCAGGTCTTTGGGACAGGCTCCCCGAGGATCGGGGGGGGGGGGGAGCTGGAAGAATATGGTAGTTTCACCGTTAATATTGTTTGGTGTTGGTGAGCTATCCACACTATGAAAGAGGGTGGGGGGTGCTCTGGTGGCCCTCCGTGCCCCCATCCTCTGGCCCCCACCTTGTCTCAGGCAGTGATGGGGGCTCTATTGGCTCTGGTGGCTGCTTCCAGAGCTGACTCCAGTGATTCTAAGAATGGAAATGCCTCGAGAGTCTCAGGCACCGGGAGGAGGTGGGCGCAGCTGTGTCTACAGCTCAGGAAGCCCTGAGAAATATTTGTTGTACTTCATGGACCAGAGAGAGGGGGTGGCAGGGCCCCTTCCCTGGAGCTCCCCCAGGGAATCCACAGGCCCTGTCTGGGTGAGTTTGGGTGCAGGAGCTGGGAGTGAGACCCTTTCCCTCCTGACATGTCACCCTCCTGACTCTTGCCCTTCTGACCTGGGCCTCCCCAGAGGCTGTGCCTTATCAGTGGAGAAACTGAGGCAGTCTGAGAGTGACAAGCTCCATTAGACACCCAGCTGTGAAGTGCTAAGGCATAGACCCAGGTGTGTCTGTCTTGGAGATGCCCTGAGCCTGAGATGCCAGCCTGTCGGGCTGGGGGGCTAGGCTGAGGGGCTGTGTCTCTAGTGGACCTACAGGTGGAGATTGGGTGGGACTTGGCCCAGACACTTCCTACAGGTCCACATGGCAGAGGGCTGGGGCCAGTGTGGAGGCTTTCTCGGGGCAAGGACTGCGGGCCCAGCTGGGAGAGCTGAGGGAGGTGCCCTGTGGCTTCCCCCTGCTCTCCTCTGGATGAAAGACTCTCCTGTTCCCAGCTGTGGGCCCACCCCTCCTCCCCAGGTGCCAGGGGCCTCCAGGCCCCACAGCAGCATCATGAGCCTGGACAAATGGACAGAGGCCCCTCAACCAGGGGAGCCAAGAAGGGAGAACCAGGGTGGGGAAGAGCTGGGGGGCCGCCTATCCCCACTGATACACAGTCCAAGAAGTATGTCTGTTCTTGTTGCAGCTCCTTTCCAAGCCTCCCTCCTGCCTGGCTGGCTGGTTCCGATTCTGGTAGGGTCCTGGAGAGAGGGGTGAGGAAGGGCTTGGTGCCCAGGAGAGGCCTGTGGCCCCTGGGGTGGTCACAGAGGGTGAGAGCTATACCGGCTTGAGCTTTCCAGCCCTCGTGGGTCCGTCTTGTGGATCAGAGCAGGCGAGGAGGCTGACAGGGAGACAAATGATGGGGAGGGGGTAAGTTCACTCTACACACCATCCCCCCACTTTGGCTGGCAGAAGTGGTCTGGGGGCTGCTGTGGCCAGTGCTGGCTGGCCGCAGCTTCCAAGTTTCCCGGAGGTAGGGTGGGTAGGCCTCTGGTGCTCTAACTGAGCACTTGAGCCCCTTCAACCCCGGGCGAAGGGGAGGTGGGTCCAGGCTGGGGAGGTGGGCTCTGCCCCCTCCCAGTTCCCACGTGTCTGGAAGGGCCACACCAGTCCAGAACACTCCTGCTCCCATCACACACACATAACATACGAGGGGGGAGGGAGCGTACAAGGAGGGGTGTGGCCGTGGATAGTTAGGACTCCGCGACATTGCCGGGAGGTTTCCGGGCCAATTCTACGAGGAGAGAAGGAGTGAGACGGGCCGCTTCCCGCGTGGGTGCGCATAGGTCCCGGGAGCGTTCTCCCGGCGCCCTCTGGCGGGTGAAAGCCGCGCTGCACCTGGAGGGGGCGAGACGCGGGGCGGCCACAAACCCTGCCCCCTAGGGCCCTTAGGTGGGCCCTGGCTTCCCCACCCTCCCACCCGGGTGGTCGAGACGCCCGGACAGAGGCCACCCGTCCGGCAGCGGGACTCCGCCTCCGTGCCTATGCGCGCCTATGCTGGGCCCTGCCCTCCGAAGCAGCTTTCCGGTGGCTCCGCCGGCGGCCCAATTTCCAAGCGACTGTTTCCCGGTGACCGTGCGGGTGGGGCGGTCTTTTTCCCCGCCCGCCCCGCCAGCAGGCGCCCGCGAGGCCCCGCCTCTGGTTCGGTGCGGGAGCCGGGCCTGCCTGTGGCTGAGACCGCGCGCGGCTCGGGGTGGGTCCGCATTGGCAGAGGCTTGGCCCGCGTGGCCTCTGGGGTCAGCCACACCGCGGGTGGGCAACGTCCCTTCTCTGGGCCTCAATTCCCGCGTCTATTAACGGGGGCGAGAACAGAGCTTCAGGGCAGTACCGCCTGTAAGTCCCTCCTGAAAGCCCTGCCCCTGTGGGTCTGACCCGGTCTGGGGTCCAAACGCAGCGATGGACTCGCCGGCAGCGCCCCAGGACCGCCTGGTGGAGCAGCTGCTGTCACGGCGGACCCGGGCCCAGAGGCGGCTCAAGGTGTGTGTGGAGAGGGGAGTGGAATGTGGGTCAGCGTGTGTGTGCCTCCCAGGTCCCGGTCCCAAGGGCTCTGGGACGTGACAGGGACCGGCAGGGCCAGGGTCCACCTGACTGGGCGCTGGGACCCCGAGGGTGGGGGAGGCTCGGTGCCGCTGTCTATAAATAGCCCTTGCTCCCCTTGGTAGCAGCAGCCAGCCACCCCCCACGGCTGGATGGTGGAGGGTGGCCTCCCACCCCCTGGTACACTCAGGAGGGGTGAGTATTGAGGCCAGGAGGCTTCTCCCGCCTATGGAGGGCCTTGGATGTGTGTGACGGGTCTGAGTCCTGGTGCCCTCTGCCCACCACCCAAGGGAGGACCCAGCCTAGGACTACTGCAGCCAGACATCCTAAACTCTACACACACAGACACATTCTCAGGTCCCTGCAAAGCCA
Source organism: Felis catus (assembly GCF_018350175.1). Classification (NCBI taxonomy): domain Eukaryota; kingdom Metazoa; phylum Chordata; class Mammalia; order Carnivora; family Felidae; genus Felis; species Felis catus. Next base: position 28,011,672 of record NC_058379.1, on the reverse strand, counting down.
CTCACTGAGGCGGGGGCAAGGATGCCTGTCACCCCCTTACCTGCCTTCCCAGCTCCAGGCCTTTGCTCACAGGCCCTCACCCCATTTCTGCCATTGAAACTCCCCACACAGAGGACTCTGCCCTCTGCTGCCTCCATGTCTGATCCGGGTAGGGAACAGGGCATCGGACTGCCCCAGGAATCCAAGCCTGCTCCTGACTTGCCCTGCCCCTGCCCCCCAGGATATCAACAAGCAGTACGTGGGCTTGGTCACACTGCCCGATCAGGTGCACCAGAAGTCTGTGAAGAAGGGCTTCGATTTCACTCTTATGGTGGCGGGTGAGTGGGCTGGACTCCCAGGTGGGGTGGCTTGGGCCATAGCCAGCTAGGCTTTGTCAGAGGGGTCCCAGACTTAACCTGACTCTTTCACTGTACCTGCTGGCAGGTGAGTCGGGCCTGGGGAAGTCCACGCTGGTCCACAGCCTCTTCCTGACCGACTTGTACAAGGACCGGAAGCTGCTCAGTGCCGAGGGTGAGTGGGCCCTATGCAGCCCTGGCATTGGTTCCCCATCCTCTGCTGTGTGACCCTTCAAAGGGGTCCCTTCTGGGTCCAGACCCTGCTCCTCTCTCCCCACAGCGTGGGTCTCTCCTGTTCAGGGTCCAGGAGGAGTGGCCCAGACCACAGTCAGGTCATGAGGCCAGGGCTAAATGCTAGAATGGATGAGAACAAGGGTCCTGGCTGCCCAGTGGGGGTGGGGTCTGAGAGTTGGAGACACCCCTCCAAACGATGCCCCGACACCCACAGAGCACATCAGCCAAACGGTAGAGATCCTGAAGCACACGGTGGACATTGAGGAGAAGGGGGTCAAGCTGAAGCTCACCATTGTAGACACACCGGGCTTCAGGGATGCTGTCAACAACTCTGAGTGGTGAGGAAAGCCTGGCTGGGGAACAGTCTGTGCCTAGGCTGATCCAGTGTCCCCTTTGGCCTCACCGACCCTCCTGCCTACCTGCAGCTGGAAGCCCATCACCGATTACGTGGACCAGCAGTTTGAGCAGTATTTTCGTGACGAGAGTGGCCTCAACCGCAAGAACATCCAAGACAACCGTGTGCACTGCTGCCTCTACTTCATCTCCCCTTTTGGACACGGGTGCGTGAATGTCCTGGGAACAGGCTCAGGGTGGGGGGTGGGACCCGCCTCCATGGTTCCCCGTTGGCTGCACCTGTCACTGCTTATCTTCTGCCTGTACCCTCACAACCATGCCCTCCCTGAGCCCATCCCATCCTCTCTCTGTGCCCCCACCACCCCCACCACCCTCACCATGCCCCTCTCCACCCCTGGATGCTCTCTGCAGGCTGCGGCCAGTGGATGTGGGTTTCATGAAGGCTCTGCATGAGAAGGTGAACATTGTGCCCCTCATCGCCAAAGCTGACTGTCTCGTCCCCAGTGAGATCCGGAAGCTGAAGGAGCGGGTGAGCCTGGCAACTGGGCCTGGGCTAAGTCTCCAGGACCCAGAACACCAAGTGTGCTGATCCTGGGTGCCAGCGCACCTGGCCCCGGGTCCCTGGCCAGCCTCAAATCTGACAGCCCTTGCCCTGCCACAGATCCGGGAGGAGATTGACAAGTTTGGGATCCACGTGTACCAGTTCCCTGAATGTGACTCTGACGAGGATGAGGACTTCAAGCAGCAGGATCGGGAACTGAAGGTGAGCGGCCTGGGGTGGCAGAGGAGGGAACCGGAGGTCAGTTTACATGGCACCAAGCATCCAGGTCCAACCCGGTGGGGGAAAGAGTCTTTTGTCTGGGCAGCAGAGCCCCTCCACCTGGGGTGGGGTGGGGTGGGGGGGGCGGGGTACAGTCACTCATGTCCCCACTGGCTTGTGCAGTTTGGGCCCCGTGTGGTTAGTGTGTCATGGAGCACTTGCCAGGACCCAAAGGCACAGTCCTGGCCAGGCCTCCACCCTGACCCTGCTCCTCAGTCTTCTTCCGATGGGTCACGAGCAGAAGGGTCTGGCCTGATGGCCACAAGCCTGTGTGTGCCCTGGCTCCCAGAATTCTGAGCTCCAGAGGGTGGTTGTGGCTTTGGGTGCCCCGGGATCTAGAGTGGCAATAACCAAGCCTAAGGCACGGGATAGGCAGCCACTGGGCCAAGAGCAGGGTGGAACCCTTGGCCCCAGCCTAAGTCAGCATCAGTAACAGGAGGCAGGGGCTCAGCTCTGGGGAGGGAGGGATGGCGATGGTAGCTGAATGGAGCACTTCCTGATGGGGGATGGTGTCAGAAGGGGAGGATATGCCTGGCTGGGCACATACCCTGTGCCACGGGTATAAACCATGCCAGCTCTGGCTTCAGAGAAGCCACAAGGGTTGGGCAACCCCAGGATCTCTTTGGGGAGGGGCTGTTGATAGTGATACTGGAGGAGCGACCAGGTGCCGAGTGCCCATGTCCCTCTTCAGCCACTAAGCCCATACTCACACTAACTGGGCGTGAGCCCTTGTACCTGCCTTTCCCAGGAGAGTGCGCCCTTCGCGGTTATCGGCAGCAACACAGTGGTGGAGGCCAAGGGGCAGCGGGTCCGGGGGCGACTGTACCCCTGGGGGATCGTGGAGGGTGAGTTCAGGCATGGGGTGCGACAGAGGGAGTGGGGTGGCTCCCCCGGGCCTGCACCCACCCAACACCCGCTCTTGCCCCACAGTGGAGAACCAGGCACACTGCGACTTTGTGAAGCTTCGCAACATGCTGATCCGCACACACATGCATGATCTGAAGGACGTGACATGCGACGTGCACTATGAGAACTATCGCGCGCACTGCATCCAGCAGATGACCAGGTGCGCAGCTCTGACCTGGACCTGGATCGTGCACCTCATGTTTCCAGCCAAGGCTCCCTAACAGAGGGCTGATCCTTGCTGCCTTCCCAGATCTGAACTCTGCCCTGACTCCCAAGTAGGCCCCCCACCCTGCACCTTGTCTTCCCAGAACCGACCCAACGGTGTGGGAGCTCAGGAGGGCAGAGCCTTGGTAGTGTTGGGGGTCAGACAGACTGTGCTCCTTGTCCACCCCACAGCAAACTGACCCAGGACAGCCACATGGAGAGCCCCATCCCCATCCTACCACTGCCTACCCCGGATGCTGAGACAGAAAAGCTCATCAGGATGAAGGATGAGGAGGTTAGTGGGGCCACAGGGGAGGAGAAGGGGTGGGGGTGGGGGTCCAGCCCCTCCTATCATGTTTGTCACTCTACCTTCTGCTATTCCCATCTCACCTCCAGCTAAGGCGCATGCAGGAGATGCTGCAGAAGATGAAGCAGCAGATGCAGGACCAGTGACCCCAACCCAGCCCCACATTGCCATGGATATACTGCCAGTTTCCAGGCTGGCCCTTCCCGTCCCTGGACCCCAACTGGCCTGGACTCCACCCTGGAATAAATCTGGATGTCCAACAGGCCTGGGCACAACACCAGTCTTGGAATGGTCCAGACCAGGACTGTTCCCGACTATTCCCAACCTGACCCAGAGATGCAGGCTCATAGCCCCCAAACAACCCTAATTTATTCTCAGCACCAGTCCCTCCCCTTATTTGTATCTGCTTCCAAGGGGCCTGGACAGCAGCCCCCACAGCTGGCCCTCTTTGGCCTCGGGGGAACAGGAGCTAATTTGGGCCATGACTTTTGAGATCTACCCCTGCCCCAGAAGGTCATGAACTCTGACTCCAGGCCCTACTCAGGTAGGGGGGTAAAACAAGGCAGAATAGGGGAGCAGATCCTCGGCATCCCAGGTCTATTTCTCCATCCCAGTGCCACAGAGTGGACGTGGGAACCCTCATGTGCCCCCTCCCTCGGGCCACCCAGCTTACGCTGAGGCCTCACTTTGTGCCGAGGTGGGCCAGTCCTTCCCTACCTCCTCACCCCTCACTGGGTAGCTCAGTGGCAGGTTGGGCAACAGAAGCGCTTAGGATCCCTCCAGACCGAAGGAGAGCAGCTGGCTGCAGGCAAGGATCTCCCGGGGCTGGTGGGGCAGGGACGCCTGCAATTGCCCAAACTCCTCATCTAGGGCTGTGGCCTGGCCTGAGGGCTCCAGGAACAGTGGGTGCTGGGAAACCTGGGAACCCCCCACCCCTAGACTGCCATTCCCTGCCTGTGGCTGGAGGTCCTTTCTCCCCAGCAGCACTGTTGCCCTGGGTTGCCTAGTCCATCCCTCCCCCACCCCCAGCATGATACCTTCCCCCCCAATCCCAGTCTCCAGTTTTGTTCAGTTGTGAATGCTGCATCCTGTCCTGGTGACAGGAGAGCAATGTTGGTGAAGTCGCAGCGGTGATCCGTGCTCCCCTGGGTTAGTGGGGGGTGGAAGCCCTGGTAGCCTGCGAGCCCTGGTGATAGCGCTCTATCTGGGGCCGCAGCGTCTGTCTACTGGGCCTCCGGGTTATTTCTGGCAGGTGGCAGCGCTGTGGTCGGTTTGGCCGGGGTGCTGGGGCCTGGCAGGGGCGGGGCGGCATTATCACTTGGCTCTCCAGCCAACGCTCAGCGCTCCAGAACAAGCCAGGTCGCCATCCTCTCGCCATGGGCTCCGGTGAGTTTGGGGTCAGGCAGGCCCGGGACTGCGCTCCTTGAGCAGAGTCGGGTTGGGAGGCGCTGCAGTCATCTGGGCTGCAGTAGGGAGATTTAGGGCGGACCTCCAGTCAGCGCGCGGATGGTCGAGGTGGAGAGGCTTTCGGGTAAGGCGGGGCTCGGGTTTGCGGGGCCCGGGCCGGGCCCAGCGCCCTGGGGTGTACAGGGACCCGCTCAGGTGCCACACAGGCCACCAGGCTCACTGCGGCGCTTCCCTTGCAGGGCCGCGCCGGGCGCTGAGCCTGCTGCTCCTGCTGCTAGCGCCGCCCAGCCGCCCAGTCGCGGGCTGCCCCGCGCCGTGTGGCTGTGCGGGGACGCGCGTGGATTGCGGGCGCCGCGGGCTGACATGGGCCTCGCTGCCCGCCGCCTTCCCGCCGGACACGACTGAACTGGTGCTGACGGGCAACAATCTGACGGCGCTGCCGCCGGGGCTGCTGGACTCGCTGCCCGTGCTGCGCGCCGCGCACCTGGGCGGCAACCCCTGGCGCTGCGACTGCCGCCTGGTGCCACTGCGCGCCTGGTTGGCCGGCCGGCCCGAGCGCGCGCCCTACCGCGACCTGCGCTGCGCCGCGCCCCCGGCGCTGCGCGGCCGCCTGCTGCCGTACCTGGCGGAAGACGAGCTGCGCGCCGCCTGTGCGCCGGGCGCGCTCTGCTGGGGGGCGCTGGCAGCGCAGCTCCTGCTGCTCGGCCTCGGGCTCCTGCACGCGCTGCTGCTGCTGCTGCTGCTGTGTCGCCTGCGCCGGCTGCGCGCCCGCGCCCGCGCCGCGCACCCGTTGTCGCTGACCGCCCCGCTGGTGGCGGAGACGGCCGGAGCCAGCGAGTTCTACGAGTAGTCCTGAGAGGCGCTGAGCGACGCGGGCGTGCCAGCCCGACAGGACCCTGCTCCAAGGAGCCCTCGCCCTGACCCGGACCCGGGCTCGTCCTCCGCCTGGGCACAGTCTTCCAGACCCCACCACCCCCCTGCGGGCCCCGGCACCCCTCTGCAGCGAGGCGAGCCAAAGCCCAGGACGCTTAGGCGGGTCAAGGGGGTGAGCTGCAGCCCAGCCCCTGCGAGGTTCCCCACACCAAACTCCAGTGCAGAATAAACCCTTCCCCCAATCTGACTGGTCTCTGTGCCCCACCACCCGGAAATTCCCCTCCCAAACCACAGGACAAGCCCTAGGAGGTGATTCAAGGGGGATGCATCACATCTTCCTACACCCAACACGGGATCAGTGACTCTCCCAGACCACTCACTTTCAAAGGAGTTCAAGTGGAAGGCACAGAAGAACTCAGACAGTGACCACATTATAGGGTAGTGAAGACATTGTGGGGACAGTGAAAACAGTGTTGAGACAGTGAGGACACTGAGGGGCAGTGAGGACACGGGGACGGTGAGGATACCGGACAGTGAAGACAGTGGGGACATCGAGGGCACTGCAGGACAGTGTGGTTGAGAGAAAGAGAGAGGATGTTTGGAGTTGGGGTCTCTGGGGGTCAGTGAGGGGCCGTGAGGAGGCTCTGAGGACTGTTGGGAGCGTGGATGGGCAGATTTCAGGGCAGTCAGGGATGGGTCAGGGTGGTGAGAATAATCTGATGACCCACCTGGAACTCCCTGGGCATCTGAATTAGTAGAAGCTCAGCCTCTGGAGGACAGGCGAGGCAGGTCCCGGCAGGGTTGAGTGGGTACCAGGGAGCTGCACAGTGTCTGGAATCATGTTCTGCACTTGACCACCACTTCCCGTGGGAAGGTGCCTCTGACCGCTCGGACCAGCCTTGGTCCCTGGTCTCCCCTATCTCACCCCTGAACTCAGGCTGAGCAGCCAGGGCCTGGGACTCCTCCAGGGTGCCCCACTGTGGCACAAGCTGCTAACAAGGGACCCAGGGTGCCCAAATGAAGGGCTGACACTTTCCTCAATATTGGAGTCCCATTCCTGCCCTGGGTGGGGCCTCCACCCGGCTGGCCCTGTAAACAATGAAGGCCACTCTTCATGGACCCAAACAGGACCCTGACAAGAAGCCTCAGGCCTGGGCCTGGGGCGCCTGGCACAGGAAGGCTCTGGCCCCCATTGACCGGGTCGGGGAGGCTGCCGCTGACATGGCCTTTGTCCCAGTCTTTGTGGGACAAGATGGATGGCCCTCCGGTTGGGCTGATGCTATCTCAGGGCTGCCGGTCAGACGTGAGGCAGGAGCCACCCCCTCCTTTGTGGGCAGGTGCGGGGCATCCGGCCCATTGTGGGCTGTGGCCGACTGTCCAGCCGTCCATCCGGCCTTATCACTACATCAGGGATGGCCCCTTTTGTACAAATGAACTGCCAACCCCCCCCCCCCACACACACACACACACCCTCAGGGATGGCCCAGCACACCCAGAGCCCCTGGTGGGGGTCAGAGGTAATAGTCTTTGTCACAGTAAGGTACACAGGCAGCCTAACTCAGTCCCAGCATGGTACAGGGAGGGGATGTTCCCCCTCACTTTCCAGAGGAGGAAACCAGATGCCAGAGAGGGGTCTTCCTGCTGGGCCTGAGCTTTCTCCACGCTGCACTGGAAGCAGAGCCCCTAGGACTCCTCTCTTACTCCCCACTGAGGCCTTCAGGGAACAAATGTAGGGCTCAGGAGAAAATGGCCTGGGGGTCTTAGGTGACCCCAAGCTAAGAGAAGGAAGCCTCCTGGGCTGTGAGCCCAGGCTCCAGCAGACACTATGGGGAGGGGTCAGCAGGAGCCCAGGCCCACTGCCCACAAGTTTGAGGGCTTCTGGGCTGTGTCCCTCTGAGAGGGTGGGCACAAGGAACCCTGAGAGCCCGGAGCTGCAGAAGCAGCTGGAGCTCCTCTGATGTAGGAAAGAGGCTGGTGTCACAGTCTGGTCAGACCTGAGGAAGAACTTCCTTACTCCCTGGTAAATAGGGCAGCTGAATTCCATGGTTCCTCCTAGACTCTCTCTCTCTTTTGTCAGTTCTCCATGATTTAGATTGGCTTCTGCCCAAGGTACTGACCACAGAGGGTGCTGGCCTGGCCTCCCTGGCGAATCTTTTCCGGGCTGCCTGGGAGTCCCTGGTCCCAACTTGTGACCCTGAGCTGACCCTCCATGCACTGACCCTGGGGCCTCCAAGGAGTGTGGGGAAGTGGATGGTCCCAGCTCAGCGCCCCTGAATGGCCCTGTGCAGGGAGGGGGAATGTACACCTCTACCCCCACCTCAAGGGCCTGCCATGCCCCTCCCCCCAGCGTGGTCCTCCATCTAATGGACACCACACCTGCCCCAGGGGCCCTTCCTTCCCCACTGACAGCCTGGTCCTCTCTGCGGTTTCAGACTCCTTCTCCTTCCAGATGGGAACAAAACGGTGGCCACTCAAGGCACTACGCATCCCCCCACACCTGCAGCCCCCAAGCTGTCTGATTCAGGGTCCTTTGCCCTACAGCCCAGGGGTCCTCTGACCACATCACTGCCCACCCCCAGCCTCTCTGAACAAGCCCCGGCAGGGCCAGACGGCATTCCTGGGACAGATACAGCCGTGACCACCCTCTGGCAATCTTCGTGTCCTTGTCTGTGAAATGGGTTGCGGCCTGGGCTGAGGACCTCCCGCCCCCAAATCGGCATCCGGTTCTCCCCTCACGCGCCGCGACCCGAATGAGCCAGCAGAGGGCGCGCGTGGTCTGCGGAAAACCCCCCGACGTGGGGCGAGGGCAGCCGAGGTGAGCCCTGGGCGTGCAGACAACCAGGGTCCGCAGAGGAACAGAGGCCAGGAGAGGACGGATTTGCCCAGGCTGGTGGGGGTGGATCGCCGAGACGGCGGACGACAGGTCGCACACCCCACGGGAACAGGGAAGAGTGCATCAAGTGGCCGCTGACAGGGAGGGGTGAGCGCGCCCCCTCTACACCCTTCCCCTCCTTTACCTTCCTCTCCCTTCCCCTCCCCGGGGTCGCTGACAGCCCATCAACGGGGAAGATAAGGGACTTCTTCCGCCAGGCGGAGGGAGTGTCAGCTCAGGTGCACCAGCCGCACTCCTGCCGCCTGTTTGCTCCGTAAACATATATTGGGCCCCTGCTGTGTGCACCGAGGCGGGGCTGGAAGGAGCGGCTGCGTGGTGGCCGGTGGCGTGGAGGGCGACTAGAAGGAAGAAGCCGGTGGGGATGGTGGAATGGGAGCCCCCCAGGGGGAGTGGAACAGACGCTTCGCCACCTCCCGACCAACCTGGGGGCGAGGAGTGGGTGCGGGTCCTTCGTGGGCCCCCTCCTGCCTGGGGAGATGAAGGGGAGCCTGGGGAGGGGGGCGGCCCCTCGGTGGGCGGAGACTTGAGTGGGGCCCGCGTGGACGAGGCCCTGGGAAGGTCTGGGGGCCCCCGAAGCCCTGGCCACGTTGGGGTGGGGTGCACCCGCCGCCCAGACAGAGCAACAACATTGGGGTGGGTGGCGGGGCCCTGGGGGCCCATAGCTCACTGCACCGTCTGCGCCCACCCCCGGCGTTTCCGATGGAAGACAGGCAGCAGGCGATAAATCACCGGCTCCCACTCCCACCCACCCAGGCTGCCTCGGGGAAGGGGGGCTGCATGTGACAGAGACAGAGCCTGAAACAGAGACAGAGACAGAGACAGAGACAACCACAGAGAGAGACAAAGGCAGCTATGGCTGGCCAGCTGACACTGGCCAGGTCCTTTTGCTCAGGGTGTCTGGCCTCCCACCCCAAGATGCCCCCTCTATCAGGCCCATCTGGAAACCAGCTGAGAGCCACCCCACCCCAACCGACCCCCAACAGGGAGGAGGAAGAGGGAGGGAGCAAGGCCTTAGCAGCCATAACTCTGTCCACCCTGGAGAACCATAAATCAGCAGGGGGCTCTCGGGAAGCACTCACCCCCTAGGCTGAGGGGGGCCTTTAGGGTCATTGGTCCTGGTGACTGGGCCTGGCCTTAGCTCTTGTGTCCCGCCCTCCTTAAACAGCCCCTGGGGTATCCCCCAGGCCTACCTCCGTTTTTCCCCAGCACAGTCACATGCCCAGAGCTGTCTACACCCAGGGCTGTCTACAATGGATGCAACACTCTCCTCGTCCTCACCTTCTCTGTGCACAGACAGGAAACGTCTGCAGAAGATGACGTCCTGTCCTATCAGGAGAACCCATGGGCTGGCCCTGCAGGGTCTGGGGATCAGCAGCCCTTCCCAGAGAAGCCTTCCCATGGGGATCTTCTCTGCCCCAGAGGAAACACGGTCTTTCCTTCCTTCTGTCCTGCTTTCCCGTCACCACCACCCCGCAGCGTGGTGAAGGCCAGCTGGACAAAGGGTGCTGGGAGATCGACCAGGTGGGGACCCCTCCATTACTGTGGACCTCCCCTGGGGGGTCAGTACTCAGTGGGCAAAGCTTGAGAGAGCCCATGAAAATCTTCCCAAGACCCATGGAGTGTGCTCAGCAACCCCACTGCCCAGACCCCCCAGTTCAGCCACTGGCCTCATGGATCCCTGGCCCAGGGGTCTGTCCTGCAGACAACCCCTCAGGGCTCTTGTGGCAGAAATAAGGCCACTTATACACAGGGAAACAAATGTCCACCATGAAATCTCTCAAAGAGCGGAGGGAGCGGGGATGGGAGCGTCCTTCAGAGCTCTTGGAATTCTGTGCCTGAGAGAAACCCTGGTCCTCATCATGTGGATGATCCCCTTGACCCTCAGAACAAACCTGAGTGCCCCAGCCCCGGGACATCAAAAGCACTGACTGGTATGTCGAAGGCAGGTGGTGGGGAGGGCTCCTGGGGATGTTCAGGCTGAGGGAGCAGCACTGTGCTGCCAGGAGACGCCTGTCAGGGGAGGGTACAGAGATTGCAGGGGCCAGAGGTGCCCTGGGCTCAGCCTGTAGGAGGGAGAGGGCAGAAGTGCCCCAGATGTGTAAGGGGAGCTCCATCCAGTCATTTGCTGGTTCTGAAGCATTCTTCCCAGCAGTGTGCAGTCCCATCTGGAGGCTACTGTCTGCATGGTCTGGGGGGGGGCTTGGGGGTGCAGGTCCCTTGGACTCCAGCCTTCACCTATCAGAGGCTCCCACCCTCCTCACCCCTTGTCCTACTACAGGTGTCCTTGTGGGGAGGGCCTCACCTCACCCTGTTTAAGTGTGTTAGACAAATTGAGGGGCTCTCGGCCAGATAGACACTCATGTGGCAAGGGGTGGGGGACGGGAGGGCACCTTCAGCAACAAGGACAGCCTGACTGGCTCTCTCCACCCACCCCAGTGCTGCTCTCCCTGCCTCTGTCCCAGTCACACAGGACCCTGGGATCATCCCCACAAGGTCACTGTGTCCCCAGTGGGGTAAAAAAAAAACCCTTCAGAAGTAGCAGGGGCCTGGGGCATCTGGGTGGCTCAGTTGGTTAAGCGTCTGACTCTTGCTTTTGGCTCAGGTCATGGTCTCACGGCTATGTCGGTTTGAGCCCCTTGTCAGGCTCTGCGCTGATGGGGTGGAGCTTGCTTGGATTCTCTCTGCCCTTCCCCCACTTGCACTGTCTCTGTATCTCTCAAAAGAAGTAAATAAACTTTAAAGAAAAAAAAAAAGAAGTGAGAGGGGCTGGAAGGGAATCCTTCAAGCTTTGCCAGAGGGAACCCCTGGGGTTTGGGGGTACAGACCTCAGGGCAAGTAGAGGGTCCCCATGCTGCTTCTCTTGCCCAGGTGTGTGCATAGGCCTGGTGTGCCCATTCCCAAGAGGGAGATTATAGCCTGGGGCCAGGGGGCTGGGGAGGTGGGGGTGAGTGTCCGGGGCAGTGTGGGCATCGCCCAGGTGATTGTGCCCCTGGGCCTCTAAAACTCCCAGGCTTGAGCAGGGCTTTGAGGAGGCCTATGGGAGGCCTAAAGGCCAAGCTCTGCTGTGCTTCTGCATGGAAATCTATGTTAATGTGACTTGTATTTAGGAGCTCACTTTTCTCCATGCTTTGTTTATTTAAAGATGCTCTTGAAGGATTCCAGCCAGATACCGAGGAAAGGGCTTCTGTCTGGGCAGGGCTGCGGGGGGGGGGGGGGGGGGCGGCGGGGACGGGGGGCGGGCGCCCCTGACAGCCGCCTGTCCCAACACGCCTGCACCCCTGTGTGCCCACTGAAGGTGCTCACCGTGTTCAAGTTGCCTCATCTCCTGCAAGAGTGCGTCTTGGGGGTCCACACCCAGGAGGACACCAGTGACACAGACCAGAGCAGAGCCAGAGCCCATAGACAACGCCATCCTGAGATGTTCATGCAGGGGGGGGAGTGGGGAAAGACCATTGGCTCTCTTTATAGGAAAAATGGGGACAGACTTGTTTGTGGGAGCCCTGGGTCTCTCCTGGCACAGAATGCCTCACCTGGGTACCCCTTGCTCCGGGGGTCCCTAGTGAGGGTCCCTATTTTATGAGTCTCTCTCCTGCAGATCCTTCATCTAGAGCCCCTGCTCTATAGGTCTCTTCTCTTTGGAGCCCTGGTATGGAATTTCTGGTGTAGGTGTCTCTGGTATGGGGGTCTCTCCTCTGAGGATCTCTGGTCTGAGGTCACCGTTTGGCAGGTGCCTGGTGTGGAGGTCTCTGGTCTCAGAGGTCCCGGATCGGTTCTCCAGGTGTCTGCTCTGCATCTGGAGGTCCCCAGTGTGGAGGGCAGTGATGTTGTCTGTCCTTATTTGGGGTACCATGGTTTTGCCATGGTGGTCTCCAGGATACCAGTCAGCCCCTTTGCCCCGGGCTGGGGATCCACCGCCACAGAAATCCTCCCGGGGGGCCACACTCCTGACCCTCTTGTGGCAAGGCCAGCACCCAGGGCTGCACGGAGCCCCCCTCCCCGCTGAGCCCAGAGAGAGCCCTTTGCAAAGACATGTCTGCCTCATCGAGGATAGGTTCCTGTCTCCTCCTTTGTCCCCACAAGCACAGGCTTGCATGAGTCAATTCATACTAAAGGTCCAAGTGCCAGTTTTCACTGACCAGTTCAACCATTTTGCAAAGCTTCAGGCCCCCTCAGATGGGGTTTCCACCAAGCCTGTCGGAGCTGAGGAAGATTCAGAAGTCCTGCCTATCACTTCAAGTGTTCCCTCCCTGCTGCATTCCTTTATCCCCAATTCCAAATTCCCCCAAAGCTCTGAAACTTAAAGTGTTCGAAACTCTGTAACAAAGGCAGCCCTGGGCTGATGTGTAACCATGTGTTATGGCCTTTATTAATTCCAGTTCATGTGAATAGTCGCACTTCACCACCGACACCTTTTTTAAATGTTTGTTTGTTTATGTATTTATTTTAAGAGAGAGAGATTGTGAGCGGGAGACGGGCAGAAAGAGAGGGGGAGAGTGAGAATCCCAAGCAGGCTCCATGCTGTCAGCACAGAGCCCAAACCCGTGAGATCACAACCTGAGCCAAAATCCAGAGTTGGACGCTTAACCGACTGGGCCACCTGGACACCCCTCATTTCACTACAAACATCTTTAAAAGTTTTTTTTTTTAATGTTTATTTATTTTCGAGAGAGACAGAGACAGAATACAAGTGGGGGAGGGGTAGAGAGTGAGGGAGACACAGAATCCAAAGCAGGCTCCAGGCTCTGAGCTGTTAGCCCAGAGCCCAGCACGGGGTTCGAACTCACAGACCAAGAGATCATGACCTGAGCTGAAGTCGGACGCTTAACCTACTGAGCTACCCTGGTACCCCTCCACTACAAACATCTTAATGTGTTTGGTTACCAGCAGCTGCAGCCGGCTCCAATGGGGTATCATGTACTGTATGAGATATATGACAAATTCTGAATTCCAAACACATCTGGCCCTGAGGCTTTGGATGAGGGGTCTGAGCGGTGGAGTGTCCCCACACTGGTCACAGCTCTGGACTACATGGAGGTCCCAGTGGAGGGGGAAATGGGTGTTTGACACAGAATTTTGCAGAGCAATGCTGCTGCTTACATGGCTTTTTCATTTTCTGAGCAAACAACTCTGTGCTAGGTGCTGGTGATTCAGAGATGGAGGAGGACCAAGGGGCACACAAGGGGCTAGGGAGAAAGGAGCGCTTCCTGAGTGTGGAAGGTACAGCAGGCCATTTCCTCCTAAGGGGGCTGTCATTGGGGGAGCTGGTGACCACAGGTCTGCCTGTCCTTTCTGTGGGACCAAAGACTCCAGATATGACATCTGAGAGCACTCCAGGGAAGCCAAAGGTACTTGGGAGTGTGATAGTGACGGAAGACAGGAGGCACTCATGCTTGAGAATCTTGCCAATCACTGAAGGTCTGGGGCCTCAGTTTCCCCATCTGTAAATGGGGTGCAGGCCCTGGCCCTGCCTTCAGTGCCACTGACTGGCCTCTAGCACAGGAGGCCGAGATCTCCCTGCCCCCCTTCTCAGGGTGGTAGCAGTTCTGGCTGTCATCTGCAGAGCAGAGGGTGTACAGCTGGGGTGGGGAGTGGGGGAGCAGGCAGGCTTGAGGTCGGTCCGTCCTGTCCCAGATGTCACCTCGGTTACTCTTTAGAAATAATCCCAGAAAATAAGCCAGAAAAAGAGAAGAGGGACAACTGCCCAGGGGCTTGGACTTTGCAGCTTGCCTAGGTGTCTCCTCCCAGAGCAGATGTGCACAGCACTGAACAGGCTGCAGGAGGGAAGCTGGGGCACCGGCCCTGCGCCGGGCATCCGGCCGTCCGTGGGGTGACCATCACCTCTCCTGCTGTGGCCAGGAGCAGGACTCCACAGGCCAGCACCTCCATCGTCCATGGTGAGGTGAGGAGCGGCTGGCAGGAGGCCGCCAGTCCCTGGGGGGCAAGGGCTTACGGAAGAGCCACACGTTGGGAAGGTCAGAGGCTGAGGCACCGACTGGGGTCCCTCGAGAGCTAGAGCGAGGCAGGCAGAGTCCAGGCCTGGGCATGGGAGACGCGAGGTGTGGCGGGAGTCGGGCAGCCGCCTTGCCGTGGGCTGGGGCATCGTGGGCGTCGCCGAGTTCCCGGGGCGCTGGCCTGCGGCTGTGAGCGAGGGCGTCGCCCGGAGGCGGCGGGCGCGGGGCCGTTGGGGGGCGCCTGGGTCCCCGCCCCCGCCGGCCGCGCCGGGTCGTGCGTGGGCGCGGCGGGCGCCGATTGGCTGGCGGGCGCGCGGGCGGGGCGGGCGGCGGCGGCGCGGAGGGGCCGGTCACCCCGCAGCCTGGCCTCGGCCTCCGCCGCTCGTCGCCGCGCCCCGCCCGCGCGCCCGCCGCCGCCCGTCCCCCCCGCCGGCGGCCACCATGAGCACAGGCCTGCGGTACAAGAGCAAGCTGGCGACCCCAGGTGAGCCCGGCGCCTGCCCGCGCGCCCGCGCGCGCCTTTGTCCCCGCCGCCCGCCCGCCTCTCACCGTGTCTTTCCGTCTCTCCCCCGCCCGCCGGCCCGGACCCGGACCCCGACCCGACCCCGACCCCGCAGAGGACAAGCAGGTACGTGCGCGCCGCCGCTCCCCCCGCGGCCGGCTGTCACCCATTGTGCCACCAACGCCGCCGGCGCCCAGGCGCGACCCCGCCCCCGCCGGCCGTCATCCCGCCCTGTCGCGATAACCGATTGTCAGCTGGGGCAGTGCCGCCGCGCCAGGGGCTACAGAGGGGAGGAGTGGGCACTGGGCCCCTGGGGGCCTGACCCCTGACCCTTACAGCAGGGGTGCCCCTCCCAGGATGGGGGGATGGGCCGGGTGTCTCCCAGTGGTCCAGTGCCAGTGTATCCTCCCTGAACTGGTCTTAGGCCTCGTGTTGGGGGTCCTGAGTGAGGCCACCGTCACCGCAGGCCACAGGCTAGGGGAGGGGTCTGTATCCACCAGCCAGCACCTAGACCCTAAGCAGCCCCACCCCACTCCTGTGCATCTTATGTCTCTTCTCCCCACACACCAATTTGAGTGGGCTGATCTGTGGCCAGACCTCTTCCCCAGACTGGGAGCCTCTAAGGCCTGGTCTGAGTCATCCCTGTGCCCAGAATGGGTCTTCCAACCTAGTGGGTACAAATAGGCTTGTGGCCTCCCACAGGGGCTGGCCTGGCCCCCACTCAGGGAATGCAGGACATGACAGGAGGCTGACCTGGGCACCCACTGTGAAACCCAGCTGAGGCTGGGGTTAAACAGAGCTGGGAGATCCTGAGAGTGGGGTGGGGGTGGGTAACCAGATGGGCAGGGGGCTCTGGGGCCCTGCTGGAGGCCTTTCTGGCTTGAGCTCAGTCATGTTGGGGGATTTTCTTGGCCTAACTCTGGCACCAAGGTGGCCTTGGCGATCCTCGTCAGAGATAGGAATTCACACAGTGGGTAGATGCTGGGTAGAACCCCGAAGTCCTGGCCCAGGGTGCGGCCCAGCAGGTGGGGTGGGGGCTGGGAGTCACTGGCTGCCAGGTGCCAGTCTCCTGGCAGGGACACGCCCCACCCTGGGACAGGTGAGGCTCTTGGGGAGGGGCCCCTCAACCTCAACCTGCTGGCAAGGGCCTCTCCAGGGAGTCCGGGCCAGGAGCTGTCTTCCTATCAAGGCAGGTCAGACAATGCCTGAGACGCAGGGACACATGCTGCCAGGCTATTGTTTGAAGGAGAGAGAGAGAAGGCCCCGGAGACCAGCCCCCACAGCTTCTCCTGGGCCTTGGAGTTACTGGGCCAGGCAGCTGCTGCCTAGCACCAACAGGGACTCCCTCCTGCTGAGGTGTGAGCCCCGTCAGGCCTGTGTCTGCCCATCCTTCAAGGTCAGTTAGGAGCCAGCCTCACCTGTCCCCTACCCCTCAGACCAGAGGGAGAGGGCACCATGCAGGTGGAGGGGGAGCCCCAGGAACAAAGCCAAGGAGCCAGGTCTTTGGGACAGGCTCCCCGAGGATCGGGGGGGGGGGGGGGGAGCTGGAAGAATATGGTAGTTTCACCGTTAATATTGTTTGGTGTTGGTGAGCTATCCACACTATGAAAGAGGGTGGGGGGTGCTCTGGTGGCCCTCCGTGCCCCCATCCTCTGGCCCCCACCTTGTCTCAGGCAGTGATGGGGGCTCTATTGGCTCTGGTGGCTGCTTCCAGAGCTGACTCCAGTGATTCTAAGAATGGAAATGCCTCGAGAGTCTCAGGCACCGGGAGGAGGTGGGCGCAGCTGTGTCTACAGCTCAGGAAGCCCTGAGAAATATTTGTTGTACTTCATGGACCAGAGAGAGGGGGTGGCAGGGCCCCTTCCCTGGAGCTCCCCCAGGGAATCCACAGGCCCTGTCTGGGTGAGTTTGGGTGCAGGAGCTGGGAGTGAGACCCTTTCCCTCCTGACATGTCACCCTCCTGACTCTTGCCCTTCTGACCTGGGCCTCCCCAGAGGCTGTGCCTTATCAGTGGAGAAACTGAGGCAGTCTGAGAGTGACAAGCTCCATTAGACACCCAGCTGTGAAGTGCTAAGGCATAGACCCAGGTGTGTCTGTCTTGGAGATGCCCTGAGCCTGAGATGCCAGCCTGTCGGGCTGGGGGGCTAGGCTGAGGGGCTGTGTCTCTAGTGGACCTACAGGTGGAGATTGGGTGGGACTTGGCCCAGACACTTCCTACAGGTCCACATGGCAGAGGGCTGGGGCCAGTGTGGAGGCTTTCTCGGGGCAAGGACTGCGGGCCCAGCTGGGAGAGCTGAGGGAGGTGCCCTGTGGCTTCCCCCTGCTCTCCTCTGGATGAAAGACTCTCCTGTTCCCAGCTGTGGGCCCACCCCTCCTCCCCAGGTGCCAGGGGCCTCCAGGCCCCACAGCAGCATCATGAGCCTGGACAAATGGACAGAGGCCCCTCAACCAGGGGAGCCAAGAAGGGAGAACCAGGGTGGGGAAGAGCTGGGGGGCCGCCTATCCCCACTGATACACAGTCCAAGAAGTATGTCTGTTCTTGTTGCAGCTCCTTTCCAAGCCTCCCTCCTGCCTGGCTGGCTGGTTCCGATTCTGGTAGGGTCCTGGAGAGAGGGGTGAGGAAGGGCTTGGTGCCCAGGAGAGGCCTGTGGCCCCTGGGGTGGTCACAGAGGGTGAGAGCTATACCGGCTTGAGCTTTCCAGCCCTCGTGGGTCCGTCTTGTGGATCAGAGCAGGCGAGGAGGCTGACAGGGAGACAAATGATGGGGAGGGGGTAAGTTCACTCTACACACCATCCCCCCACTTTGGCTGGCAGAAGTGGTCTGGGGGCTGCTGTGGCCAGTGCTGGCTGGCCGCAGCTTCCAAGTTTCCCGGAGGTAGGGTGGGTAGGCCTCTGGTGCTCTAACTGAGCACTTGAGCCCCTTCAACCCCGGGCGAAGGGGAGGTGGGTCCAGGCTGGGGAGGTGGGCTCTGCTCCCTCCCAGTTCCCACGTGTCTGGAAGGGCCACACCAGTCCAGAACACTCCTGCTCCCATCACACACACATAACATACGAGGGGGGAGGGAGCGTACAAGGAGGGGTGTGGCCGTGGATAGTTAGGACTCCGCGACACCGCCGGGAGGTTTCCGGGCCAATTCTACGAGGAGAGAAGGAGTGAGACGGGCCGCTTCCCGGGTGGGTGCGCATAGGTCCCGGGAGCGTTCTCCGGGCGCCCTCTGGCGGGTGAAAGCCGCGCTGCACCTGGAGGGGGCGAGACGCGGGGCGGCCACAAACCCTGCCCCCTAGGGCCCTTAGGTGGGCCCTGGCTTCCCCACCCTCCCACCCGGGTGGTCGAGACGCCCGGACAGAGGCCACCCGTCCGGCAGCGGGACTCCGCCTCCGTGCCTATGCGCGCCTATGCTGGGCCCTGCCCTCCGAAGCAGCCTTCCGGTGGCTCCGCCCGCGGCCCAATTTCCAAGCGACTGTTTCCCGGCGACCGTGCGGGTGGGGCGGTCTTTTTCCCCGCCCGCCCCGCCTGCAGGCGCCCGCGAGGCCCCGCCTCTGGTTCGGTGCGGGAGCCGGGCCTGCCTGTGGCTGAGACCGCGCGCGCGGCTCGGGGCGGGTCCGCATTGGCAGAGGCATGGCCCGCGTAGCCTCTGGGGTCAGCCACACCGCGGGTGGGCAGCGTCCCTTCTCTGGGCCTCAATTCCCGCGTCTGTAAAACGGGGGCGAGAACAGAGCTTCAGGGCAGTACCGCCTGTAAGTCCCTCCTGAAAGCCCTGCCCCTGTGGGTCTGACCCGGTCTGGGGTCCAAACGCAGGGATGGACTCGCTGGCAGCGCCCCAGGACCGCCTGGTGGAGCAGCTGCTGTCACCGCGGACCCAGGCCCAGAGGCGGCTCAAGGTGTGTGTGGAGAGGGGAGTGGAATGTGGGTCAGCGTGTGTGTGCCTGCCGGTCCCGGTCCCAAGGGCTCTGGGACGTGACAGGGACCGGCAGGGCCAGGGTCCACCTGACTGGGCGCTGGGACCCCGAGGGTGGGGGAGGCTCGGTGCCGCTGTCTATAAATAGCCTTTGCTCCGCCTTGGTAGCAGCAGCCAGCCACCCCCGCGGCTGGATGGTGGCCAGATGGGGCCTCCCACCCCCTGGTAGACTCAGGAGGGGTGAGTATTAAGGCCAGGGGGCTTCTCCTGCCTATGGAGGGCCTTGGATGTGTGTGAGGGGTCTGGGTCCTGGTGCCCTCTGCCCACCGCCCAAGGGAGGACCCAGCCTAGGCCTGCTGCAGCCAGACATCCTAAACTCTACACACACAGACACATTCTCAGGTCCCTGCAAAGCCATTCACTGAGGCGGGGGCAAGGATGCCTGTCACCCCCTTACCTGCCTTCCCAGCTCCAGGCCTTTGCTCACAGGCCCTCACCCCATTTCTGCCATTGAAACTCCCCACACAGAGGACTCTGCCCTCTGCTGCCTCCATGTCTGATCCGGGTAGGGAACAGGGCATCGGACTGCCCCAGGAATCCAAGCCTGCTCCTGACTTGCCCTGCCCCTGCCCCCAGGATATCGACAAGCAGTACGTGGGCTTCGCCACACTGCCCAATCAGGTGCACCGGAAGTCTGTGAAGAAGGGCTTCGATTTCACTCTTATGGTGGCGGGTGAGTGGGCTGGACTCCCAGGTGGGGTGGCTTGGGCCATAGCCAGCTAGGCTTTGTCAGAGGGGTCCCAGACTTAACCTGACTCTTTCACTGTACCTGCTGGCAGGTGAGTCGGGCCTGGGGAAGTCCACGCTGGTCCACAGCCTCTTCCTGACCGACTTGTACAAGGACCGGAAGCTGCTCAGTGCCGAGGGTGAGTGGGCCCTATGCAGCCCTGGCATTGGTTCCCCATCCTCTGCTGTGTGACCCTTCAAAGGGGTCCCTTCTGGGTCCAGACCCTGCTACTCTCTCCCCACAGCGTGGGTCTCTCCTGTTCAGGGTCCAGGAGGAGTGGCCCAGACCACAGTCAGGCCATGAGGCCAGGGCTAAATGCTAGAATGGATGAGAACAAGGGTCCTGGCTGCCCAGTGGGGGTGGGGTCTGAGAGTTGGAGACACCCCTCCAAACGATGCCCCGACACCCACAGAGCGCATCAGCCAGACCGTAGAGATCCTGAAGCACACGGTGGACATTGAGGAGAAGGGGGTCAAGCTGAAGCTCACCATTGTAGACACACCGGGCTTCGGGGATGCTGTCAACAACTCTGAGTGGTGAGGAAAGCCTGGCTGGGGAACAGTCTGTGCCTAGGCTGATCCAGTGTCCCTCTGGCCTCACCGACCCTCCTGCCTACCTGCAGCTGGAAGCCCATCACCGACTACGTGGACCAGCAGTTTGAGCAGTATTTTCGTGACGAGAGTGGCCTCAACCGCAAGAACATCCAAGACAACCGTGTGCACTGCTGCCTCTACTTCATCTCCCCTTTTGGACACGGGTGCGTGAATGTCCTGGGAACAGGCTCAGGGTGGGGGGTGGGACCCGCCTCCATGGTTCCCCGTTGGCTGCACCTGTCACTGCTTATCTTCTGCCTGTGCCCTCACAACCATGCCCTCCCTGAGCCCATCCCATCCTCTCTCTGTGCCCCCACCACCCCCACTACCCTCACCATGCCCCTCTCCACCCCTGGATGCTCTCTGCAGGCTGCGGCCAGTGGATGTGGGTTTCATGAAGGCTCTGCATGAGAAGGTGAACATTGTGCCCCTCATCGCCAAAGCTGACTGTCTCGTCCCCAGTGAGATCCGGAAGCTGAAGGAGCGGGTGAGCCTGGCAACTGGGCCTGGGCTAAGTCTCCAGGACCCAGAACACCAAGTGTGCTGATCCTGGGTGCCAGCGCACCTGGCCCCGGGTCCCTGGCCAGCCTCAAATCTGACAGCCCTTGCCCTGCCACAGATCCGGGAGGAGATTGACAAGTTTGGGATCCACGTGTACCAGTTCCCTGAATGTGACTCTGACGAGGATGAGGACTTCAAGCAGCAGGATCGGGAACTGAAGGTGAGCGGCCTGGGGTGGCAGAGGAGGGAACCGGAGGTCAGTTTACATGGCACCAAGCATCCAGGTCCAACCCGGTAGGGGAAAGAGTCTTTTGTCTGGGCAGCAGAGCCCCTCCACCTGGGGTGGGGTGGGGGGGTGGGGGCGGGGTACAGTCACTCATGTCCCCACTGGCTTGTGCAGTTTGGGCCCCGTGTGGTTAGTGTGTCATGGAGCACTTGCCAGGACCCAAAGGCACAGTCCTGGCCAGGCCTCCACCCTGACCCTGCTCCTCAGTCTTCTTCCGATGGGTCACGAGCAGAAGGGTCTGGCCTGATGGCCACAAGCCTGTGTGTGCCCTGGCTCCCAGAATTCTGAGCTCCAGAGGGTGGTTGTGGCTTTGGGTGCCCCGGGATCTAGAGTGGCAATAACCAAGCCTAAGGCACGGGATAGGCAGCCACTGGGCCAAGAGCAGGGTGGAGCCCTTGGCCCCAGCCTAAGTCAGCATCAGTAACAGGAGGCAGGGGCTCAGCTCTGGGGAGGGAGGGATGGCGATGGTAGCTGAATGGAGCACTTCCTGATGGGGGATGGTGTCAGAAGGGGAGGATATGCCTGGCTGGGCACATACCCTGTGCCACGGGTATAAGCCATGCCAGCTCTGGCTTCAGAGAAGCCACAAGGGTTGGGCAACCCCAGGATCTCTTTGGGGAGGGGCTGTTGATAGTGATACTGGAGGAGCGACCAGGTGCCGAGTGCCCATGTCCCTCTTCAGCCACTAAGCCCATACTCACACTAACTGGGCGTGAGCCCTTGTACCTGCCCTTCCCAGGAGAGTGCGCCCTTCGCGGTTATCGGCAGCAACACAGTGGTGGAGGCCAAGGGGCAGCGGGTCCGGGGGCGACTGTACCCCTGGGGGATCGTGGAGGGTGAGTTCAGGCATGGGGTGCGACAGAGGGAGTGGGGTGGCTCCCCCAGGCCTGCACCCACCCAACACCCGCTCTTGCCCCACAGTGGAGAACCAGGCACACTGCGACTTTGTGAAGCTTCGCAACATGCTGATCCGCACACACATGCATGATCTGAAGGACGTGACATGCGACGTGCACTATGAGAACTATCGCGCGCACTGCATCCAGCAGATGACCAGGTGCGCAGCTCTGACCCGGACCTGGATCGTGCACCTCATGTTCCCAGCCAAGGCTCCCTAACAGAGGGCTGATCCTTACTGCCTTCCCAGATCTGAACTCTGCCCCGACTCTCAAGTAGGCCCCCCACCCTGCACCTTGTCTTCCCAGAACCGACCCAACGGTGTGGGAGCTCAGGAGGGCAGAGCCTTGGTAGTGTTGGGGGTCAGACAGACTGTGCTCCTTGTCCACCCCACAGCAAACTGACCCAGGACAGCCGCATGGAGAGCCCCATCCCCATCCTACCACTGCCTACCCCGGATGCTGAGACAGAAAAGCTCATCAGGATGAAGGATGAGGAGGTTAGTGGGGCCACAGGGGAGGAGAAGGGGTGGGGGTGGGGGTCCAGCCCCTCCTATCACGTTTGTCACTCTACCTTCTGCTATTCCCATCTCACCTCCAGCTAAGGCGCATGCAGGAGATGCTGCAGAAGATGAAGCAGCAGATGCAGGACCAGTGACCCCAACCCAGCCCCACATTGCCATGGATATACTGCCAGTTTCCAGGCTGGCCCTTCCCGTCCCTGGACCCCAACTGGCCTGGACTCCACCCTGGAATAAATCTGGATGTCCAACAGGCCTGGGCACAACACCAGTCCCAGAATAGTCCAGACCAGGACTTTTCCCGACTATTCCCAACCTGACCCAGAGATGCAGGCTCATAGCCCCCAAACAACCCTAATTTATTCTCAGCACCAGTCCCTCCCCTTATTTGTATCTGCTTCCAAGGGGCCTGGACAGCAGCCCCCACAGCTGGCCCTCTTTGGCCTCGGGGGAACAGGAGCTAATTTGGGCCATGACTTTTGAGATCTACCCCTGCCCCAGAAGGTCATGAACTCTGACTCCAGGCCCTACTCAGGTAGGGGGGTAAAACAAGGCAGAATAGGGGAGCAGATCCTCGGCATCCCAGGTCTATTTCTCCATCCCAGTGCCACAGAGTGGACGTGGGAACCCTCATGTGCCCCCTCCCTCGGGCCACCCAGCTTATGCTGAGGCCTCACTTTGTGCCGAGGTGGGCCAGTCCTTCCCTACCTCCTCACCCCTCACTGGGTAGCTCAGTGGCAGGTTGGGCAACAGAAGCGCTTAGGATCCCTCCAGACCGAAGGAGAGTAGCTGGCTGCAGGCAAGGATCTCCCGGGGCTGGTGGGGCAGGGACGCCTGCAATTGCCCAAACTCCTCATCTAGGGCTGTGGCCTGGCCTGAGGGCTCCAGGAACAGTGGGTGCTGGGCAACCTGGGAACCCCCCACCCCTAGACTGCCATTCCCTGCCTGTGGCTGGAGGTCCTTTCTCCCCAGCAGCACCGTTGCCCTGGGTTGCCTAGTCCATCCCTCCCCCACCCCCAGCATGATACCTTCCCCCCCAATCCCAGTCTCCAGTTTTGTTCAGTTGTGAATGCTGCATCCTGTCCTGGTGACAGGAGAATAATGTTGGTGAAGTCGCAGCGGTGTCTGAGTGATCCGTGCTCCCCTGGGTTAGTGGGGGGCGGAAGCCCTGGTAGCCTGCGAGCCCTGGTGATAGCGCTCTATCTGGGGCCGCAGCGTCTGTCTACTGGGCCTCCGGGTTATTTCTGGCGGGTGGCAGCGCTGTGGTCGGTTTGGCCGGGGTGCTGGGGCCTGGCAGGGGCGGGGCGGCATTATCACTTGGCTCTCCAGCCAACGCTCAGCGCTCCAGAACAAGCCAGGTCGCCATCCTCTCGCCATGGGCTCCGGTGAGTTTGGGGTCAGGCAGGCCCGGGACTGCGCTCCTTGAGCAGAGTCGGGTTGGGAGGCGCTGCAGTCATCTGGGCTGCAGTAGGGAGATTTAGGGCGGACCTCCAGTCCGCGCGCGGATGGTCGAGGTGGAGAGGCTTTCGGGTAAGGCGGGGCTCGGGTTTGCGGGGCCCGGGCCGGGCCCAGCGCCCTGGGGTGTACAGGGACCCGCTCAGGTGCCACACAGGCCACCAGGCTCACTGCGGCGCTTCCCTTGCAGGGCCGCGCCGGGCGCTGAGCCTGCTGCTCCTGCTGCTAGCGCCGCCCAGCCGCCCAGTCGCGGGCTGCCCCGCGCCGTGTGGCTGTGCGGGGACGCGCGTGGATTGCGGGCGCCGCGGGCTGACATGGGCCTCGCTGCCCGCCGCCTTCCCGCCGGACACGACTGAACTGGTGCTGACGGGCAACAATCTGACGGCGCTGCCGCCGGGGCTGCTGGACTCGCTGCCCGTGCTGCGCGCCGCGCACCTGGGCGGCAACCCCTGGCGCTGCGACTGCCGCCTGGTGCCACTGCGCGCCTGGTTGGCCGGCCGGCCCGAGCGCGCGCCCTACCGCGACCTGCGCTGCGCCGCGCCCCCGGCGCTGCGCGGCCGCCTGCTGCCGTACCTGGCGGAAGACGAGCTGCGCGCCGCCTGTGCGCCGGGCGCGCTCTGCTGGGGGGCGCTGGCAGCGCAGCTCCTGCTGCTCGGCCTCGGGCTCCTGCACGCGCTGCTGCTGCTGCTGCTGCTGTGTCGCCTGCGCCGGCTGCGCGCCCGCGCCCGCGCCGCGCACCCGTTGTCGCTGACCGCCCCGCTGGTGGCGGAGACGGCCGGAGCCAGCGAGTTCTACGAGTAGTCCTGAGAGGCGCTGAGCGACGCGGGCGTGCCAGCCCGACAGGACCCTGCTCCAAGGAGCCCTCGCCCTGACCCGGACCGGGGCTCGTCCTCCGCCTGGGCACAGTCTTCCAGACCCCACCACCCCCCTGCGGGCCCCGGGCCACACGCACCCCTCTGCAGCGAGGCGAGCCAAAGCCCAGGACGCTTAGGCGGGTCAAGGGGGTGAGCTGCAGCCCAGCCCCTGCGAGGTTCCCCACACCAAACTCCAGTGCAGAATAAACCCTTCCCCCAATCTGACTGGTCTCTGTGCCCCACCACCCGGAAATTCTCCTCCCAAACCACAGGACAAGCCCTAGGAGGTGATTCAAGGGGGATGCATCACATCTTCCTACACCCAACACGGGATCAGTGACTCTCCCAGACCACTCACTTTCAAAGGAGTTCAAGTGGAAGGCACAGAAGAACTCAGACAGTGACCACATTATAGGGTAGTGAAGACATTGTGGGGACAGTGAAAACAGTGTTGAGACAGTGAGGACACTGAGGGGCAGTGAGGACACGGGGACGGTGAGGATACTGGACAGTGAAGACAGTGGGGACATCGAGGGCACTGCAGGACAGTGTGGTTGAGAGAAAGAGAGAGGATGTTTGGAGTTGGGGTCTCTGGGGGTCAGTGAGGGGCCGTGAGGAGGCTCTGAGGACTGTTGGGAGCGTGGATGGGCAGATTTCAGGGCAGTCAGGGATGGGTCAGGGTGGTGAGAATAATCTGATGACCCACCTGGAACTCCCTGGGCATCTGAATTAGTAGAAGCTCAGCCTCTGGAGGACAGGCGAGGCAGGTCCCGGCAGGGTTGAGTGGGTACCAGGGAGCTGCACAGTGTCTGGAATCATGTTCTGCACTTGACCACCACTTCCCGTGGGAAGGTGCCTCTGACCGCTCGGACCAGCCTTGGTCCCTGGTCTCCCCTATCTCACCCCTGAACTCAGGCTGAGCAGCCAGGGCCTGGGACTCCTCCAGGGTGCCCCACTGTGGCACAAGCTGCTAACAAGGGACCCAGGGTGCCCAAATGAAGGGCTGACACTTTCCTCAATATTGGAGTCCCATTCCTGCCCTGGGTGGGGCCTCCACCCGGCTGGCCCTGTAAACAATGAAGGCCACTCTTCATGGACCCAAACAGGACCCTGACAAGAAGCCTCAGGCCTGGGCCTGGGGCGCCTGGCACAGGAAGGCTCTGGCCCCCATTGACCGGGTCGGGGAGGCTGCCGCTGACATGGCCTTTGTCCCAGTCTTTGTGGGACAAGATGGATGGCCCTCCGGTTGGGCTGATGCTATCTCAGGGCTGCCGGTCAGACGTGAGGCAGGAGCCACCCCCTCCTTTGTGGGCAGGTGCGGGGCATCCGGCCCATTGTGGGCTGTGGCCGACTGTCCAGCCGTCCATCCGGCCTTATCACTACATCAGGGATGGCCCCTTTTGTACAAATGAACTGCCAACCCCCCCCCCCCACACACACACACACCCTCAGGGATGGCCCAGCACACCCAGAGCCCCTGGTGGGGGTCAGAGGTAATAGTCTTTGTCACAGTAAGGTACACAGGCAGCCTAACTCAGTCCCAGCATGGTACAGGGAGGGGATGTTCCCCCTCACTTTCCAGAGGAGGAAACCAGATGCCAGAGAGGGGTCTTCCTGCTGGGCCTGAGCTTTCTCCACGCTGCACTGGAAGCAGAGCCCCTAGGACTCCTCTCTTACTCCCCACTGAGGCCTTCAGGGAACAAATGTAGGGCTCAGGAGAAAATGGCCTGGGGGTCTTAGGTGACCCCAAGCTAAGAGAAGGAAGCGTCCTGGGCTGTGAGCCCAGGCTCCAGCAGACACTATGGGGAGGGGTCAGCAGGAGCCCAGGCCCACTGCCCACAAGTTTGAGGGCTTCTGGGCTGTGTCCCTCTGAGAGGGTAGGCACAAGGAACCCTGAGAGCCCGGAGCTGCAGAAGCAGCTGGAGCTCCTCTGATGTAGGAAAGAGGCTGATGTCACAGTCTGGTCAGACCTGAGGAAGAACTTCCTTACTCCCTGGTAAATAGGGCAGCTGAATTCCATGGTTCCTCCTAGACTCTCTCTCTCTTTTGTCAGTTCTCCATGATTTAGATTGGCTTCTGCCCAAGGTACTGACCACAGAGGGTGCTGGCCTGGCCTCCCTGGTGAATCTTTTCCGGGCTGCCTGGGAGTCCCCGGTCCCAACTTGTGACCCTGAGCTGACCCTCCATGCACTGACCCTGGGGCCTCCAAGGAGTGTGGGGAAGTGGATGGTCCCAGCTCAGCGCCCCTGAATGGCCCTGTGCAGGGAGGGGGAATGTACACCTCTACCCCCACCTCAAGGGCCTGCCATGCCCCTCCCCCCAGCGTGGTCCTCCATCTAATGGACACCACACCTGCCCCAGGGGCCCTTCCTTCCCCACTGACAGCCTGGTCCTCTCTGCGGTTTCAGACTCCTTCTCCTTCCAGATGGGAACAAAACGGTGGCCACTCAAGGCACTACGCATCCCCCCACACCTGCAGCCCCCAAGCTGTCTGATTCAGGGTCCTTTGCCCTACAGCCCAGGGGTCCTCTGACCACATCACTGCCCACCCCCAGCCTCTCTGAACAAGCCCCGGCAGGGCCAGACGGCATTCCTGGGACAGATACAGCCGTGACCACCCTCTGGCAATCTTCGTGTCCTTGTCTGTGAAATGGGTTGCGGCCTGGGCTGAGGACCTCCCGCCCCCAAAACGGCATCCGGTTCTCCCCTCACGCGCCGCGACCCGAATGAGCCAGCAGAGGGCGCGCGTGGTCTGCGGAAAACCCCCCGACGTGGGGCGAGGGCAGCCGAGGTGAGCCCTGGGCGTGCAGACAACCAGGGTCCGCAGAGGAACAGAGGCCAGGAGAGGACGGATTTGCCCAGGCTGGTGGGGGTGGATCGCCGAGACGGCGGACGACAGGTCGCACACCCCACGGGAACAGGGAAGAGTGCATCAAGTGGCCGCTGACAGGGAGGGGTGAGCGCGCCCCCTCTACACCCTTCCCCTCCTTTACCTTCCTCTCCCTTCCCCTCCCCGGGGTCGCTGACAGCCCATCAACGGGGAAGATAAGGGACTTCTTCCGCCAGGCGGAGGGAGTGTCAGCTCAGGTGCACCAGCCGCACTCCTGCCGCCTGTTTGCTCCGTAAACATATATTGGGCCCCTGCTGTGTGCACCGAGGCGGGGCTGGAAGGAGCGGCTGCGTGGTGGCCGGTGGCGTGGAGGGCGACTAGAAGGAAGAAGCCGGTGGGGATGGTGGAATGGGAGCCCCCCAGGGGGAGTGGAACAGACGCTTCGCCACCTCCCGACCAACCTGGGGGCGAGGAGTGGGTGCGGGTCCTTCGTGGGCCCCCTCCTGCCTGGGGAGATGAAGGGGAGCCTGGGGAGGGGGGCGGCCCCTCGGTGGGCGGAGACTTGAGTGGGGCCCGCGTGGACGAGGCCCTGGGAAGGTCTGGGGGCCCCCGAAGCCCTGGCCACGTTGGGGTGGTGTGCACCCGCCGCCCAGACAGAGCAACAACATTGGGGTGGGTGGCGGGGCCCTGGGGGCCCATAGCTCACTGCACCGTCTGCGCCCACCCCCGGCGTTTCCGATGGAAGACAGGCAGCAGGCGATAAATCACCGGCTCCCACTCCCACCCACCCAGGCTGCCTCGGGGAAGGGGGGCTGCATGTGACAGAGACAGAGCCTGAAACAGAGACAGAGACAGAGACAGAGACAACCACAGAGAGAGACAAAGGCAGCTATGGCTGGCCAGCTGACACTGGCCAGGTCCTTTTGCTCAGGGTGTCTGGCCTCCCACCCCAAGATGCCCCCTCTATCAGGCCCATCTGGAAACCAGCTGAGAGCCACCCCACCCCAACCGACCCCCAACAGGGAGGAGGAAGAGGGAGGGAGCAAGGCCTTAGCAGCCATAACTCTGTCCACCCTGGAGAACCATAAATCAGCAGGGGGCTCTCGGGAAGCACTCACCCCCTAGGCTGAGGGGGGCCTTTAGGGTCATTGGTCCTGGTGACTGGGCCTGGCCTTAGCTCTTGTGTCCCGCCCTCCTTAAACAGCCCCTGGGGTATCCCCCAGGCCTACCTCCGTTTTTCCCCAGCACAGTCACATGCCCAGAGCTGTCTACACCCAGGGCTGTCTACAATGGATGCAACACTCTCCTCGTCCTCACCTTCTCTGTGCACAGACAGGAAACGTCTGCAGAAGATGACGTCCTGTCCTATCAGGAGAACCCATGGGCTGGCCCTGCAGGGTCTGGGGATCAGCAGCCCTTCCCAGAGAAGCCTTCCCATGGGGATCTTCTCTGCCCCAGAGGAAACACGGTCTTTCCTTCCTTCTGTCCTGCTTTCCCGTCACCACCACCCCGCAGCGTGGTGAAGGCCAGCTGGACAAAGGGTGCTGGGAGATCGACCAGGTGGGGACCCCTCCATTACTGTGGACCTCCCCTGGGGGGTCAGTACTCAGTGGGCAAAGCTTGAGAGAGCCCATGAAAATCTTCCCAAGACCCATGGAGTGTGCTCAGCACCCCCGCTGCCCAGACCCCCCAGTTCAGCCACTGGCCTCATGGATCCCTGGCCCAGGGGTCTGTCCTGCAGACAACCCCTCAGGGCTCTTGTGGCAGAAATAAGGCCACTTATACACAGGGAAACAAATGTCCACCATGAAATCTCTCAAAGAGCGGAGGGAGCGGGGATGGGAGCGTCCTTCAGAGCTCTTGGAATTCTGTGCCTGAGAGAAACCCTGGTCCTCATCATGTGGATGATCCCCTTGACCCTCAGAACAAACCTGAGTGCCCCAGCCCCGGGACATCAAAAGCACTGACTGGTATGTCGAAGGCAGGTGGTGGGGAGGGCTCCTGGGGATGTTCAGGCTGAGGGAGCAGCACTGTGCTGCCAGGAGACGCCTGTCAGGGGAGGGTACAGAGATTGCAGGGGCCAGAGGTGCCCTGGGCTCAGCCTGTAGGAGGGAGAGGGCAGAAGTGCCCCAGATGTGTAAGGGGAGCTCCATCCAGTCATTTGCTGGTTCTGAAGCATTCTTCCCAGCAGTGTGCAGTCCCATCTGGAGGCTACTGTCTGCATGGTCTGGGGGGGGGCTTGGGGGTGCAGGTCCCTTGGACTCCAGCCTTCACCTATCAGAGGCTCCCACCCTCCTCACCCCTTGTCCTACTACAGGTGTCCTTGTGGGGAGGGCCTCACCTCACCCTGTTTAAGTGTGTTAGACAAATTGAGGGGCTCTCGGCCAGATAGACACTCATGTGGCAAGGGGTGGGGGACGGGAGGGCACCTTCAGCAACAAGGACAGCCTGACTGGCTCTCTCCACCCACCCCAGTGCTGCTCTCCCTGCCTCTGTCCCAGTCACACAGGACCCTGGGATCATCCCCACAAGGTCACTGTGTCCCCAGTGGGGTAAAAAAAAACCCTTCAGAAGTAGCAGGGGCCTGGGGCATCTGGGTGGCTCAGTTGGTTAAGCGTCTGACTCTTGCTTTTGGCTCAGGTCATGGTCTCACGGCTATGTCGGTTTGAGCCCCTTGTCAGGCTCTGCGCTGATGGGGTGGAGCTTGCTTGGATTCTCTCTGCCCTTCCCCCACTTGCACTGTCTCTGTATCTCTCAAAAGAAGTAAATAAACTTTAAAGAAAAAAAAAAAAGAAGTGAGAGGGGCTGGAAGGGAATCCTTCAAGCTTTGCCAGAGGGAACCCCTGGGGTTTGGGGGTACAGACCTCAGGGCAAGTAGAGGGTCCCCATGCTGCTTCTCTTGCCCAGGTGTGTGCATAGGCCTGGTGTGCCCATTCCCAAGAGGGAGATTATAGCCTGGGGCCAGGGGGCTGGGGAGGTGGGGGTGAGTGTCCGGGGCAGTGTGGGCATCGCCCAGGTGATTGTGCCCCTGGGCCTCTAAAACTCCCAGGCTTGAGCAGGGCTTTGAGGAGGCCTATGGGAGGCCTAAAGGCCAAGCTCTGCTGTGCTTCTGCATGGAAATCTATGTTAATGTGACTTGTATTTAGGAGCTCACTTTTCTCCATGCTTTGTTTATTTAAAGATGCTCTTGAAGGATTCCAGCCAGATACCGAGGAAAGGGCTTCTGTCTGGGCAGGGCTGCGGGGGGGGGGGGGGGGGGGCGGGGACGGGGGGCGGGCGCCCCTGACAGCCGCCTGTCCCAACACGCCTGCGCCCCTGTGTGCCCACTGAAGGTGCTCACCGTGTTCAAGTTGCCTCATCTCCTGCAAGAGTGCGTCTTGGGGGTCCACACCCAGGAGGACACCAGTGACACAGACCAGAGCAGAGCCAGAGCCCATAGACAACGCCATCCTGAGATGTTCATGCAGGGGGGGGAGTGGGGGAAGACCATTGGCTCTCTTTATAGGAAAAATGGGGACAGACTTGTTTGTGGGAGCCCTGGGTCTCTCCTGGCACAGAATGCCTCACCTGGGTACCCCTTGCTCCGGGGGTCCCTAGTGAGGGTCCCTATTTTATGAGTCTCTCTCCTGCAGATCCTTCATCTAGAGCCCCTGCTCTATAGGTCTCTTCTCTTTGGAGCCCTGGTATGGAATTTCTGGTGTAGGTGTCTCTGGTATGGGGGTCTCTCCTCTGAGGATCTCTGGTCTGAGGTCACCGTTTGGCAGGTGCCTGGTGTGGAGGTCTCTGGTCTCAGAGGTCCCGGATCGGTTCTCCAGGTGTCTGCTCTGCATCTGGAGGTCCCCAGTGTGGAGGGCAGTGATGTTGTCTGTCCTTATTTGGGGTACCATGGTTTTGCCATGGTGGTCTCCAGGATACCAGTCAGCCCCTTTGCCCCGGGCTGGGGATCCACTGCCACAGAAATCCTCCCGGGGGGCCACACTCCTGACTCTCTTGTGGCAAGGCCAGCAAGATGAGTGTCTGGAGCATGAGTGGGTCCCCAGATCATCCACGGAAGGGTGTTGACAGCTAAGGCTGACCCACAGCCTCAATTCCATGAGAATCCTAAGTCCTTGCCAGACTTCGGTGACACTGCTTTGAGTCCACCGGGCTCTTCCTGGAATCCTCTGTTTCCTGAAGCTTCCTGCTGCAGTCCCCGCGCCCCCACCCCCACCCCTACCCCTGCACTCTCAGGCCTGTGCTGCTGCACCTGGATTAGTCCCAGCAGGTAACTGTGGTTGGTGCCAGCAGAGCCTCGAGCCTAGAACTGCCCCACAGGGTCCTGGTGGACAAAGTGGGCAATGCACGCATGGTCAGCAGGCCAGGCAGTGGGACTGTGAGGGGTCAAGGCTGTTATGGCCTCATTGCTTAGCACTGCTGCCTGGGGTGTGTTCAGTGGCTGGCCTGTCAGGGCCATGGCTCCTGGTGCCCCTGGGCCTCTGAGACAGTCAGGCCCCACACAGGACCGAGGCATCACCACCCCGCCCTTGTTCCCACACATCCTGGTCTCCTGACACACCTATATCCTCCATAGGCCAGCTGGTCCCCTGCTCTGTCTTTGCATCCTCACGCAGTGGGCCCTCCACCATGGCGCCCTGCGTGGGCTGTCTGGGGATAGTAGAGACCCTGCACACACACTCACACACGTATAAGCACACGTACGTACACATGCACATGCACAAACATACATGCACACACAAACGTCCAGAGAGCCTTCCTTGTCTTTCCTTTCTCTGTGGGAATCGGGATGTGGGAGAAAGAGCACACCTCCAGGGTGGAACCATGCTTCTGGGTGACATGGCCACTGAGTGTTCCTGAGCATGCTGTGCCACCTTCAGATGCGTGCGTGTATATGCAATCACACCAGAGTGTGTGTGTGTGTGTGTGTGTGTGTGCGCGCATGTGTGTTTGTGGGTATATCAAAGATGTACAGTTCCACCTCCCTTTATGAATATGTCTGTCCCCACATACCCATTTGCATGCCTGTGTCCCCATACCCTCATGTCCACATCCCTGCACCTCTCGCATGCACGTGTCCTGTTGGCCTGCCATGCCCCCACATGCCCCCCGGCAGCCGCCCATCCCTGCCCGCCGCGCCATGTGTACACAGAGGCTTGTTTTCTCTGCCTTGCGGGCCAGGGGTGTGCTCGTAAATCGTGCAGTCGATGACACATTTATCCCTCAGGCGGCTGGCGGTGTGAATTTATGGCTGCCCCTCCCTCCTAGCCGAGGCAGGACAGGGGCCTGGACACCCCCGTAGGCAGGCACTTACAGGCCGCTCGGGCAGCTGAGTTTTCATGGGGCCACCAGGGCCAGGGCCGGCCAGGAGAAACTCAGGAGCACTCTCGAGGTCTTGCCTGCTCAGGAATCCTGCAATTTTAGGGAGCTCAAGGCAGACAAGAGGCCAAGAGGCTGGGTCAGCTCTGCCTGGGCAAGGCCTGGGGTGCAGGGGCTTCTAACCTGCTAGAGGCTGGGAGATCAAGAGCTGGGCCTGACATCCAACTCTGCACCTCAGTCTTCCCACCTGTGAAATGGGACTGCAGCTTTAATATGCAAGACTGGAGGGGCTGCTTCCCTCGTGGTGGAGTCAGCCCACCCACTGCTTCAGGGCTTGTCGGAGGTATTGGAGGTATTGAGGGAAGACTTCGTGAAAGGGTGGGGACCTCGAAGACAGCTGGGGCTGCACACAGGGAGGGAGGAAGGGTGACCATGGAAAGTCAGGGCAAGGAGGGCCTCTCAGAGCACACCTGGCCTTCTCTGCTTTATAAAGATTGGGAAATGCCCAGGGAGGGGCAGGGCCTCAAGACCCCCGTTCCTATACCCCAGTGTGCAATGTGGGGTTCCCAGGTTCAGCACCCCCTCCTGGGACAGTCTCCTTTGTCCTGCAAAGACTAGTTATGGGGGAGGAGGACGGCCAGCTGGGTCAGACAGAGGAGATGATGGAGCAAGTGGGGTGCCACTGGGGCCACAGCCAGGGATGGGAGTCAGCCAGGGGTGAGAGGCCTGCCTGCCTCCACTCTGTCCGTCTGTCCGTCTGTGTGTGGGGTCGGGTCTCTAGGGTATGCTCTTGTCGGCTCTCATGCTCCCCCCTACCTCTAGTCCCCAGCCCTCCCTCGCTGCCCGCCTGTCAGGATGAGCGATGGCCGTGCCCCTCCCCGGGCCCTCGGCCCCAGGCCCGGTTCCCGCTCATTAGCCGCTGACACTGTTTGCTTTCCCGCCCGGGACGCCCACCCCCGTCACAGGCCATTTCTCCCGGCGCCCCCCACCCCCATGAGCCTGCCCGGGGGTCCAGGGTGCTGGGCAGGACCTGCATTTGGCTCCCAGAGTGATGGCCTGACGGAGCCCAGCCCCACCCTCACCTGCACACCCTAGAGGACGGGTCCTGCCACGTAGCAAAACCAGGCCACAGGACAAGCGGGACATGGCCATGCCACCCAGGCTTGCTTTGTGGTGACACATAGGGTGGGTCTCTGGTGACAGGCGCAGGCTCCCTCTCCCATCTCTGTCTCTTTTTATCTCTTGCCTCTGTTTCTGTCTTTGTCTCTCTGGGTCTTGAACCCAGCCTCTCCCATGGAGCAACTACTGAGCCACCAGCCTTATGCAGAAAGCTCATCCCTGACCTAGAGCCCCTGTCCTCACAAATAGCCCCAATGCACATCCCAGGTCAGTATGTGGGTCAGAGGGTGAATCTGTGATGCCAAGGCTGTGGGAGGAAGGCAGGGAGCAGGAGTACCCAGGGCAGAGATGAGGGTGCTTCTGGGGCCCATCACCCCAGCTCCAGAGGGGTCCAAGCAGGGGAGACTGTAGATGTCAGATTATGGGAGGTTTGGCACAGGCTCGGCCTCCAGAACACATTGAGGGTGTGTTGGGGGCTGCAGGCACTCCTCCATCAGGCCAACCACTTGCTAATCCTCCACACCCCCTCTCCATACCCTCCCCCACCCCCAACCCCCACCCAGTGTGGCCACAGCTGGGCGGCATCAGGGCCTGCAGGCCGGTGGCAGCCAGTCCTTCACTTAAAAATGTGTTTGTGATTTTGGCGGCGGCGGGGCAGATAACGGTGACGAATGGCCCGCCTGCCCCACGGGGCCCCCAGCCCATCTGGTTTGACTTTGGCCTGTCGTAGGGTGCCCTTGGGCCCCTAGCCCTGCCCTCGGGCAGTACCCTCAGAGTAAAGCCCAGGGGCCCATGTGGACAGCCTTGGGCAGCCCGAAGTACCTCTAACTTTTGCACACACCCATCCCTCTGCCCTCCAGTGTGTGTCCCCCCACTGTCATGGGCCTCCCATGGCTGTGCCCACTTGGGTCTACCCTATAACACTCGGGGCCTGCAAGCACTGAATGCTGGCTGGGGTCCATGTAGAGGCCATGGCCCAAACAGGCCCTCTTCTCCTCCATAGAATGAGGAGTAGTGGACGCCCCGCCTGGAAGGCTGCAGGAGCCGGGGTGAGGGTGATGGAGTGGCCGCTACAGAGGGAAGGCAGGGTAACGAGGTGGGGCTTGGCTGAGCCTGTCCCTTCGGGCCGCGCATGTGGTCATCGTCAGGAGCAATTTCTGACAGGGCTCCCAACCCTCCTGCAGCCACTGCGGCCCCCAGACCATCGATTTTCTGGTTGGAGAGCAGCTTCTGGGTCTGGCCCCAGGCTTGGCTGGGGGCCAGTGAGGTCGAGGCCGAGCCTCTTGGGTCCCAGCCCCTCCCACTCTCCCTTTGGGGATTCTAGGGGTGGGAAGAAGGGCTGGGGGGGGAAAGGGGGGGCGGCCCTCTGCCACCAGGGCTCTTGCTCCTCCCCTACAGCCCTCCCAGAGAGCACCCTGGGCTGGGTCTAAGTCCAGGCCAATGTCACCCTTGGAAGTAGGAGGATGTGTGGTCCGTCCACATGGGGCGTGGTCAGGGTCCACAAAGTTTGTGTGACCCGAGGGACATAGGCTCATGCATCGATCAGAGAACCTTCCGGAGACCTGCCTGCCCAGGTCACAGACATGGGTTACACCCACCTTCATGGACAAGATAAGGGAGGTGGGGGATTTGGAGACCCCTTGGCTCAACTCAGGGGCCTGGGAGGCCAGAGAGGGACAGAGAGGGCATTCCAGGCCCCGGGAGCCTGCAGGCCTGAGGAAGAAAAGCTGGAGGTGGTGGGATCACTCTGAAAGGAACAGCCTGAACTGCTTGGTGACAGAGCTTCATCTTCAGGGCAACCCAGTCCCTACCCCTGTGGTGGGGACAGCTGGGGGAGGAGAGGAGGGGGAAGGGCAGCGCCATGTTGGGACCCCAGCCCCCCTTCCCTTGTGGCAGGAAAATCCCTCTCCCTCAGTGTCACATTGTTGAGACTTAACTTTGTTGAAATAAAAATTGGTCTTGGTATTAACTCGGCCTCGAGGATTTTCTCCGGGATCCAGGAGGCCGCAGAGGGGTCAGACGCCCATTCCCAGAGCCAGCAGCCAGCTTGGGTTTCAGGGGTGCCAACGACCTACTAATCCTCCTGGCCCTAACTCTCTGCCCTTTGTAGACACCGCACCTGGCTCCTTGGGGTTGTGGGAGAGCTGCTCTGGCCCCTGCCTCCTCTGGCCCCAGCCACAAAGCAGGACGGTGTGGACAGTGTGGATCTCAGGGGTCTGTACCTGGCCCCACCCCATTCCCCTCCCAAGACTGCCTCCAATCCCTCCCCCACTGCTCCATGTCACTTGGCAGCCACGGTCGGCAATCCACAGGACACTTCCACCCTTAAGGCTCTGCCACGGCCTCAGCCTCACAGTCTTTCTGGGTCTCAGTTTCCCCCACCTGCAAAATAGAAGACTTGCCCCAGCCAGCGTATGGGCGACCCTGAAAACAGATAGATCTTCCAGGCCATCAGACACTCAGCAGCAGCCAACACAGTGGTGACCCTTCTGAGAGGGGAGCACCCTGATGTATGGCTGCATCCGGAATCCTCTGAAGGGCCGGGCAGACACACAGGTGTTCAATGGCTCAGCCACAGATAGAAATTGGCACCCCAGGGTGTGCATGGGGTGGGCAGAGGTGGATGACAGAAACACAAGGTCTGTGGGCACCACCTAGAGCTCTCCAAGACTCCCTGGAGCTCCCAGGGAAGCAAGTAGACACTCATCCACCATGTGCTACCAAAAAGGACAGCAGCCACCAAAATGATGTATTTCTGCACCTACACAGATCTGTGTGCATCTGCTTTGAAAGCTGGTGGGGGTCTCGCTGCCCCTCCTCCATGGTTCCCTCTGGCCGGTGGGGTCCCCCTGGAGTCTTCCAATCATTTGAAGTGTGTGTATTCCTGCAGGGGAGACTGAGCCTATGGACACGAGCAGTGGAATTAGGCAGGGGCCCCGTGGGTTGGGGGCTGTGCTGTGCCTCCTCCCAGCCTGATGCAGAGGTCCTGCATCCTGATAGTGAGGGGATAGGAGATTTCCCAGCCGGTGGTCCCTTCACAGCCTCGCCCAACCGCGTCCCTAGCAGTGTGTTTTTGGGGGCGGGGTGCAGCCTGGGAACGGGCTGGGCTGGGGGCCTGGGAACAAGGCAGTGGCCCCCGGGGGACGCTCGAGTGGGGCCAGCTGTTGCTGCCGGCTCCAATTCCCGCTCTGCACTGAGGCTGGTCCCCTGGGCCGAGGCCGGTGGTCTGCCTGGGAGGGAGTGGGCTGGCTGTGGGGGCTGTGCCTTCCTCCGGGTGGTGGTCCCAGGGGTAGCTGAGGTAGGAGGCAGCCACCTTCACACTGAGTGGCAGAACTGTTCAGGAGGGCTCTTCTGTCCCCCTCAAGCAACAGGTCCCAAAGCCTCTGAGCACCAGAATTACCTGAGTCTCCAACCCACCCTCACCTGGGAGCAGGGCTAACCATCTGCCTAGCCCTGTGTTCAAGGCGCTTCAGAGCCTGTCCCCTCAGAGCCATCTGTTCTATCTACACCATGAGCCTGGCACCAGCTGTACCCTCCAGGCTGGTCCTTCTGCTAAAGCTGGCCCTTCTGTCCAGGGAGCCTGCCTACCAGGACTATCCTAAAACTCCTACTCACCCTTCAAAACCCCATGCAAATGTTTCTGCCCCTGGGAAGCCACTTTGAATGCTGGACCCAGCACCAAAGTAGCGTCATCACCATTTCAAGACTTCCCCTGAGCATCTTTCTGGCTCATCTGGTAGAACATATGACACTTGATCGTGAGTTTGAGCCCCACATTGGGTGTAGGGATTACTTTAAAAAAAAAAAAAGACTTCTCCTTAATGGCCCTGTATCTGCCACAGGCCTGGACACTAGGGTAGGGTACACAGCTCTACTGCCATGAACAAGAGGCTTGTTTATGGCTTTAAGGAAGCCTTGCTTCCCCTGGCCCTCAGTTTCCCTATCTGAACTGTGTCCTTGGATAAAAGCATCCATGAGCCCACTGGAGCAGTTTGAGCTCTATGGGGAGACAGGTTGCTGGGTCTTGCACCTTTACCCCACCCCAGGGTTCTGTGAAGGTTGGGGTTCCGAAGAGGTGGGGTTTGCCATGGTCAACTGGGGGTTCCCCCAGAACAGAAGAGTAGGGGCCCTGCTGGCTGCCACCAAACACTTGGCTGGCTTCTGCTGAGGCCAAGGGGCGGGCAGATCGGCTGATGAGGTGGGGGCCAGTGAGGGGATCTTCTTACTCCTGAAATCCCTCCCGCCTGCCCGGTGGCCCCCAGGGGAGCCCTGTGATGCAGGAACCTGATATTTTAAGACTTAAAGCAAATGTTTCTGGAGCCCGAGCTGTGTCAAGGCGCCCTCCCAGCCCTTGTGGGGGCAGGGCCAGCCCTCCTACCCCTACCCTCGAACCAACCCTGCCCCTCCCTGGACTGAAGTTTCTGGTGATGGGAGGGGTGATGAGGTGGGAACGTCCATGAGGGGTCAGAGGGGACAACTTCAGTGCCAACCTCCCCACTCTGCTGGTCCCTCTCTCTTGGGCCTCCAGCACCA
Organism: Felis catus; assembly: GCF_018350175.1. Classification (NCBI taxonomy): domain Eukaryota; kingdom Metazoa; phylum Chordata; class Mammalia; order Carnivora; family Felidae; genus Felis; species Felis catus. The sequence goes on along the minus strand of NC_058379.1, from coordinate 27,973,299 downwards.
TGTAAAACCGTAAAAAGCCCTGAACCCCTCTAGGGCTGGCTTTCCTTGATCCAGGAACCCAGGGTGCTACCAGACTGCCCTTCCCTGCCCCCATCAGGGCAGGCAAGTTGACTGCACTGCTTTTGACCCACCGAAAGAACCACCTGGAGTTCAGGGCTGTGAAAGCTGATGCTTCCTGGAGCAACGTGGAGCAGGAGATCAGGGATGGATTTGCAATGCCTGTCTGGGGTGCAGGTGTGAGGGTGGGGATTTGTACCCATAGAACTGGCTCGAAAAAGCAACATGACAGTTTCTTCACCTCAACATCAGAAGAGATTCCTCTTCACCTGAGCAATAGAGGGGCCCAGAAGCATGCCTCAGGCTGAGTAGAGCTGGCCAGGGTGAGGGCCAGGTCCCGGGCCCCACCTCAGTGGAGCCATCTTCCCTCTGGAAGCTTTCCAGAGTCTTGAGGGCTGGATGGGGTGGTTGAGTGGACAGCAAACCAAGGCTGGGTCCCCCTGGAGCAGAAAGGGATTAGGGCCTAATCTCTAAGAAATGCTTGGGGGCTGGGCCAGCCCAGGCCTAGTGGAGAATGTGGGGGAGCACGGGGACAGATGTTCTGATGATTCTTCCGGGGTAGACCATCCTAACAACCCCAGCCAGCTGGGCTCCCAGCCTTCCAAGCACCTGTGGCTGAGTCCTTGGCCTGGTCCCAGTTGGTGGGGCTTGGCCATACCCCCTACCCTGAGCCAGCAAGTCTATCAGAGCCATGAGCCCCTTTAGGGGCCATAGTCACAATTTTACAGATGGAGAAACTGAGCCCCAGAGAAGGGATAGTCCTTTCAGGTCCAGAGAGAAAGCCTACAGTCAGCCCTGCTGTACAGATTCCCTCCCCCGAGCCTGCCCCAGCCTCTGAAGCCCTTTAATCTCTGCCCATAGGAGGGACGGAGCTCTGGACAGTCTGGTGTAGGTGAGGACAGAACTGAATGAATCCCAGCATCTTGCCTCAGGGGCCTGGGTACTGCTTGCTCACCCTGAGCTCCAATTCCCCACAGGGCCTTTGTGAGCGTCACCGTGCTGTGCTTCTCGCTTGCTCTTCTGCCCTGGTGAACTCCTATGCACCCTCAAAACCCACTGGGGTTTGAACCATGAGCTCCAAATGGCATACACACTCCCAGCCCCATCCTCAGCTGCTAATTGCCCCTCCCAGCATGAATCCTGTGCCTCATGCCCCACTGGGAACCCATCAGTCTCCCTTTTTGGCAGTCCCATGCTTGGCCCTGCCCCTGCCCCTACCCCCTCACCTCACTGGACACGCCACCCTTACTGTGAGGCCTGGACTCATGCTGTGAGGACAGACACACTACGTCACTGTGCCTCAGCTTCCCTAACTCTGAAATGGAGATGGTGAGTGTCTAGTGGGTGATGAGCCCTGGGTATCCTGACCGAATGCTCAGAGGAAGATGAGGGTGGGCTGCCCGGAGGAAGGGCCGTTGTTGGAAGTGTATACCACTTCTGAGAGGTACATATGCCATCTAGCTCCCTTGTCCAGGCAGCTGCTCAGGGCCCTCTATCCAGGTCCCTGATGTCTGAAGGCACACTATGGCCCTGCAAGGCCTGGGGAAATGTACCCACTAGGGGCTGAAGCTAGCAGAGCAGCCCCTCCCAGGAAGCCAGGCTGCCCAGAAGTCACTGGCTCTGTCAGTCTCGGCCAGCACCCACCACTGCCACCATCTCCCCCATTAGAGTTCTGGCTGCACCACTCAACATTGCTACATGCCAGCACTTCTTTCCATTCCTTTGGCCTCAGTTTCCCCACATTGATCCAGGAGAAGGGCAGGTGGGCAGAATTTGATTGGAAAGAGGAGAGGGCATCCAGGCATTTTGAGCAGCTAGGGTTAGAAGAAGAGGCGGTCCATGGGGCATGGGAGGGCCAGGAGGCAGGAGAAAGGAGGAAGACCCTAGCGGTCCCCTCTAGAGGTAAAGAGACACCCAGGGCCCCACACGCAGGAAGCAGAGGAACCTAGGTTTAAACCAAAGGTAGATAGATGCTATGTGGGTGGGAGGTGCCTCCCTTAAGAGCTCCACACTCTGGGGCCTTAAGCCACTGCCCACCATCCCCACTGTCCCCACACACAGAATGCATTACTCAGGCCTCTCCAAGGAAGGCTGATGGGGCCAGAAACCAAAGCCAGGTGGTTACTGGGAATCTGCTCCTGACCCTCTGATGGCAAAAACCTCATTGAGGCTGCACAGTAGGTCCCCTCCCTAGCCTGCAACTGGGCCAGTAGGTGGCAGATGGGTTCAAGACCAGACCTCCTCCAGAAGCCCATGTGGGTGACACCCATGGCTCAGGGTGGAGCTCACCCACTTGTCTGCAGGTGAAGGCAGGTATGGACAGGAAGGTGACAGCAAGGTGGGTCCAAGGATGGCCTCACACTCAGTCCTGATCCCTTTCCTCAGCCACACCTCTGCCAGGGCCGGGCCCCTTACTCTGCTCCCACCCCTCACCCCCATCCATTCTCAGGCCCCTAACCCTGCTTGGGCATCCAGGCTCCAAACCAGAAAAACTAGATGAAGAACAAACAAGCCCACACTGCAGCCTCTACCATGTCCAGTGCAAGTAAGGCCATGGAAGTGAGACCTGCCTTCTAGGGACCTGAGGGTCAGGCCAGGAGGGGTAGTGGGACAGGGAGTGTAGATAATACTCCACACTCTCCAGCCAGCACCCAGCCTCCCCAGTCTGCTCCCTCCCACATCACCACCCAACTCCTACCACACCAGGCACCCCCCTGTGCTGGCCCTGCACTCTCCCCCCTGTCCCCAGGAGAGGCTTTCTTTTTTTCTTTTAAAAAAAATTTTTTTTGACGTTTAATTTTTGAGAGAGAGAGAGAGAGAGCGTGCAGGGGAGGGGCAGAGAGAAAGAGGGAGACACAGATTCAGAAGCAGGCTCCAGGTTTGAGCTGTCAGCCCAGAGCCCAAGGCAGGGCTTGAACACATGAACCCACGAGATCATGACCTGAGCTGAAGTCAGATGCTCAACCTACTAAGTGACCCAGGCACCCCCCTCCCCCCCTCCCCCCCCAGAGGCTTTCTATTCAACAACCTGCAAAGCAAGAACTACAAAGCTCACTGTCCTGGCTGCTCGTGGGGAGTGAAACTCTCATCACTGGGGCATGTGAGTAGGGCACGAAGACTACAGTCCAGGGGGGGCTCTGGTGGGGAAGCAAGGATGGACCATATGGCCAGTTTCCCCAGGTCCTTTTCAGACAAGAGTCCCTGGACCCAAGACTCCCTCCTAGAGCCCCAGGCTCCAGGATTCTGACCTCTGCAATGGTGCTGTGCCATGTGGTGAGCACAGTGCCAGGCACATTGTAGGTGCTGGATAAATACTCATTTGGTCAATCAACAAATACCCCCAGTGAGGTCCAGGGGCACCTGGGTGTCTTGAACTCATCAGCCTCCACTCTTGCCTCAATCTGCCCTGCCCTTCCATGCCACTTCTGAGGCTCAGGCCAGACCACTGGAGCCCTTCAGTGCCTCGGACAGGCCTCACCACCCCAGCATCTACTGCTCCTGCCCCACTTCCCTTGCCCATGACTTTAGTCACACAAGGGGAAAACTGTTGATTTGTATTCAAGTAACTGGGATGTCCACATTGGAAAACTAGCAAGCATCCATCTCTCAGGCTGCTTGGCATTTTTCAGTATATTTGCAGATTCTTAACTGGACAGTCTCCTCTCAACAGGAAGGAGTGGGAGAGAAGGCTTTGCTTTAAAGGAAATAGTAGAGCATGCTGGCTGGTGAGAGCCATGTCCAAGGGCAGCTGACGGGTGTCCAGGACTCGCCCAGCAGAGGGGGATGCAGCGCTGGGATCAGGAGAGAGGCCAGGGCTGGACCTAGCCTGGAGCCCAGGATGCTGCCTGAGGGGGCTGAGAGGGCAGCTGAGCCCTACCTGCCTTCTTTGGGGCCCTGACCCCAGTGATGTGGGGCTCAAGGGGCCTCACCCGACTCTCAGGTCAGGAACAGCTTGATGCCAGGACAGGAGGTAAGGTCCTGAGGGCGATTCTGGAGGACCTGGGGTTAAGCTCCATCAGCCAGGCTAGCGGTCAGCTCAGAACAGCCTGGATAGAGGGTCTGGGGATAGTACAAGGATGAGCATACAGGGCAGGAACAAGCTAAGGGTGGAGGGGACAGAAGAACCCTGCAAGGGTGAGGGACAGAGGGATGTTGGACAGTGCCAGACAGCATTCAGAGCATCCACTCAGTGACCCCACGTGGCAAGATGGATGTTTAGTCACCATGTGGGGCTGCAGGCTGGGGACTCAGGGGCTGTGAGGGTCAGAGTGGCAGGATGAGACTGTGCTAAGGGCTCAGCCACATGGACAGTGCCAGGCAGGCCTGACCCTTCTGGGGGCCTGGCAGCAGTCTCAGAAATGGGGTGAGGGTGAGGGCAGGGTCCAGGGTTAACCTGAACAGGGCGGGCCGGGCACCCAGCTGTCCTGTGAGGACATGCTGCCCCACCCTTGAGCCTTGCCACCGGACATTCACATGACCCACATCTGGCTGCCTGCCCGGCCAGCACCCCTGCCAATCACGCTGACCTTCCTCCCACTGGCACCTGCTGGGGGCTGACAGAGGTCTCTATTCCCGGCCAGGCGCCTGCTCCGGTTATATTTAGGACATGGTTGGGTGGGGGGTGTTGGGCCTCTGACCCCCTCCCGGGGCCTGGAGCAGGGGCAGCTGGGGCTGGGCCATCTGCCCAGGCCTAGCCTGATGGCTTGGATTGAGCTCTGAGGCACAGGTTGCTGCCTGTGGGGCCTCTCCCTCAGCTCCTGGCCCTCTGTTCATAGCTGCATGCAGGCTGGGAGACATGGGTTCTGGCCATGGCTCATATGGGAAACCGAGGTTAGACAGAGGGGTCTGAGCTTCTGGCCATAGCAGAATAAGGCTGGCTACTAGAAACTCCAGGAACCCAGCCCAAGGTGGAGACCCAGGAGCTCCAGGTGGGGGTTGTGGGAGGCCCAGTTGGCCTTTTAGTTCCTGCGACTCAGACATCCATGAGGTCATTCCCTCCTGGGACCTCCCAGGGCCCTGCCTGAGGGGACGCTGAGCCCCAGGCCCTTCCTGCCTGCCCGGACTTGAGCCCTCTTCCCTGCTGCTGCCTGGGCAGGATGTTCCCAGGGAGGAAATGGCCTCTCAGAGGCCACCCCATCCCTGCTGGAGTCCAGAGCCACTTCCTGCTCTGTGTGGGCCTTGGTCCTGCCCTGATTCTGCCAGCTCAGGCCAGACCCAGACTTCCTGCCCCCAGCAGCATGGAGGGGCTGGGTCATCTCAGCCTGACCAGCCTGGCAGGCACAGTCCAAACTCACCAGACCTGAGGGCCTGAGAGCCTCCACCTGGGCCCTAGATCCCCTCCCGTAGACCCTCCTTAAGACACTCCAGTTCTGACATCACCAACTGCTCCCACAGTCCATATCAGTGGGCGACCATGACCTCAACCATCCCCAGCCCAGCTCTAGAAGCTGATGGCTGAACCAGGGCATCCCCCTGGCCATGGTAAAGGTGCATCCATCTGACATTCGCAGGGTTGAACCAGTGGGCTAGCCTGCATCCAAAGGGTCCTGTGGCAGATGTTATCACCCTGCTCCATGGGCAGCCTCATCTCCCGGAGAGGTCCCTCCTTGGCCCAGCCCTCACGTTCTAGCCAGGCCCCTTACCCACCAGGTCTTCACACCCCATTCAGCAGGGCTTCCTGTCCCTGCTGACCCTAGATCAGGGCAAGTCTCCTGGCCACCCCCTCTGCCCTCTGCCCTCTACCCCGGAAACACGTAGCTGGGGGCTGTGGAGCTGCAGGACTGGGTTGGAGGAGCTGAGGGCAGGGCTGGGGGCTCTGGAGGGAAGTTGGCGGCCCCAGCCCAGCCTGCTCTGAGGTTCAGGAAGTGGGGGTCTCAGAAGCTTCCTCTTAGCCAGACGTGATCCCGGTAGGGCCGGGCAGTTGCGGGGCGGGGGTCAGAGGCCTGGCCACAGCTGCCCCTTCCTCTCCAGCCTGTCACCAGCTGGGTGGCCTGTGCTGCTATAGGCCTCAGGCTGGGTAGCTGGGCATTCCTCGGGCCCTGCAGGTGGCCAGCAGTTAGGGCCGGAAGGTCTCTGAGCCTGCCAGGGCTGCAGTCTTGTCAGCCGTGGCCTCTGTGGGGCCCATGAACACCATCAGCACATCCGACCCTGCCTGGTGGGAGTCGCCATCAGCTGGGTGCAGCAGGGCTCAAGAGTGCCCAGTGGGGCCCAACCCAGCCCAGGCCTATGTTCCCTCCAGGCAGAATTCCCCCAAGCCTTGGTTCACCTGTCTGTACAAGGTGATAATCCCTGCCCCAACAGATAGAGGGGCTGCTAATGGGGGTTGGGGCAGGGATAACTGGGGCAGAGACCCCAGGGCCTTCTGGGTCAGTGCAGTAGATCCAGACCCTGTCAGACCTCTGAGACCTGGAATCCCACTGCCCAGTCTTTGTTCATGCCTCAGCCGCTCCTGGTGTGCCTGCCTGACCCTGCCCCGAGCTCAGGGACCCAACCTCAACTAGGCACCACCCCCTGCACAGCCTGTTCAGGCTTTGCTGGGGGACTTAGGCTGTGGAGGCCCTGTGAGCCCGACTGAGCAGGAACATAAAGGTGCTGATAAAGGTTTCAAAGGACCCTGGCCTGGCCAGGTCTAGAGTACAGGCTGAGGAAGTGTTGCTTGCCCTCTGAGAGACAGGTGGGAGCCTCCTAGGGGCTATGGAGGACCCTACCATCAGGTATGTTGGCTCGCCCCCTACCCATGATGGGTACCTAGACTATGATACCCGCTACATGCATGGAGAGACTGAGGCTGGGAGAAATAGTATGCCTGGTCTCCATCCACTGGGGCTCTGGCCCAGGAATGTCTCAAGGTAGGGTAAGGCCAGCACCACAGCTCATGAGTGTGTGTCTGTGCCTGTGTCCAAGGCTTCACTGGGCCCCCGCCTCCGGCCCACACATGATGGGCGGTCGTCCATCAGCGAGGCCAGCCCCTCTGGCCATCCATCACCAGCCGGCGGCCACAGGAGGAACGGCCTGTTTGTTTTGCCAGCTCCGTGTCGCTCCCTGGGGCAGGGGCCGGAGGAAATGGCCATTTTCTGTCTGGGCGGGCGGGTGGACAGCAGAGGTGGACAGGGCACCAAGGGCGGGTGGATTGTGGCAGGACCCCTGCATGGGCAAGGACCCTCACAGATGCCAGAGGCCTTGCCTTGCTCTGTGCCTCAGTATCCCCTCTGGAACCAGGGTGTGTGACATTGGGATTTTCTGACTGTTCCCATAGCAGCTGTCTCCAGCCAGGTCACTCACCCCTGCCCCTTGCCATTGGGTGGGGTGGGCTCAGGTGTCAGCTGCCACCAGGTGGGGGGTCCCTTTGTCAGAAATCCAAGATGCTTGATGCTGGCTGTCATATGGTGACGAGCTGCTCTGAGACTAGGTCCAGACCACAGACTAACTGGTGGGGTGGGGTGAGGGTACTGCCAGGAGGTCTGGAAGGGCCTGGGCACCTCTTTGGAGATGTCCAGCCTCAAGATCAGAGCCAGGGACACTTGGGGTCACATTAAAAGAGACAGCACATGTAGAAGGAAGGAGGTGACATGTACCAAGACAGCAATGACCAAACTCTAGGGCAGTGTCCTCAGCACCTACACCATGGCCACTGCTGTTTCGTGAAGTGCGTACATAACAAGTATAATTTACTGACACAATGCTAGGCACCCAACAATCACAGCCCCTGAGGCCCCCACGGGCTGAGTTGGGGGGGGGGTATGTCTTTCAGCCTCAGGCCTCTGCTCTTATCCCCTGATCCATAGCATGGTTATCCTCACGGGCCCAGTCCTGGGCTAGAAAGGAGGGCAGGCTCCCATTGGGCCTGTGGACAAGGAAAGCGAGCTCCAAAGTCCTCAGCATGCAGGCCACAGGTCATCAGCCCTTGCTCCCAGAGCAGATGACACGCAGAGAACAGACTCAGTGGACTGAGTGTCCAAAGGGGCCTCATCCCAGAAAGCAAGGCCAGAAGCCCAAAGCTGGAGTCAGGAAAATGCCCTTTAGGTTCAGGCTTAGTGTCTCCCTGCGGCCTGTGCCACCCCCACTGTCCCCCTCCCTTCCCTGTGGCCAAAGGAGGCCACCTCCTTTGCTTGCCTCCCAGGCACTCCAGACAATCTCATAGCTCTTCTTCATCTGGGAACAATAAAACTCCTTCCAGAACTTTCTCCCCTGAGACTTGGGCTGCTTCCTTTGCCCAGGGACAGCCCTGCAGACATCCAAAGGGTATTGCCACATTCCATCTTCTCACACTGAAAGGTACTGTGCCCTGCAGTAGACCTATGGCTGGTCTTAGTAGATGTTAGGAAAGAATCTGCTAAAATTCCCTCTAAATTGATGAATAGTCATCTTGTTGGAGATTCAGGGGAGGAGCTTGCTGGAAAAGTGACACCTGAGACACTGTGAGGGAACTTTCTGGGTGCTACATTGAAAGGACTCTGGGGAGAGAAAAGCTCAGGGACCAGTCCCACTTTCCCCCACCGGTGTGGGCTGACTCCCCAGGTGTCAGCCCTGGTCCAGCTCACGAGGGATGGCTTAGCCCCACTCATGTGCCACCTAATTGCAGACATCTGAGGTCACCTATCAAAATGGCTTGGGCCTGCCTTGATGCTCACTGCTGCTATGCACACATGGGCCAGACTGGCCTCCTGATTCCCTTCCTGGCCCTCCAATTCCAGCCTGGAAGGGAACAGTGACACCACCAACAAATGACTTGGAGTGCAATTCAGAGAGGCGCCTGCCACAGAATCGGAAGAGAGCCAGGCCTGGGAAGCCCTAGGAGCTCCTACTTCACATTGCCTCTGTCAGAGGGCCATCTTGGTTTCTCCAGTAGGCACCTCGGACACTCGTATCTGCCCCAAGGCCTGGCCATTCCCAGGGAGGCCTGAGACAGCCTAGGGCTGCCCGCACCCTGCCCAGCACCGGGCTGCCTGTGCGCATTAGATCCTGGCAAACACGCTGGAAGGAGGGGCTGGGTTGGCTTGGGACACTGGTAAAAGCTCACATCTGTCTGTCTGTCCACCCAGCACAGCTGGTGCCAAGCACCCACTTAGCGGGATGGGGTAGCCGGTGCTTCCACATGGTCCACGTCACCTCCTGTCTCCACTGCCTAGTAGCCCAATTTCCCCATCTCTGGGAGGCTCCTTGGTGGATAAAAGAGAAAACCCACCCAGGCCCTCTCTGCTATCCTTCTGGTCTCTGTGGAGGGCTGGCCTGGGGAAACTGAGGGTGCAGTCCTGACCAGAGGCCCCTACTTCCTCCTCCCTGCCCCCAACTGGCATAACCTCAGGGCCATTGACAGCTTAGTGGGTTAGTGGGGATCCAACTTGGGGGGCTTCAGTTGAGGCGAAAGTGACCCAGCCCCTGCTCCACCCTGTCACCGGAGGCTGCAGAGACAGCAAGAAAGGCCAGGCCACTCTCTGCACACATTCATAGACACAGGCCAGACCCCCTGGGCCATGAAGGCAGAAGAGGCCAGGGGGGAGGGGTGGGTAGAAGAACCGGCTCCAAGTCTCAGCCCAGGGACCCAGCACTGACTCAGGGAGCAGGCCTGGCAGGCAGGGGCTCCCAGTCTGGGGGGCCTCAGGGCTGTCAGGCTGTCCCCTCCCCGCAGCTGTCTCAGGCTCCCACCTCCCCCGCCCACCCCCAGGACTCCTATTTCACTGAGGAGATTAAGACCACCTGGCGAGAGCCCCCTCGGCCCCTCCCCTTGTCCCAGCCCTCCCTCCTAGCCCCTTCTGCCCCTTGAGGTGCCTTCCCACCCTCGGCCGCCTCTCCACCCCCGCGTTCCCACAGGGCCACCATGGCCCTGCCTCTGCGCCTCGACATCACCACCCGCTCTGCCCGCTGCCTAGGTCACACCCCACTACATTGATCCTCTGAGTCTTCAACTCCTCCAGTCCTCACTAGCCCTGCTCCAACAGCTCTGCCTGCCGCACCTCAGCAGGACACTGTCACCAGCCGCTGTCCCCACAGCAGACTGTTGTTCACGTCCAACCATGCCCCACCAGGCCAGGTGTCCTTTCTGCTTGGCGCAGGCTGCACCCTCCTGCCATGCTTGCGGGGTCTCGGGATAGGGGGGAGGTGGGGCAGCACAGTGCTTCAGGTCAGCTCTGAGCCTGGCACGTCCACGCTGGTCCAACAGCCGGCGACCTGGGGGGCTCAGCTGTGGGCCCCGTCCAGCCTGCCGGGGGCGGCTGGCCGGGCTTGACGCTGGCTCAGACAGACAGGAGGAATCTGAGCTCTGAAAACCGCAACTCTGAGCTCGCCTGTTTGTTTGCTTTTGAGAAATTCCAACCTGGTTCAGCAGAGTCTTGGAGGAGGGAAGGGATTTGTCTGGCTGGGGTGGGGCGGAGCCATGCTCATGAACACGGGGAAACTGAGGTTGAGTCTAGGTACCTGAGCCAGGTGTGGAAGCTGGGTAGAATGTTTGCAACTGGGCTTCTTGGGAACACAGCCAGGACCACTCCCCAATGGGTCACTGATTCCCAGGCCAGGCCTGGCAGCCCCACAGAATCACAAAGGCGACAGCTGCCCTACCTAGTCCTGGGCGACCGGTTGAGATTGAGGGATGGCCCAAGGAGGCTAGGGCAGCTGCAATGATGATATCTATCAGCTGAGGAACTACGTGAAAGAGCTGACATGGCTGCCCTTGTCCACCCTGTGGGGCCTTGAGAATTCTCCCCATTTCTCAGACAAAAACACTGGAGCTTGCCGAGGCCAAGGTGTGTCCCAGACACAGAACACTGCAGAGTGAGGATCACACCTGGCCCCAGCTCATGATGACTGAGTCGTCCATAGTTCTGCCTTGCTCTGTGTCAAGGCAGAAGGGCTTCTCTGAAGAGCCGAGAGGACAGTGAGCCCTGCCTAAAGGAGTCAATTCTCCAAAATGTTATCCCTGCCTTTTTCCCAGCGGTCTCTCCCCAGCACACACAGCCTTCTGCAGAAAGGCAGGAGACCAGACAGGGCTGGAAGATCCACTGGGGAGGGGCATGCACCAAGGAAATCTGGCTACTCCCCAGGTCTCTCCAGGCCCTTAGTCTCCCATCTGCCTGTTGGGTGCTAGCCCTCAGCAGAGGGGCCCCAACTCTAGAGCCTTGCCCATAGGCCACTGCGCCTTCACACTAATTCTGCTGTGACAGCAGCATCCCTGCCACTGCCCGATGCTGGACAGTCCACCTGCCTCCTGCCTTCAGCCCCAGGTTGGTGGGCAGAAAAAACCAAGGTGGGCCTGCTGAGGGCAATGGGTGCTGAGGCTATGGCTGCCTCAGACTTATGTCATCCTGAGTTAATGGGGACAATCCAGCAGCCCTGGGGGCTCAGCCAGGGAGCAGAGTGGATGAAGAGGGGCACAGGTGCAGAGCCAATTCTCCACTGCACTTGGATCAGATTTTGACACAGAGCTTCTCCAAATGGTCCCACTTTGCTGTCACCGTGAATACGTGGACAACTTAAATTTAATTGCTAACTTAAGCATTTAACAAAAATTCCAAGTTGGATATATTCCATTATTTTAAATGTTCTAAGTATCTGTAAGGGGAGACGTAACATATCCAAAGACCATAAGGGAGCATACCCTCATTTTCACCTATTAACAATGGCACTGGTGTAACTGGCTTCGTGGTCATTCTTCATTACTTCTGGCCCTGTCCCCAGTTTCTTACTTTTCACAGCCTCCCAGGGCTCATTTTAGCCACCAAGCCTGATTCAGGGCTGGGGCCTGAGCATGCAGACTGACCTCCCAGGTGATTCCATCCAGAAGGATCCCTGTTGGGTGACCCTGTTGAGAGACTCTTCCTGTACCCAACATCCAGGACATCATCCTGGCCATTAGACCTCCCCGCCCCAGAGTATCATCTTGGCGTGTCACCTGCAGGAAATTTCCCAACATGAGTGGACCACAACATTGTATTCTTCCTTCATCATGTGGTGCCTGCAGCTCCCCACGGACCTCATCCAAGTCAATTAAATCTAAAGTCCACCTGAATTAGTGAAATGAGTGTCAAGGACACCGAAGACTTGCCACAGTGGCCACTCTGAAGGATACACTTGCACATCCATGCGTGACTGGTATGTGTTCTGCAAGTGCTGGTATGTGCACTCTAGCCTGTATTGGTGTCTGTGTATATGAACAGTGCATGCATGTGTGTCCCGGCTCACATCGTGTGTAAGCAGCATGTGTGTGTGTGCGCCCATGCTCATAGGTGTGTTTGTTTGTGTCCAGTGTATGCACATGTACACGTAGGTCCATGCTTGTGTGTGTAATGTGCGTGTGTGTACATCTGTGGGTGTGTTCACATATGTGTGTGGTGTGTGCATACATGTACCTTCATGCTCACAAGTGTGTGTGTGCGTGTGTGTGTGTGCATGTGTGGTGGAGTCAATGCCATGTGAGTACATGACATGGGGATGCTGGTACCCCACCTGGGTCCCCTTCTGGCCAGAGGAACCTGAGGAGCTGTCCATCTTCTGGCCACTCTCCTTCAGCCAATACACCCCAGGAGCCTTTAGGGCCTGTCCTTTTCCCTGGATAGTGTAGGTCCTCCTGCCCTGGCCAAAGAGGGCAAGGAAGGGGTGCTGGTGGGGCTGGTTTTCTCAGTCCTGTCAGTCTAAATCTAGATCACCTGTGTTTCCGAGTTCTACCTCTGCCTGACAGCACCTGGGGTGGAGGGGCTAGTGTGACCAGTAGATGGACAGAGAGATGGACAGCCAGCTCCCCATGTGGCTGGGTCCTCCCACCAAGTGGGCAGCTAAATCAACAGGCCCAGAAATCGGAGAGGGGCCTAGGGTCCGGCTCTGCATCTGTCTGTTTGTTTGTTTGTTCTGGAGTTGTGGGAACTTCCAGTCTGCAGGAGGCCCTGGTGCCCGGTGGGGGGCAGGGGGTGCTGTCACCCAGGCCTAGCTGACAGCCCCATCCGGCCTGGCTATCCCTCTCACCAGGTCCCCACTCGTTCCCTCCTGGAAGACAGCACCCTCCCTCCTGGAAGACAGCACCCACAGTGAGGGGGTGAAGCTACGCCCTGGGCAGATGGAGGCTACAACCCAGCTGTGCACGGCCGTACAGGCCCTGGCCCACCCCCTCCCAGCTCTGAGGTGCCTGGTGTCACAGGGGTGTGTGTCTCTCTGTCCTACCTTTTCTTCCCACTGCTGCTATCCCCTCTGGTATCTACCCATTAAGTCTCAGTTCCCCTATTTGCTCATCCTGCAGTCCCCAGTCCCCAGGGTCCAGGCACCAGCACTCCAGAGATGGAGCAAGCCCTCCTCTGGGACCATGAGGCAGGTGGTACTGGGGCCCAAACTGAGTCCTAGGGGATGTCACAGGAGGTGTGAGAGGGCCAGCCTCTACCCTGGCCATGACTCACCTCACCCCCCAGCCCATGTCCTCTCTAAGCCACCAGAGCACACACACCAGGCTGTTTCTAACTCCTGGACCTTTGCCAAGAACTCCATCGGATCTGCCTGGCCAGGCCCTCTTGGGCATCTCCTCCGAGCCCTTAGTCCCCCTCATGTGAACCCCATGGTGAGCCTGGGGCCCATAGGCAGGACTTCTGCCTGCTGCCTGCCACACCCAACAGAACTCAGGGCTGGGCACAGACACACATCCCCGCCCACCAGAGGTTAGGGCAAGAGCCCAGCACCAAGGAGGAAGCCTAGTGATGGGCTTATGGAGACTTCTGCTTCTGGTGGAGGAGCATGAGGAAGGAAGGGCCAGGGAGCAGTTAGAGGCCAACGGAGCCACTGCTCTTCTGGGTACATTGAGTCCTCAAGCTGGAGAGAGGGACTTGCCTCCTCCAACTTTGTGGGATGGTGTCACAGGAGACCAGATGTGTGCACTGCAGGGCCAGGACGGGAAACTCCTCTTGCCCCTGTTCTGGCCCCAGCCCGAGGCCACACCATAAGCCCCTGAAGACCACCCCCCAGTCCCAGCTCACCACCTGGAGGGTCTGTAAACCCAAGGTATGTGGTCAGATGGTGCTCAGGCAAGCAGTGCCCCACGTGGGGCGCCTGCTGATTGTGAAAACCGGCTTTGATACAGACCCTGGGGTGGACTGAGCCTTATCCTCCACTGCAGGGAGCTGGAGGTTCTTCTCCCTGTTCCGTGGCTGGGCAACAGGGTAAGGAGGCCACTGCACAGCCACTCTGCCGACAATGTGAGCATGGCAGTGCCACCCATCAGCCTCCAGAGCTTGGGGTCCCTGCTCGTCCATGCCGGTGCCTCCCTGAAATCCACGTTTGCAGCATCGGGAGCAAAGCACCTTCACTGGATGGAGGAATGATGGGGCGCCCCCGAGGGGCCAAGGTTCTTCTCGTGAGGCTCCTGTGGTGGGCTGGAGCGAGACGTGGGGACAGAGCTGGAAAAGGAGGACGGAGCCGCCCAGCGTGCTGCCTCTCTCCCGGCTCCAGCGAAGGTTGCCTCTCTCTCGCCCCTGCTGCCGCCCGGTGGAGACGGCTCCGGAGGCTGAAGGCTCGTCCTGGGGTGGAGCCGCTGACTGTGGCAGAAAGGCCAGGTGCAGGGTGCTCCTGATGCAGGACTTTTCTTTGAGAGTCTGAGGCCAAGTCTAAGCATACGCTCGCTCGAGGTAGTTCCCGCCTGATCAATTCTGAAACGAATTAATGTGATCAAGTAAAGCTGGGCTGTTCTCAGTCTGAGCCCTGGGAGGCACAGCCTGGTTCTGCCCGGATCCAAACTCCCGTTCCTGGAGGAGGGTGTCTCCAGTGCGCCATGCACTCGTGTCCTGTGGGCACCTGCACGGATCCATCAGTGTGTGCATTTGCCCCAGATGGCGGGAGACCGCGCTGGGGGAGGCGGTGGTGCGCCCCTTGTCTTTGGGAGCACTGGAGTGCAAGGATCTATGCGCTTTGCCTCTGCCAGAGATGCACAAGGGTGCACAGGTCCTTCCAAGGTTGTGAGTGGAGAAGTTCTGAGTGAATTATGAGCAGCGGTAGCATGGTTGCAGTGCTATAGATGTGCCTTTACAATGGACAGAAGATGAGAAGTGGGGTCCTGCCAAAAGAGGGTGAGGGTGCCTGTGGTGACAGCTCCCCGAGGGGAGCCACATGCACTCCCGGGAGGAGCCAGGCAAGCAGCCGGCTAGACAATACTCTCCAGGGGCCACCTCCAGCACACTGGGGAGAAAACCTCCAAAACAGGACTTGCTTCAGGCAAAACTCCAAAGATGCTGGGTGGGGAGGGGGGTGGTAGCTGAGCATCCTAGGGTAGTGCTGGGGGGCACAGCCAAGCACCCATGTGGGACCCCATGTCTGGCCCAGGGGGAAGCAAAGTCTACAGCTGTGCTGGTGCGGAGGGGTGCCTCGGTCTCGCCCAACTCCAGCCCATCCAACATCCTGCCCTCCGCAGGACTTCAGGTGTCCACGCCATACCCAACTGCAGCCTGTCAACACCCAGCCTCGGTTATAGGGCCTGTCAGATGGTCTCATAGTCACCCTGACTTCGCAGCCAGCCACAAAATGCAGCCCTTGTCTTCTCTGTGTCCCAGGCAGAGGGGGCAGCCTGCGGCCTGAGAAGGCGGACCCGGGCGGCTCTCGACCCCAGCCGTTCTGCCCTCCTGGCCGGCCAGGACTCCTACCTCGCGGTAATGGAGGCGCGGCCGGCAGGGGGAGCGAGGCGGAAGGGAGCCGCGGCCGGGCCAGGTGAGGGAGGAAGGCTTCCCGCGGGCGGCGGCGCGGCGTGCGCGATGGGCTGTGCGGGACGCCGGCCGGCGGGCGGGCGCGCTCCCTCCGGGCTGCGGGCGAGTCCGGGGCTGGGGCGACGGCGGCGGCCAGGGCGAGGGCGCGGGCGGGTTGCGGGGCGGCGGAGTGAAGAGCGAGAGGGCGGTGCGGTGCCCCAGGAAGAACGGAGGGAGGTTCCGAGAAGCGCAGCCCGGGTGGGCGGTGGACGCAGAGACTCTGCCCTGGGTTGGAGGCTCCGGCGGCCTCGCGCTTCGAGCGCTTCGGGCCCCTTCAGTCGAGGGCTCCAGGAGGGCCCCGGCGTTGAACAGCGGGGTCCCCGGCTCTGCAGTTTCTCGGGTGAGTATCGCCAATGGGTGGAGAGGGGTCGACCCCGCGAAGACAGAGCAGGCCTAAGTGAGGCTCCCTTACCTCTTCCCAGAGCCCTTTTCCCCAACCAGGGCTTGCCCACCCCAGAGTCCCCAACTCTGGCACTTTTGCCCACCCAGCCAGACCCAGCAGCTCTCAGTTCCAGCAGGAAGGGGTTAATAAGGGGCTGGGAGGATCAGGCACTGGCAGACACGGAGGGCCAAGGGCCTCGGGACAGTGCCCGGGAGGCCCATCCAGGAAGCCCCAGATTTTTTCGCTTTCACTTCTCCCTTCTTAATATTGGTGTCACCCTCGGACTCCACATCTGGCTGCTGCCCTCAGGTGTGTGCCCAGATATGCGCGGAAGCCTCCCCAGGTGCACAGGACACAACCACCGGCATCACCACATGCTGGGGCAGCATGCATCCCAGATCGTGCACAACAGCAGGCAGGAACCCCACCCAGACTCCCCACATGGGCCCCACATGCAGCCTGTAGGGCCCAGGGCCTCTCTGGATGCCGACTGCCAGCATGAGGTACCCCTGGTGACACTGTCCTGCATGCCTTTCTGGGTATGGACTGCCAGCAGTGGGCACGCCTCCTGCAACACTGCCATGACCAGCCCTTACCAATGTCCCTTCCTAGCTGGGCTCTCCTATCAGAAGCAGCTTCTCCTGGGGTCCTGGAGGCAGGGGGCTGCCCTGCTCAGGGGAGAGGGAGAGGGACCTTAAACCCAGC
Organism: Felis catus; assembly: GCF_018350175.1. NCBI lineage: Eukaryota > Metazoa > Chordata > Mammalia > Carnivora > Felidae > Felis > Felis catus. Next base: position 27,956,454 of record NC_058379.1, on the reverse strand, counting down.
TGGTTCCACATTTCACTCCTCCCTGGAACCTGCCCCTGGGTCCCACAGGTTGGTGTCACTGTCAGAGCCCCAAACAGCTGGTCATTCAGGGCTGAGGGCATGCTCTGGCAATAACTTCCCTTTCTCTCCACACTCCACAACTACAGCCTCAGCTGGAGGCGCAAGTAGGGGGGCTCACTGTACATGAAATCACACATACCACACCCCAGTCATATACCCGCATGCTCACCTGCTGCACACACTGCCTCCCAATCTTTCCTGGACCTCAGGCCCAGGAGCCAGTCCCTTCCTACTGGAGCTTACTCCCGGTCCTCAGTTCCTGAGCCTTCCCCACTTTCCAGACAGCACCCTCTCCAGCCTGGGGTCTGAGTCCCTTGGATTGTAAAAACCCTGGGAGAGGCTGCCTGCCTCCTACCCTTATCCCAGGCAAGCGCAGGCGAAGGCCCACAACATGGTTGCAGGCGGAGAAGCCTTGGAAACAGAGGCCCTGAGAGCCAGAGCCTCGGCGAAGGGCCAGAGAGGCTCCTGGGAAGCTGGGAGATATGATGCTCTGCTAGGAAGACCCTGGGCAGAAAAGGCATGGATGCCCTGAACTGGTCAAAGAAGACCTCAGTGGCAGTAGGTGGGGGAGGTACAAACCAAGTTAGGCCTTAGTGTCCCGGATCCCTGAGCCTAGAGACCTTGAGGCCTCAGGGTGGGTCTTGCCTCACTCTGCTCGGCCTGGATGGGCACTAAGGCAGGAGGGCCTAACCAGGTGGGCAGGCTGAATGCAGGGTGGGTGGCAGGGGCAGCATACAATACGACCCGGCGGCCTGAACTCCTCCGACGTGTCCCCGGCTCCCTGGGCCAGTCCAGGCCCCGCCCCCGGCCCTCCCTGCGCCCGGTCGGTGCGCGGGGAGGTCGGAGGAGCGGGCACTGCCCACCCTCCGGATGTATAAGCGTCCTGGCCAGAGGCGGGCGGTGCGCGCGGGTGCGCGTGACGCTCGGGCTCCCGGGCTGCGCGGCCTGGGCGGCGTGCCTCTGCTTGGGGTCCCCAGGCACAACAGTGAGCCGACTGAAGGGGGTTGGGGGGCATTTGCTGGGCTGGGTCCTGTTCCGCCGCGCCGAGGAACAGACGACGCCACAGCTCTGGTGTTGTCCGCCTGTGGCCAGTGCCGGAGCCCGAACTGCCCTCTCCTCACCCAGGTGCAGGGGCAGCCAGGGAGGAGGAGGCGGGAGGGGCCGAGGGCAGGGGCAAGGCCAAGCCAGGCGGCCCCACGGTGATCCATCGGTGCCTCACGGACACAGGTTGAGGCTGGGCGCTCCCGGCGTAGCTGCCTCCGTTCAGGGGCTGTAGAAGCCGACGGTGGCTTCAGTGGCTTCGCTGAACAGAGGGAACCTCCGCCTCGGTGGGAACAGCGGGATGTTCGAAGGGCGCTGGTCACAGAGGTCCCTGGGAGCAGAGGCCAGGGGCAGGGAGCTTGAAAAGCAGAAGGGCCCCACACTCCCAGGGCGCTCCACCCATCTGGGCCCCTCCGCTGCCACCGGCCCGGAGTGGGGGGCCGTGACGCCATAATCCCTTGGGCCCAGGGCTGGAGGCTGAGTGGCACCGCAGGCCCCCGCCCCCGGGTCCCGTGGGCTGGGCCGGCCTCGGTGCGGCTGGGTGCACGCAGTCGGAGGCGGCGCCGGCCAGGCCGCCGGGCGCCTATGGACGCGCGGAGCCCGCTGTCTCCCCGGGCCAGCGCGTTCAGCATCGCCTCTCTGGTTGCAGCAGAGGCCGTAGAGCGCACAGCTCGCCTGGGTCCCCGGTCCTCCGACCAGGCGAAGCTTCGCCGGCTGCTGGGATCCCCGGCCGGGATGCACTTCAGCACGGTCACCAGGGATATGGAAGGTGAGCTTCCCCGCTGTGTCTGCCGGCAAGACCCCTGCCACAGCTGCTGTGGGGCCCTAGCAAAGAGTTTTGGCAGGGCCCTGGCACAGAGTGGGTAGAGGGAGCTCTGGCGGGGTGGGCTCCAGGCTTCCAGTGACTCTGGAGCAGAGAGGAAGGGCAGGCATCCTGCCCAAAGCCTGTGCACCTCCAGCCTGGGAACCCGGCTGCAGAGACCCACAAGGAGCTAGACACGGGCCCAGAATAGGACTAGTGGAAGCCAGGAAGGACAGGAGAGAGAAGGACCAGAGAAAGGGGGCAAAGGTGGCCGCAAGCTGGGAGAGGTGGGAGGGAAGTTGGCAGGAGAGGAGAGTGCCATGGAGTCTGGGAACCCAGGAAAACGAGAGACAGAAAGTGGTGAGGGCAGCCGGGAGGAAAAGAAATTGAGAAGAGAGAAAACACAAAAACCCGAAAGGAAGGTAGGAAAAGTGAGAAAGATGAAAAAGAAATAAAGAGACCGAGAACGAAAAAGAATAAAGTAAAGGGAAATTTAAGACGAAAAATAAAGGCATCAAAAAAGGGAAAAGCTATAGAAAACCTCCAGTTTTTATTTTGTTTTAAAAAAAGAGGAAAAAACCCTGAATAACAGGAAAAGACCTAGAAAAAGAAGAGGCAAAGGCAGACTGGGAAGAAAAACGAAGTGATGAAAAATGAAGTGGAAAGAAAAGAGAGGGACAAAACTGGAAAAAGAAAGGCAGAAAATAACACAGAAATAAAGAGAAACGAAAGAGATAGTGGAAGAAGGAAAGAGGATTAGGAGGGAAAATTTCAAGGAGGAAGACAAAGGTAAAGAAATAACAAATTGGAAAAAGAGCCTGGAGAGAGAAAGGAGAAATGCAACGCGGGAGGGCGGCAGAGCGAGGGGCGGCGGGCGGCCCGGCGCTCTAGGGAGCCGGTCCGGGCGGTCGGGGGGCCCGGGCCGAGCGAGCCGCGGCGGGCGGGCTGGGGGCCGGGGAGGGGGGAAGGAGCGGGGGAGGGGCGAGGGACGGGGGAGGGGAGGGAGGCCATTGTCTCGGCGCTTGAGAGTGGGGGGGCGCGGGGCGGGGCGGGGCGGGGCGCCTCCTCGGGGCCGGCCCGCGGTGTAGGGCGGCGCGGCCCGGGGCGCAGCGCAGCGCCCGCCACTCGGCCCGGGGCGCGGGGCAGCGCTCACCTCGGCGGCGGGGGCGGCGGCGGCGGCCCGCGGGTCATGATCTCCGCCGTGTCCAGCCCGTGGCTCACGCAGCTCTCGCACTTCTGCGACGTTGCAGCCTTCACGGCCAGCAGCCTGAGCAGCCTGGGGGCCGCGGGGGGCTTCCCGGGCGCCGCGTCGCCGGGCGCCGACCCGTACGGCCCACGCGAGCCCCCGCCGCCGCCGCGCTACGACCCTTGCGCCGCCGCCGCCGCCCCCGGCGCCCCGGGCCCGCCGCCGCACGCCTACCCGTTCGCGCCGGCCGCCGGGGCCGCCACCAGCGCCGCCGCCGAGCCCGAGGGCCCCGGGGCCAGCTGCGCGGCCGCCGCCAAGGCGCCGGTGAAGAAGAACGCGAAGGTGGCCAGCGTGAGCGTGCAGCTGGAGATGAAGGCGCTGTGGGACGAGTTCAATCAGCTGGGCACCGAGATGATCGTCACCAAGGCCGGCAGGTCAGGGTGCCCCCCTCCCTGCCCGCGACCCTCCCCACGTGGCGCGGGTCTCGGGCAGCGCGTCTCGGTCCGATCCACACGAGTGGAGTCGAGAAGCGGGGTGGGGGCGCGGCCCCGCCACCTGCGGGCCCCTCTAGGCGCGAGCCGGCTCTTCGCTCTCTGCGGTCCCGGCTCCGGCGACAGCCGCCTGGCGCGCCGAGCGGGGCCGGAGGGGACGGCGCGGGCAGCCTTGGAAGGCTGGTGGAGAGAAGCCCGGCGGACCGGCTTGCCCCTTCCGCAGCCCCAAGGCACCCGCGGCCGGAAGCCTGGGCCGGTTCGGAACACACGGGGCTAGGGGTTAGGCAGCCACCCCTGAGCGGCCTTGCCAGCCAGCCAGCTCCCAGTGGATCCCACCTCAAAGGAAATTCACGTCTTTAGTTACCCAGTTCACTCTATACGGGTTAGGTAAAGAGGGGTAGCTAGACTATTGTCTGGAAATTTTTTGGAGAAAGTTAAGACCCTTAAAAACAGTTGGTCTCTTCCGTGAAGGTTGCTACCCAGTTTTCTCCGGCCTAAATTTCGGGTGATTGTGGGGCCTGGCGTTGCTGCTGGGGCTGCTGCCTTCCAATTGGCCTGTATTTGTTTTAAGGGCCCAGAGAGAAGGGGAACAAGTTTTGCGATGCAACCGATTTGACCAGCAGACAAAGGAGGGTGCCGGGCTGTGTCTAATGTACACACGGAGACACCAGCTCTGCGTCCACACAGCCAAGGGGAACTCAAGGCCTGTTTGCAGAGCCTTCTCGCGGTTTCTGTTTCCCTGCCGCGGCTGTCCTCCCTGGGGATCCTGGGGCCTGTGCTCAACTTCAGCTCTGTAGGTCTTCTCCAGGCTCTCCTTACTGTCCCCTGAGGACGGTGCCCCAGCCTCTGGCCCAGTCCAGTGCAGCAAGGGTGTTGGCAGTGGCCAGGCTTCAGCCCAGAAGCCAGCATTCTGCAGCACCCACCAGCCTGCAAAAGTGGGGGTGGCAGGTCTGACCAGGAGGGCTGGCTCCATGGCATCTGTGTTTTGCCCACTGCCTGCAGGGAGTTGCCTATGAGGCAAAGCAGTAGGAAGGGCAGGTGGGAGCCAAGCCTCATGCTGTCCTCTGGGGCCCCAGTGGTTGGCACTGCTGTGCTCTCAGGACAGGGCCGGCCCAGGCTGGCGGCCCATCCAGGAGCTGCAGAATGTCCTTTTAAGAGCCTGGATGGGTCATAGAGTCGGAGTCTGGGGGGAGGGGAGAGTTAGGGGACATGAGAGCATAAGCCAAGTTCTCCCAGAGTAGCTGCATCCCGTCCGGGGTGCAACAGTGGTGGAGGTGGGGTGGGGGGGACTTGTATCCCTGAGGAAGATGGGGGGACTCCAGCAATGGGCTGGAGACAGAGCCTAAAAATTGGGTCTGTGGGCTCTGAGGCCTCAGCCTCACTGGAAGGATTGGGGAGCAGCCCCATAGACCCAGCCGAAAGGGCAACTGGGACTCTTGGGAACCACATAAGAGTGCCCCGGTTTCATTTTGTTTGAGCCGGGAGTTTACATCGGTTGCTTAGATGGAGCTGGGGGAAGCTCTGTGGAGGGCTGAGAATGTCTGGAACCGCATCTTGGGAGTCTTACTGATCCGGTGCTGCTGGCTGAGGCTAGCTTTGGACTGGACAGCCGAGAATTAGCAAATGCTAGGCTGGTTCTACGCAGGCAAATGTGGCAGACGCCATAGACCAATGTTGGGGGGTGGAGGCTTAGCTGTAGTGTTTAGTGGGCCATTTTGGGGGTTTGAAAAAGGGAGCAGGGGGCTACTCTGCCCTTCCACTTGCCCTTGGCTGGGCAGGGGCCTAGTTGGGTTAGAGTAGCTGACTGAGAGGAGAGGAGTTGGAGGGGCCAGGCCGATGAATGCAGCCGCCGGCAGGAAGCCGCCTGTCCTGGGTTGGTCAAGGTGGGGCAGCCCTGCCCTCCCCCACCTGAGGTGACCGGAGGCCTCGCCGCCCCCAGGCGCATGTTCCCCACATTTCAAGTGAAGCTCTTCGGCATGGACCCCATGGCCGACTACATGCTCCTCATGGACTTCGTTCCAGTGGACGACAAGCGCTACCGGTGAGCGCCCAGCAGGATCAGGGAGGGTGCCCTGGGAAGTGGCTGGTCCCTGCTTGGTGATGCCTCGGAGGGCAGCCCACAAGGACATTAGTGCCCGGGAGTCCCAGGCACCTGCGCCGCCAGCCCCACTGTCCCCCATGACCTGCTCCCTCCCCAACCCGGTCAGACCCCAGACCCACACACCCCACCCCCAGCGGTACTCCCCTCAGGAGTCACACAGGCTGGGCCCCTCCACCAGCTCTAGGCCCGAGACAGCTCCCACGCCCCTGGGCCAGATTGCCTGAGGCAGGCAGGCCCCTCGCCCAGCCCCTGCCTTTTCTTCATGTCTCCTTCTCCCACGAGGTGAGCGTGGGCACCTTGTCCCCTTCCCCCATCCCCCGGGAACGCTGGGCCCCGGAGCCGAGCAGGAAAGGTGGGGTGGCCGGGAGAGATTATGCTGGGCGGGCCTCAGCTGCCCGGACAATTAACAGCAATTAATAAAGAGAGCGTGGTCCGCCCTGCGCCTGAGGCCGCCGGCGCAGCCAAATCCGGGCTCCCGCCGCGCAGGCGACACCGGAGGCGGCGGTGGGGAGGCCCGGAGCAGGCAGACCCGCGTGCAGCGAATTGTGGCGCCCGGAGCCCAGCCTCCTCCCTTGGTGCCCGGCTTCCTGCTGTCTTGTGTATTGGGACTGGGGGGGAGTTTTGTTTTCTTCACAATTCCCCTTGGAAAAGCTCCCAGTCTGTGTGGTAGCCGAAGGCTTGAGTTCACCGATGATAGGAAAACTCATGAGAGGCACTTTGGGGGTTCACTGGGCAAGGCCCTCTCTGTTCACCCTACGTGGCATGACCCTTGTTCTGGTGTTGCCCCAGGTATGCCTTCCACAGCTCCTCCTGGCTAGTAGCCGGGAAAGCAGACCCTGCCACACCAGGCCGTGTACACTACCACCCTGACTCGCCTGCCAAGGGTGCACAGTGGATGAAGCAAATTGTGTCCTTCGACAAGCTCAAGCTGACCAACAACCTGCTGGACGACAACGGCCATGTGAGCAATCCTCCCACCTCCCCAGGCTACCCTGGGCAGGCCCTCTGGAGTCCCTGTTGACCAGAGCCAGAGGCCGAGCTTGGGCTGTGAATGAGGGCCAGGCTGAGGAGAGGGGGCCCCTCCAGTCAGGGGCTCAGGGCCTGGTGGCTCTCAGGCCTGGGGGAGGCTGTCACCTTGTTTCCCTCGCTCTATTCCTGATCTTTTGCTGGAGTCTTTTTTTTTTTTTTTTTTTAACTGGAAAGGATGGTGTGTGGGGGTAGCCGCAGGAGGCTTTGTAGGATCCAGGCGGCTGATGCCGCTTTCCTGCTGGGCTGAGCTCTGGCCTGCAGCCGCCTACCACTGCCCGCTGTAGGCCTGAAGTAGTTCTGAAGGACCTATGGGAAGAGAATCCAAACTCTGATCTTTTGCCATTTGGGGTATCTTTCCTGGTGGTCCCCAGTTGACTGCAGTCTCCGCTTGAGCCCCATGGCTGAACCTCATTTCAGGAATTAAGGGTTTCGTCCAAGTTCTCTGGGAAATTCACTGCTTATCTGGACCTTCTCCCATTTCCTAGTTCCAAACTTGCCACCTTGTCTTCCAGATTATTCTCAACTCCATGCACAGATACCAGCCCCGCTTCCATGTTGTCTATGTGGACCCACGCAAAGATAGTGAGAAATATGCTGAGGAGAACTTTAAGACTTTTGTGTTTGAGGAGACTCGCTTCACTGCGGTCACTGCTTACCAGAACCATCGGGTGAGACCCTGGGGATGCAAATTCAATACTTCTGGGTTGCAATTTGCAATTGCTGCCTGAGGGAAAGAGGTTTGGACCCAAAGACTGCGGGTCCTGGTGGAACACCACGGCCGATGGAGTCCCACCCTCAAAGGCCTCAAGCAGCCTCCTCCCCTCTGCTGCAGGCCAGCCCAGACTCCTATCAGGTTGACCTTTCCAGCGGCAACTGTCAGTGCGGCCTGAAAGTTTGTTTTCCAAACCATTCCGGAAACTCCCCATCAGGGGCCTGATCCACGGTTTACCCAAATTCCTAGGGCATCCCCTCCCACCCCCCACTGCAGGGTGGGCGGTGGAGGTGACTACATTCCCATCCCAAGCAGGGGCCCTGGGTCTCCATCCCAATCACTTGGGGCCGCAAAGGGGATCCTTAGCAAGAAAGGAAGCTCCCCCTTTGGCAGCAGAAAGGCACAACTCTCAGCAAGGGAGAGTAAATGTGGGAGGGTTATTGTCCCGGAAGAGTAAAAGGGCTCTTATTGGGGGAGCCCCTTCTAACATTAGGCTACCCTGGTGCTCCAGGCCCCAGCGCAGGGGCTCCGGCCACTCGCTCAATGCCCACTCCCCAACCCCCCCTCCTCAGATCACGCAGCTCAAGATAGCCAGCAACCCTTTCGCCAAAGGCTTTCGAGACTGCGACCCGGAGGACTGGTGAGTGTCCTGTAGAAGTGATGGCTACAGTTCAGGAGACTGGCGGGGTGCCCCCCTGACCCGCTGCCCTTCTCCCCCCGGCAGGCCCCGAAACCACCGGCCCGGCGCGCTGCCGCTTATGAGCGCCTTCGCTCGCTCCCGGAACCCGGTGGCCTCCCCCACACAGCCCAACGGGTCAGAGAAAGGTAGGGCCCGGGTCGTGGAATTGGGGCCGCGGCCCTGCGCGCGCTCCGCCCCGGGCAGGCGGCCGAGGCTGGCCTCGCCTGCGCCCCAGGGGCGCTCGCGGCCTTCGCGCCGGTTGCACAACGGCGGTGGCGGCGGGCAAGCGCGCACTCGCCCGCCCGGCCCGACGGCTGCGCCCCGCCCGCCCCGCCTGCCGCCCGCGGAGGGGCGCGGGCTCCTGGGGAGGCCCCGGGTCTCCGGCAGGTTCGGCGAGAAGGGGCCGGGAGGGTCCGAGCGCGGGCTTGTGCCCCCTTCCCGCCAGGACCGTTGGAGCGCTCGCGGGTCCCCTCTGCCGTCCCGACCCGCCGCGCTTACCCCTCGGCCCTCCCCGCAGAGGCGGCCGAGGCTCGGCGAGAATTCGAGCGCGACGCGGGTGGACCGGCCGTGCTCGGGGACCCGGCGCACCCTCCTCAGCTGCTGGCACGCGTGCTGAGCCCAGCGCTGCCCGGGGCCGGTGGCGCTGGCGGTCTCGTCCCGCTGCCCGGTGCACCCGGAGGCCGGCCCAGCCCTCCGCACCCGGAGCTGCGCCTGGAGGCGCCAGGCGCGTCGGAGCCGCTGCACCACCACCCGTATAAGTACCCGGCCGCCGCCTACGACCATTACCTCGGGCCCAAGAGCCGGCCGGCGCCCTACCCGCTGCCGGGCCTGCGCGGCCACGGCTACCACCCGCACACGCACGCGCACCCGCACCACCACCACCCCGCCGTGAGCCCAGCCGCCGCCGCTGCCGCCGCCGCCGCCGCCGCTGCCGCCGCCGCCGCCAACATGTACTCGTCGGCCGGGGCCGCGCCGCCCGGCTCCTACGACTACTGCCCCAGATAATGCGGGCGCCCGCTGGCCGCTCCCCGCCCGGGGTCCCCGCACAGCCCTGAGGGCCGTCGGGGTTCCCGTCCACCCAGCCCCAAGGGCCTTCCAAGAACACGTTCCCCCAAGCCCCGGGGGCCAGTGCGGGTCTCCCCTTCCCCAGCCTCGAAGCCATCGGGGTCCTCCACCTTCCAGCCCTGACAGCTGTCGAAGTATATGGTTCCCCAGTCCCGGGAGCCACCGCGGGTCCCTCCCCAGCCCCGAGGGCCACGGGGTCCGCGCCCGCCAGTGCCAAAGCGCCCGGTCAGCGGCGGAAGGAAGTGATATTTATTGTTCTCCGCGAGACCGTGTCGCCCCCCCCCCCTCCCCGGCCCGGCCGGCAGTTGCAGTGTAGACGATCCGAGAGCCCGTCTGCAGGCGGTGTAGATACGTGTAGATATTTGTAGATACTGTAGATACCGCGCCGGCGCCGACTTGATAAAGGTTTCGCCTCTTTTGGAAGCTGCCTGCGTGTCCATTTATTTGAGTCCAGTTAGATCGCACGGGGATGTCGGGGGGAGCGAGTCCGGTCGATACAGGGACTTCGGGGTCTCCCCAGCTGCAATCCCCACGGGCCGATGCTCCAGGCCCCACAGCTCCAGTCCCCACAGTCCCCACTGTGTTCCTACAGTGTGCCCTGCGAGCGCTTTCTCCCTGCTGGTTTCCAGAGCCTCTTCTCGGCCACGCCCCTCTCCGTCCTCTCCCCGCCCCCTCTGCTGTGGCCCCAACCGGGTTCGCTCCCAGGGTCTCCTCCCGGCTCTGCCAGCCAGTTCCCCGCCCCCACTGCCACCTCGCAGCTTCATCCCACCCGCCCCCAGGCTGAAAGTACCGGGGCTCCGCCCCAGTCCCAGGTGTACATAGGGTCTTTTTACTTAACTCTGGCATGCAGTCGTCGCTGCTCTAGGATTTAGGCAGGCACTCCTCGCCTGTTTTCAGGACCAATGCCTGTACTGGGTGCTTTTCCACGGAAGCTGGAAATAACCATCACGACAGGACACTGCCAGTTGGGGGCTGGGAAGGGGAGAAGCTCTGACTCTGATAGCAGAAAGACAAAAACAGGCAGTTCTGCTGTTCTAGCATTTCCCCTGGCTGGACCTAGCCCAGGCCTGCGTTTTCCCCTGTTTATTGACTTTGTTCCCTGTGAATGTCCCCACGGAGTGACCTGGACAGGGGGTACAATGACAGTGGTCATGAGTCATCTTGAAACCTGTCTGTGAAGCATTTTCCCCAGGCCAGGTGGTGACGGACCTCTCCCCATTAACTCAACACCAGGGATGGGGCCAGAGGAACCCTTTGATCCCTCCCTTCCTGAGTCCAGGCAGGAAAAGCTGACAACCGGTCAACGTCAAGGCTGCTAACTTGGACACATGATGGACGGGAAATGCAAGTGGCTGAGGTTCTATCCCCCTTCTGTGTCAGTCTCAGTATGTTTGTGGCAATTGCTGCAACCTGGTGCCACCTCTCCCCAGCACAGCCAGGCATTTCCCAGTGTCCGTCCTAGACTGGATGGTTTCTTCCAGGATGTGTTCACCCATCTGATGATATGAAGTGACTGAAGTCTTAGCAATTGGACGGTAGAAAGTGTTTCCATGAGGCAGGTCTACAAAGGGTAACCAAGGCTGCTGAGGAATGAGCTCTGGAGCCAGGGTCCCCCAAAGCTTCAAAGGTCATCTAGTGCCAGGGTGTGAAGATGCAGCATATGATTGAATGGGCTCTGTGGATGCAGCTTCAGGGACTCCTAAGGGCAGCTCTGGACACCCATCCCTGATGGATGCCCTGCTGTCACCTGCTGCAGACCTCCCTCTGGGTGAGCCGCATGCACCACTGGGCTCCCCACTCATGCAGCCTGTTTCATGTTAGTGCCACAAATGTGCCCTGCATCCCTTCTTGTCCTGGGAGGCCTGCAGGAGTGATGGGCTATGCCCGGCAGAGCTGGTCTCTCTGCACACTTTCAAACACTCAGGCCATGGTGAGGGGCAGGGGGTGAGAACCACAGTTGGAGAGATCTCCACTTTGGTTTCATTTAAAGCTAAAATGAGAAGAAGCTTCCTTCTGAACCAATGATGGTGCGGCCTGCAGATGAGAGGTTGAAGCTGAGCATATGGGCCTCTGGTGCAGCCGGCCAGCCTCCTGCATGTGGACCCCCTCCCATGATCATCACCTACTCAAGACGGAAAGCTGCACTGCTGTCCGACACGGTGGCTGCTAGCCATAGTGGGCCACTTACATGTTAATGAATAAAAATAGAATAAGATTAAACATTTGGTTCCTCACTGGCTGCATTCCGAGTGCTGGACAGCACATGTGCTGCAGGTCAGCTCGCTGGATGCTGCAGATGAGGGCTGCCCTGCGCTGGGGAATAGCCCCCCACAGGCAAGGTTTTCTGCCCTCTGCCCCCATAGATGAGTTTGCCTGCCTTAAGAACTTCTCATAAATGGGATCATGCAGTGGGGCGCCGGGTGCTCCCTGGTGTGGCAGGGCTGGCCCACACTGCTGCCCACCTGTCAGTTCTTACTGCTCACCAGTGTCCAGTCTCCTGTGAAGGGCACTTGGTTGTTTTAGGATGATGGGTGCTGTGATGTCCAGCACTGCGCGGGGGTTGGGGGGGGAGGGCTGTTCCTCCAGGTGGTCCTACAGTGTGTAGGTCCTGTACAGTGTGTACAGGCGGTCCTACATGCAACACCTCAGTAGGTGGCCGTCACCCATCTTCCATCCTGGGGAGAGGGCGAGGGAAGGGTGGCTCGGGTCACCCAGCTTCTGCTGGGGGCTGCGCATTTCAGAGCCCCTCTTGGTCATTCATTCCTGGAACAAGTGCCTGGTGAGCGCTGCCAATGTTGTCACCTCTGACTGCCGTGTGGGGCTGACACTCCCATGGGCAGCTACCCCAGACAGTCCCTGACTTCCCTGTGAAGCTACTGTCCTGGCAGCTTCTGTGTCCCTCGCTTTGGGCTCCTCTGTGAGCACACCTGGCTGCCCCTTCCATGGGCTGCTGTGCTGCACTGTGTGGGTCTCGGGTCCCATCTGATCTGCTTCCTCATGGGCTCCTGCCTCAGTGTCTTCCTCTAGGTTCACCAATTGGCCCAGAGGTTCCGTTCTGCTCCCTTCACTTGTCTCCAGGTGTCCAGCGCCAACTCAGGATGAGAAGAACTTGGATTAGAAGGGACCTCAGAAATCTGGTCCAGGGACCCCAGACTCCTCAACCCTCAAAAAACAATGGATGTGCAATGGATGAAACAGGTGAACTCTTGACTAAGTAGAGGAGGGGTGGGGCCTGTCCACTGCCTTCTGCACTCCTTTGGGTCCCACATAAGGGGTCTAGGGGACCCAAAGACCCTGGGGTGTGGTGGGATGACACCCCCAGCAGCCCAGCTCACTGTTTTTAGAGGAGAAAGACCAGGGGCACTGGGTGGCTCAGTTGGTTGGACGTCCGACTCTTGATTTCAGCTCAGGTCATGGTCTGCATTGGGCTCTGCTCTGAATGTAGAGCCTGCTTGGGATTCTCTCTCTCTGTCTCTCTGTCTCTCTCTTTCCCCCTCCCTCTGCCCTTCTTTTCCCCGCTTCTCTCTCTCTCTGCCTATAATAAATAGATAAAATAAAAATAAAATAAAAATAAAATAAAATAAAATAAAATAAAATAAAATAAAATAAAATAAAATAAAAAATAGAGGAGGAAGACCAGACTAGAGCCATAGGTAGGACCTGCTGTCCTGCTTTCCTCCAGCGCTGGAGCCTCTGTCTTTGACATAAACCTTCCAGATTCCTAGGAAGGCTGGAAATGTGTGTGGGATACCCCAATACAAACGACTAGCATTTTTACAGGACTTACCAAGTGTCAGGCACCCTGGCAAGCCCTGTGGTTGCCACCTCCTCACAAGCACTCTAACAACCCCACAGCCCATGGGGTCTTATCCACAGGCTCATGGCTGGTGCAGGGATGTTCTGGAATGGGACCCTCCCCCAGTACTACCACTAAGTAAAGCTGGCCAACATCACATGCCTTTATGGGGACAAAAAGAAAGTGCCCAAACAAGCGTGTCGGGTGAGTCATAGGGCACAGGCAGATGTGGACACAGGTCTCTGATGACAAATAACCTGAAGGGGCTGGTTACACAGGGAAGCATTTGGGGTGCGGAGGCAGAACACTGAGGTTGTGGCATGGATGAGGGGAGTGTGTTCGGCGGCACCTCAAGCCTGGAGTTGCAGAGGCAGAGGAAGCCTGGTTGTGGGGCTTCAGCCACCCCTTCCCTCTGGCTGGGGGACGTCCGAAGAGTGTGTGGGACCTGTGTGGTGACAGTTGGGTGAATGTGAGGCACTGATCTCCAGGTGTGCTGCAGATCAAAGCGCCTGAGCACTAGAGAATTCCATGGGGCCACAGCTGCCAGGGGCAGTGCCGGCAGAGCCAGGGGAGCCATGTGCAGGCAGACAGAGGGAGGGCAGGGGCCCAAGGAGCTTCTTCCTGGGCCAAAGGAATGATTCCAGTGGCCCAACCTGGAGCTGGGTGTAGGGAGAGCACACCTCCCAGGTTCTGCAGCCTCTGTGCCTCAGTTTCCCCTTACTGCTGGGGTGCTGACCCTTGCCCTGTGGGAGTGGTATGAATGGTGGAGGTCCATGTGAGCAGTGGGGACCGTCTTCTCCTCCTCCGTGTGGGTTCCAGTGAGGCTGTGCAGTTGCACAGGTGCCGGAGGGCAGGACCAGGCATCTATTTGGGCACATCTGATGCCTTTGCACAAACCCGATTCCCATATGCCTCCCTATCAACCTCCCTCACCCCCAAGGCCACCTCTGTATTGTGACATGGGTACAGCCGGGGAGCAGGCCAGGGGACATGGCCCCACAGCCGGGTGGTGGCACCCAGCCCTGGGAGCGGAGGATGGGACTGTTTCCTGGTCTACCCCACACATTTTCTGTATTGAAAAAAACACACAAATCTTGCCTTTGATTCAATTCCCTTCCCTGCTTGTCGTACTACTTCAAACCAGATGGGTTCACAAGATGAACCTTTGGAGTCTCGGTGCCGCTGTTTAACTGCTGCCAGGTCTGTGTGTGGGGAAGAGCAGAACCAAAGGTATTTTATGAAAAGCAGCCCACATGGGGGAGAAGCTTAGGTTTTAATAGCAGTAATTAAGTTATCTTCTTAATTATAAAGAGGAATGGCATTGCTGACATCCTTTATCTATCAGCTTTCAATTGCATAAAGTAAGTACTTAATCCTCCGCTTCCAGTGGCTGCCACCCGTGTCTTCCCCCTCCGCTCACAGAGAAGGCCGGCCCAGCTCTTGCTGCAGAGACCTGTGCTGGGTCTAGGCTGGGTCTAGGCCCACCACTCTCGCTCACACCGCTAAGGAGAAGGCCTTCCGATCACACCGTGACCGCCTTAGACTGAAACACGTCCTGACTTCAGAGATGCTGAAGTTTTCAGTCTAAGGGGGTCACAGTCTGATCAGAAGAACTTCTGGTGGGCCTTACAGTTGCTGGGGGCCTGGACTTGAGGGACATTCTTTCAGCCACATACTTGTGACTTTCGGGGCCAGGGCCTGGAGCAGCTGTGGGTACTGCATCTCAGGTCACTGGGAAGACAGCAAAGCCCCACCCTGGGAGACTGGGCTCCTGGGGCTCCAGGCTCCGAGCCCTTCCCACAGTGGCCCTGGCCTTCCAGGATGGATGCCCCCGCGCCCACCCCTGCACACACCTGTCTTCTTAACTTCCTCCTCACTCCATCTGTGTCCCCATCTCTGAACCTACCTTTCATCTCAGAACATGTTTTCTAGATTCTTCCACAGGATGGCTTCTTTTGTGACCTCACCACACAGTGAAGGTGGTAATGGCAGCCAGGGCTGATGGAGGCCAAGTTAAGGAAGAGGCCATAGCTCATGGGCTCCCCACGGCTGTTTGGCTGCATGTGGCTGCAGCTTGGATCTTTTCCGGTCGGGCAGTACATGCGCTGGAGGATGCGGTAGGCTCTTCACTGCAGGGCTGCCCTCTCCGAATCCTCTCTCATGGTAAGGTAGGCTTGAGTCACTGGCTGGGACACAGGCCCTTCCCTGTGTCTGCTAAGGCTGCCCGGCCTGGCCGGCTCCTGCATGGTCTGCAGGTGGGGCTCAGAGCTGCAGAACGGCTGGCTGCAGTGTGTCCTCTGCCATTCATCTACAAAGGGCACTAGTAGGTCAGCTCTTCCAACGTGGCAGTGGGGACCAGGAGCGTGTGTGTGTGGTGACAGGCAGCAACAAAATAAGGAAGCAGCAACTTCCATGCAAAGAATCCTTCTTTTGATAATGGTAAGTAAAGTCTTAAAAGGACTGAGAAAAACAAGCAGTTTAATTAAGATGCCGCTGGCCAGCTTGACCCTTCTCCTGGAAGAAACTACAGGGCACAGAACTGCAGAGACCAGGAGCTGTCAGGCTATACACCTGGCCTGAGGGCATCTTGGCTAAGGTGGGGAGTGGGCTGCAGGGAGCTGCCAGCTGCCAGCTGATCACGGAGGTAGACACTCATATACACACATTCTCCACACACCTGTCACCCAGCAGCCTGGCTCTGTGAGGGAGCAGGCACTCTGGGCTTTTGAGGCAAAGTCACCATCCCCACAGGCGGAGCTGAAGAGAGGCCACTGGACCCCAAGCGTGCCTGCTGTCATCTCCGCTGAGAAGGACTGGGCAGCTCTGCTAGGCAGCGAGGGGCAGTGGGCCTCATTTTCCCCAGCACCCCATGGAGGCTTCTATAGCGGGCCCTTGTAGTCCTTGGTGTTTTTGGTCATGTCTCACCCTCTTGGCACCGATGATCAAGCCCTCCTCCCCTTTGGGTGGACAACCAGGAGGGTCCGTTAGAGGCAGGGCCCAAGGCAACAGTCAGCAGGCACCCTCTTCTGGAGACCTGGACTCCCAGAAGCTATTGCAGGACTGTCCCCAGAGCCGCAGCTGCCGCTGGCCTCTTCACTTGCCACTGTCATTTCCCTGCCACTTACCAGTCCTGCTCCTTGAACAGGTGAGCTGCTGGCGGGAGAGGACTCCACCTGGTTTCAGTCCTGTGTGGACCAGGACACACGAGGGGGCTGAGGTGCCTGCCTGCTGTGTGCTGATGAGGCCATTTGGCTCCTCAAAGACTGCCCCCTGCTCCCCCACCCCCCACCCCCCTGCACACTGCCACTGGGTTTCCTTCCAGTTTCCAGCTACTTCCCATGCAGGTGTCTCATCCCAGTGAGATTTAAGTTTCCAGAAGACAGAGATCCTATTACACATACACCTGGGAAATAATTTATGATGAATTAAAAATTTGGATTAAACCACAGAGAGAGACCACTTTGTGCTCATAAGGACACACACACACACACACACACACGGAGAGAGAAAATAACAAGGGTTGGTAAAGATGTGGAGAAATTGGAACACTTGTGTACTGCTGGTGGGAATGTAAAATGCTGCAGCCTCTGGAGAAAACAGGATGGAGATCCCTCAAAAAGTTAAACTGAGAACTACCATAGGACCTGGCATTCCCACTCTGGGTCTGTGTCCCAAAGAAGTGAAGCAGGGGCTTACGCAGGTACTTGTACACCCATGTCCACAGCAGAATCAGTCACAGTAGCCAAGAGGTGGAAGCAAACATAGTGTCATCAACTAATCCATGGATAAACGATGGACTGATAAATGGATAAACATGTGGGGTGGCCATACAGTGGGACATTATTGGTTCATATAAAGGAAGGAAATAGTGACCTGTACTACAAAGCGAATGAACCTTGAGGACATTGTGCTCAGTGAAATAAGCCAGACACAAAAGGACAAATACTGTATGAACCACATAAATGAGGTCCCTGAGTCAGATCTATGGAAACAGAAAGTATTGGTGTGTGTGTGTGGGGGGGTGGTGCAAGGGGCTGGAGGAGGAGAGAATGAGGAGTTAGTGTCTGATGGGGAGAGAGCTGCAGTTTGGGCAGATGACAAACTTCTGGAGGTGGATGGTGGGGTGGCTGCACAACATGAATATACTTAATGCCGCTGAACTGTACACATGAAATGGTTAAAATGGCATATTTATATTAAAAAAAATTTTTTTTTACTGTTTATTTTTGAGAGACAGAGAGAAAGAGCATGAGAAGGGGAGGGGCAGAGAGAGGGAGACACAGGAACTGAAGCAGGCTCCAGGCTCTGAGGTGTCAGTACAGAGCCCCACGAGGGGCTTGAACCCATGAACCATGAGATCATGACCTGAGCTGAAGTCGGGCACTTAACCGACAGGTGTCCCAAGTTTATATATATATTTTTTTTATTTAAAAAAAAAAAATTTTTTTTTCAACCTTTTTTATTTATTTTTGGGACAGAGAGAGACAGAGCATGAATGGGGGAGGGGCAGAGAGAGAGGGAGACACAGAATCGGAAGCAGGCTCCAGGCTCCGAGCCATCAGCCCAGAGCCTGATGCGGGGCTCGAACTCACGGACCGCGAGATCGTGACCTGGCTGAAGTCGGACGCTTAACTGACTGCGCCACCCAGGCGCCCCCCAAGTTTATATTTTTTAATGTATATTTATATGTGTTTAACAATTAAAGAAACCCTGGATTATCCATAATCTACCAAAGCCACTCTGCTCACCTTGGATTGACCAAGTCCTAACCTGTCTCTAAAGTGGTTTTTAATGTGGAAATTTCATCCTGCAGGGGCATTCGGCAATGTCTGGAGACACTTTTGATGGCCATACTGGGTGAGTGGATGCCAGGCATGCTGTTCAGCACCCTGTGGTGCACAGGAAGGCCCCAACACAGAATGATTGGGCCCAGATGTCACAGAGTCTGGACCAGCTAACAGCCACAGCCCCAAGTAGTTTGAGCCCCACATCCTGCCTGGCAATTAGCTGGACGGCAGTCAGACAAGTGAGCACCCCTCCTACTGGGAGCCACTCTCTTGGTGCTACCTCCCCAGGCTGAGTCCACCCCAGGCTCTCTCCATAAGCCTCACTGGTGCCCAGGGACCCAGACTCACCTATGAGGCAGGCAGTTCATCCCCCAACCTGAGCGGTGGGTCCTGCACCCTGGGGGAACTGGTGACAGCCCCGGGTGTGGGGTTGACAGCACTGGGAGATGCCTCTCCCAAGTGCCTGTGCCCTGGCCAGTCCAGCTATCTCTTGTGTCTCTCTCACAGGGACATTGTTTCATTTTGTTTGTGGGGGTCCATAGCTTCAGTTAGGGACCCCAAGTCTTCAGGAGGGTGGGCAAGGCCATTTAGCTCTGGGAGAGCCCAGCACCACCAGCCCTCTCTCTTTCAGGGGAGGCAACAGTGTGGTGTGAGGTGGGGAGTGGAGTCACATGTTCACACTTCCACATGTCAAAGTGGGTGCCACACAGCACATGTTGAGATGCATTTTCTGCTCTAAGAGCTCCCATGTTCCCACGGGGAGGGACAGATGGAGGCCACCATGCTGGCCAGGTCCTCGGGGGGGGATGGGGGTGGCCAGTCGACTCTATGGGGCAGGGCTGAGGGGCTCAGGACAGGCTCCACAAAGACAGACCACCTCAGGCGTAAGTCCAGTTGCCTGCCGTGCTCAGGAGCCCAGTCCCCCAGGCGTGAGGGTCACTCTGAGAGAAAGGAACCGTTTCTTGGGGGGACAGCCATTAGACCCCAAACACAGAATTGCGGGTGACCAGAAGGGAGGCACCACACTGTAGGATTCCGTCTATACTCATTCTGAAAGAGGCGAGGCTACAGGGTGAGAGAGCAGACCCATGGGTGCCAGGGCTGTGGTGGGGGCCAGCAAAGGGGCAGGAGGGTATTACTGAGGCGGGGAGGGAGTGGAACTTGTGTTACAGTTCAACACAACCATCTTCAACAGAGAGTGAATGTTACTGAATGTAAGTTCTCCTCCGACATGAGAACCTGCTGTCCCTTCCTTGCCCCTTTCTTCCATTTTGAGCCCATTCTGGGGTTTGTTCTTTCCCCTCTCACCCCCTCTCCACTCTCCTCCCTCTTTCCCCCTATAATTGAGCTGAGCGGTGTGTGGGGAATGGCTGTAGTATTTGTTCTTCCTGATTAGCAAATCTAATCTCGTTCTTTTACTTCTCCAATGAGGGAAGGGGGACGTTGAGTTCGCGTGTTATGGGTAGGAAATGCGTGTGCTGCTGTGGGCTTCGTCCCCATGGCTGCGGACTTGGGCAGAATCCCAAGAATCCCCCCACCCGTCTGCACATCAGATACCCGATGTCTGTCTCGTCTACAAGGAGAAGGTCATGTGTTTCATGCAGAACTTTGTCCACTCCCATCTGATGGGATCAGGAGATTAGGAGGTCACTCCTAAGTTCTACATGAGCAGCTGCAAACTCCAGGTGTCCAGAGCTCACCTCAGATCCCGGGAGCCCTGGCTCCAAGAGGTGCCAAGTGCCTGCTTCGACACTACAGGCCCAGTGGCCACCAGCAAGGTCTCAGTTTAACGTTGAAGCCGGGTGCTGGCTCCCTGGGGTTTGCTGTGTTTCCTTCATCGTGGCCTTTGTTTGAGATTTCCAAAATAGAAAAAAAAATATCAATGGTTTGATAAATTCTCAAGATTTATAAACTGTATGTTGTATAATAAAGAATTCTCACTATAGTACACCCTAACTTGGGTGATACATTAAAACATGTCAGGTATACAGATATAACAGAATAAAATTTCCCCGACATTTATACATTGGTTGCAAATGCATCAAAAACACTTGTAAATATTTAACAAAAGTGACAAGCCTAACATATAGATCTGAAAATGTCTTAACATCTTACGAAAGATACACACACCATATGAGATTCACAAAAGCTTGTGCTAAAAGCACTGAACTATGTTTAGTTTCTCTTTGGATTGTTTCTTATTCTTCCTTAGGTGTGTTCTCAGCAACCCCAGGGCTCAGACTACCCACTGGGTCAGCGGGCTGTTTGGCTCCAGGCTGGGCGCCACAGGAAGGCCCGGTGCTGTCACTGAGTGAGTCTGGCCTACCCTGTAACAAAACTTCTCCACAGGTTGAGGAACTCTTAATGACAGCCCCGCCCTTCATATTTATTTTCAGCTTCTGACCCTTAGCTTCTCTCCCTGAGATGAAGGATTCTTTGGTTTCATGTGGACGGGAGGTCCAGATCTGCTGTCCATTTATTTGGAGATCTAGCCTGGTGTTTTGGGATGGGTAACCTTCTTCATGAGCAGTTCATCACACCCTGCAGGGTGGAGTGAGGGGTGCTCCCTATGCATGGCTCGGTGCTCCCACCTGGTGATGGTAGGGGACCCAGGTCCTGTCCTGGGCTCCTTCCCCCTAGTCCTCGGGTCTCAGTTGTCTGTGCTCACTCTTTCTTGCTACCCAAAGAGAAACAAGGACAAGCCTCATTTTGTAAAGGATGAAGACATTTTGGCTTTCTTCCCTCATGAGGTGGGGTCTTGTGTCCCTTTTCGGATACCAGGGCTGGGCAAAGAAGGCTCTTTGCTGGTCTGCTGGATAAGCTCTTGGAGGCCCCATGTAAGAAGTCTGGCTCCCCTGAGACTGCCAGGCTGAGAGGCCATGCAGAAGCGTTCACATCGACAGTGTCCTCTGTGCCAAGTCCTCTCTGGTCTCTACTGCCCTGCTGAGCCCTTCCCAAATTCCTGGCCCCTGGATTCCATGAGTACAGATGACTGCTGGACACTGCTGAGTTTGGGCTGGTTTATTAATGGCACATCTTTTTTTTTTTTTTTTTTTTAATGTTTATTTATTTTTGAGAGAGGGTGCACACACACAAGTTGGGGAGGGGCAGAGACAGAGGGAGACACAGAATCCGAAGCAGGCTCCAGGCCCTGCGCTGTTAGCACATAGCCCGATGGGGCTCAAACCCACGAACTGTGAGATAATGACCTGAGCCAAAGTTGGACAGTCAACTGACTGAGTCACCCAGGCGTCCCTTAACATTCCACATCTTAAAAAAACAATAAAAATATAACATTTTGTCTCAGTCCGTTCAGGCTGCTATGGCTTATAAACAACAGAAATTCATTTCTCACAGTTCTGGAGGCCAGAAGTCCACAATCAAGGCAGATCCAGTGTGTGGCGAGAGACCACTTCCTGTGTCCTTGAGTGGCAGAAGGGCAGAGGGAGCTCTCTGGCCACTAATCCCATTCACAGAGGCTCCACCTGTGACCTAAGCACCTCCCGCTGCCATCACCTGGAGGGTTGGTTTCAGCCTAGGAACTTGGAGGGGGACACAGACATTCAGACCATAGCAGTGTTCAGACACACTTGGCCTACTTAACTGTTACAATATTCTTCTGGTCTACTTCACGTTAACTTTTCCTGTTTTCGTGTCAGTGAGAATTCTTGGCCTATCACAGTCTCACCAGTTTGGACAGATGACTGTTGACTATCTGCTTGATGCCTGATGCATCCCAGACCTGTGTGGGAGCCCCCCTTGGCCTCTCGTGCTGCTCTTGGCACCTCTGACCACATCCGGGCCTTGTGGCCGTAGCAGGATTCCCCACGTCTGCCCTGTGCCACAGAAGCAGCTATTCTTTAAAGAATGTTTGGGGGCCAGCAAACATGAATACTTTTGGCTTTGTGGGGCCAAGGTCCCAGACGCTGTTGCCCAAGGGTGTCTGTCAATGACACACAAGGTGTACTTTCCTGACCCTGCTCCAAGATCCGAGAGCCCAAGTCGGGTGTCAGGTGTGCACATGGAATGGCTCTAGGCACTCCCCCCTTGGCAGGGATATTTCATTTAAAACATTTCATTTAAAGCCCATGAGCACCTGTTTCAGTTTAGCACACAATATAGGTACACCCTACTTCCTATGGTTTGTGGCTCTGTCTCCCACTCAGATGTTTTCCTGCATGGATTTCCTCAGCGCGGTTTTGGAACTTCCTTTGTAGAACTGACAATCCTATACGTGGTGGGCATGTTTCCGGGTGGGCTGGGTGTATGTCTGCCCCACTCAATAGCAGCCTCCTGGCTCCCGGGATCTTGTTCAGCTCTGTCCAGCCCAGGTGCTTCCTTCCTGCCTGGCTCCTAAGGGAGGTGCCAGACAAGCTGGTGAGCTTGGCCTGGGGAAGCTGAGTCTAGGCAGGGTGCGTGTGAAACCGGGGAGCAGTGATGCTGTAGGAGAGGGGAGTGGGCTGGACATGGGGCGGCTGCGCCGCTGGAGCTGTGGGGCGTGGTGGGGAGCAGCGGTTCGCCTGCGCTGGAGCACAGGTGCACGGCACACTCAGCTTTAAGGTGTTCGTCTGTGCCAGCTCGTCTTTGACACCAGGCTTTCCCATGAAGTTATAGCTAGTTGAGTATCAAGCGTTTCTAAAGAACCCCCTGAAGGAATGTTTTTTCCTTTGTGCAAATAGTCCTTTTGTGCAGAGGGTGTTCTGTGGCTTCTTGGCACAGACACAGGTGGGTAACACCTGATTGAACATCAGTCACTCGGGAGTGTAAAGACACGCACTGCACGTCAGCACAAAGCCAGACTGCCGAGCGAGTGCAGCGAGGTCTCCCTGGACACTGCGCCACAGCAAGCCCTTCCTCGGGTAATCCTGTGTGTGTGTGCCTTGTCCAGCTCTCTGGGGCTCACCGCCCCCCACCAGACGTGGAGGCTGGTTTGCGTACTTCCAAAGCACATGGCTGTTCGACGTTACCCCATCTATGAAACTCAGGGAGCGCAGGAAAAGATGATGAATTCTCAATGACTGACCGTGGTCCTTGCCAGGTCTGCCGTTAGTTTCCTGATTGTCCGAGAGGGACCTGGCCTGTGGTGGATGCTGGGTAAGTGCTGCCCACCTGCTGGGTGGGAATGGCTGTGAACCCCTCTTACAGGGTTACCAGAGGTCTGGAGGGGGATCTGCAGAAGGTTCCTGAGGCAGGTTCAGATGCACATACCGGGCCACCCACTTGCCCGAGCTGGCTGGCCAGAATGGCACAGCTGCTTTGCCTTTCAGGGCAGGTGGCCTTGAGGTGGGACCTGCTGCAGTCCCAGCCTTCCAGAGGCGCTCTCTGCCCTGGAGGTGGTAGCAAGGGGATGCTTGGACTCCCCAAAAGAACATTCAGATCACACCCTGGGCCCATGAAAGTCACAGCACAGAATACCCCAAGGCCATGCCTGCTGGCCGTGAAGGAGCCTCAGGCCTTGGGCATCAGGCATCTAGCACAAACTTGTGGATTCTGCTAATAACCAGGAGGGCTGGAAGAGGACCCGGTCCCACTGATACCTAACTACAGTCTGTGAGGTTCCCACCAGAGGCCCCGGCTATCCTGTGCCCGCACTCCTGACCCATGGAAGCTGTGCCAAGGACAGGACAACATACTGAGCAGAGGGGTGCCTGGTTAAGCGTCCGACTCTTGGTTTTGGCTCAGGTCATGATCTCACGGTTTCGTGAGCTCGAGCCCCGCGCTGGGCTCTGTGCGGATAGTGCTGCGGAGCCTGCTTGGGATTTTCTCTCTCTCCCTCTCTCCCACTTGCGCCGTCTCTGTCTCTCTCAAAATAAATAAATAAAACTTAAAAAAAAAAAAAAAGGACACACTGACGAGAGCTGCACACAAGAAACGTCTATAGCTTCTCCCAAATGAGTTTTCTCCGATTGTGTGCAGCTTCTCCACTAAGAGAGTATTAACGAAGACTTCTTTGAGACACTAGTGAGCCCCTCTCAGTGGCTGGGTTGGGCTGGAAAAGGTCTTCCTGAGGGTGAGTGTGACTGAGGACACATGATGAGTGATGCTTGTCTAGTGACATTCCCTTGGGGAACCACAGGTCTCTGCCTGGCTGCATTTCCTGTCCCCTGGGCACCCGCGCCATGGCCTTCCTCATCTTTCTGGATGATAACATCGATGTCGGTGATGAAGAAGCACCAGTTGGGCCACTGTGGACTGTGCTAAATCAAAGTGACCTCTGAATGAAACAGTGCTTAAGTGGAAGTCCTGAAAAATGTTGCTCGGCTAGGAAAGGCACTTTGGAAATGGGGAGAAAATCACAGGGATGATTTCGAAGAGCCACCCAGATGCCACGGACAGACGTGGCTGGGTGTGCGGAGATGCTGGTGGGCTGGGAAGGGTCTTGATGAAAGCAACTTACATGAAGGAACACAGGCATGGCCTGGCCCCCAAGGTACCATGTGGACACGCAGACATGGCCTGTCAGCAAATGTGGTTGCTACTGGCCTGCAGGCAGGTGACCGGAAGGGAGTAGGGCTTCCCACATGGCCTGAGGTGAAGGCCAGGAGGCCCAGCCCAAGCCCTGCTCTCATTCTTTTGTCTGTTTAATAGGTTGAGGAACACCATTGGTAACTGGACTTCCAAGGACAGGTTTTATTGGCCAACACGAGGCATGTGGAAACATCTTTAAGGAAAAGCAGGCCTTTTGTACTGTGGTAAAATGGAAAGTGGAGAAAACTCTGTCACGGGGTGTGAGAGACCTCCTATGGGCCTCTGCCTGAGGCCATGCCCAGATCAGTTTTGAGGTGTCACCCCAGGGTGCCTCATGCAGACATCCTGCACAGCCTGAGGGAGATCTGGGGATGGGCTGGACCTTGGCAGACTGTAGTTTCCACCCAAGCCCAGTTCCTCAGGGTCCATCCAGGCTCCTCTTCATGGCTGGCAGGACTGCACGTAGTGATGCACCACAGTTTGCTTCTCTGTCCCTTCATCTGTCAATACATTTGGTGTGTTTCTAGTTTGGGGCTGTTATGAATAAGCTGCTATGATCATCCATGCAAAGGAAAAGAAGCCACTCCCAGAACATTAAGGTCCCTAAGTTAACAGCAAAGGGACTGGCCATGAGAATGCACACACCCTTCTGGTAAAGCACAACCGTGGATCTACACAGAGGCTCCTCCTCATCGAGCACCTGCCTGTCATTGCGGGGCAGCTGCAGGGACGCCGCTGTGCCCACTCTGCAGCCCACCCTGGGATGGTCAGGGAGATCAGCTTAAGTGCTTCCAGCAAGGGGGCCACACAGCTGTTGGAAGACAGCAGTGCTCCCGCACACCTGGGTCCCGTGGCGCAGCCAGCCCCCGACACCAGGTCAGGTCTGAGGAGGGACATGACAAGGACTATCTGGGACTTTGCAAACATGAAGCATCTTCTCCAGGCTGGGCGTCAGAGTGGGGCCCCTGGTTTTGATGATGCTGCGGGGAGTCTGAGACTGGTCAGGTCTGTGGTGATTTGCTAACGTCCTCAGATCCTGTTGTACAAAACCTCGGGCCCCATGGTGGGCCGAGAGGAGAGCCACGCTGGTTCAGACACCAGCGTTTCTAATACAGTTGGTGCCACTGCGGTTCCAGGTGGCTCAGCTGAATGGACAAAAGTCCTGGCCACCAGTCTTTCCCTATAACATCCATAAAGCCTGGCTGGCCTCAGAACATGCTTGCCTATCCACAAGACCCCATGAGACACACAGGGCCTGCAGGGCTGTCACAGCCCAATTTGGCCCCCATAAGTAGAGATTTGGCCACAAGACGTCCCCGGACACTGCTCACCAGCATGTGACCCCGGTGGGACAGCCCAGAGCCCAGTGCACGGTCAGTTGCCTGTGATCCTCTATGCACCTCTGCTGGTGCCTTTAACAGGAAGGTGAGGGCCAGGTATGGACGCCGGGTCTGCGTCTGCCAACACCTCCTCTCTACCATCTCCAGGGGCAAGACACAGGCAGTCAACACACACAGCGCACCTCAGACATTCTGGAAGTATCTCTGGCTTTAATAAACCTCATGCTGACTTGCACTACCCTGTCCCTTTGTCTGGAACACACACCTCCATGGCTGTTTTTGTAAATATGGTGATTCTGCCAAGAGACAGAGTCCCCAAGATTCCTGATGAGCTGATAACACAGGCATATACAAGGGGCGGGGACACCATTTCCTTGGCCATTGGGTTCACAGCCTCTTGAGGTTGTACCAGCTCCAGGCCTGATGCCTCAGGGCCAGAGCTGAGGCAGGGTGGACGGCACCCCCACACAGGCTTCCTAGCCATGGCAGTGGGTTCTGGCAGGGCTGCCTGAAGGGCATGCAGAGTAACTGAAGGGGCTCGCCTCTCCCTTCCCCTGCTGTACAGGCATACCCCTCCCTCCCGGCAACTGCCTGCAGCGCAGCCCATTCCCAAAAGTGCTGGTGAGGGTGGGATGTTGACACCACTCTGTGCGTTCACAGCTTTGTTTTAGCAAGGAGGCTAGGTGCATTCCGAGACCCATCCAACAATCCTTTGCTGTTTAGCATCAGCCTGTGGCTGCCTGGCCGTGGGCAGGATTAGCAAAGGTTCATTTTTCAGAATGACCACCCACAACCCAGTGTCCCATTGCCTGTGGTCATGTCACCAGATGGGTGCCTCTTGCAGAGAGAAAGAGAAGGGAGGTGAGCAGCAGCACTGAGCAGCCCACGGCTGCTGTTCTAGAACGTCCTTGGTATGTGGGAGTCATGGCAGGGCTGTGGCTCAGCCAACCTCCATGGTCTCTGACCTGACAGCCTCCCTGTGAGGAGCACCCCGAATGTGGCTCACTCGGCAGTTCCCCTCATGTCTGGTGAGGTTCAAGTGCCTGCAGCCTAAACAGAGCCTCTCCTTCGGACATTCATGATGTGGAAATCCCTCTAGATGGGTCCCCCAACATCTGGTAGCCTGGCCACAGGACACTCTGGGGCCAGCGTGGTCCCTCCCAAAGGTGCCGGAGGACACTCTCCAGCACCTCTGTCCAACAGGGCCCATGTGGGTAAGCCAGTCCCCAGGCAGGGCTGTCAGTGAGCTCCAACAGTGTGCCGTCCCCTCGGGAGTAGCCGTAGGTCACTGGGGAGGCTGGGCAGAAGATCCGAAGTATACGTGGTCAGCAGTGCAGTGCGATCTTTCCTCACAAGGCCTGGGTCTGTGATGGAGGGGCTGTGCCTCTGTTTTGGTGGCCTGGGTCAGACATCTGTCTGCTAGATCCAGAACGCTTCCGCTCAAGCAGACCAAGCCAGATTTGAGTAGGCTTCCCATCAGCTCCACTTCCAGGGCCCCAAGGCCACCAGCCCACACCTGCACCTCTGTGAGTCTGGCTGCTGGTGGCTGCAGTGGTCCCGCTGCCCACCACACAACCACACCTACCATGTCTTGGGTCATGAAGTGCCACCACTAGGCCTTGCCACTCTGAGATCCACGGACTCCACTGCATTTAGAGATCCTTGCTCTGTGGCAGTGGCTCCAACTGACCTGCAGAGAAGAGAGACCACAGAGCTCTTCAAGGACGCTGGGCTCCCTTTGTGGATGTATTCCTCCAAGACATGGGGAAAGGCACATGCTCCAGCCCCTCTTGTGGAGGGTGAGCAGGTCTCAGTGGTAAGTGCCCTAGAGCACCCCAATCCCCCTGAGCCCTCAGGTCATTCCCTCTGCAGTACACGGAGGTTGTTCTGCCATTTCAACTGCACTTAGCAAACCTGCCTTGTGGTCCATGTTTCAACCAAGCAACCAAACCCCGGGGTCCTTTCTAACTCCTCAGGCTGTAGTGAGTCCAGACCCTCTGTTAGTGGCCCTGTTTCAATGGGTTTGGCCTCATGCGTCTCATATTCCTGCCACCTGGATCCCACACGTGTTCTCCAGATTTCTGTCTGCATGAGGGTCTTCTGGAGCACTGCCACTTCATCACGGGCCACACTTTGTACCTCACCCTTTGGGGCCTTCTGGGGCCTGAGTTTAGTTATAAGGCAAGCTGTGAGGTGGGGGAGCTGGTCCTGAGTATCCCACATGGACCCTGACCCAGGGGAAGCCCTTCCAGGTCCTTTAGGTAAAGAAGGACTGACCTCTTCAGGCAGGGACCAAAGGGGGCTTTTCTGGCAAAACAGCCAGTGCAACAAAGGGGTTTGAGGCCCCCAGCTTTCCTACCTGCCCACAACCTCCATCCCAATTTCCAGGGCCAACTTCCTTCCCAATCAATAGCCCAGCTTTGACGGCTGGGCCCAGCCATGCATGGAAGGAGACTGGGTGCACTGCCTACTTTGGTTGCTAATTCCCAGTTGCCCTGAGTGCACGGCACTGGCTGGGACTGTGTCTTTGATGGCTGTGTCAGCCATACTTAATTCTGCTATGCTTTTCACCCTGAAGCCGCCCTTGCCATCCTTGGTCTTCCCCTCTTTGGGGTGGCACATCCTCCCATGGGTCCTGCGTTTGGCCTGGCCCTGAACCATGAGCTCTCTCTGCCCAGAGTTACCTTTGCCATCAGCCGTGGCCACCCTGCTTCTGCCGTGTTCTCTTGAAGGGTCTGGTCACTTCTTTCTACTGGTTCTGGCTTCAGCCCTGTGCATCAGAAGCTCCTGGCCATCCTTGAGTATAAGGAGCCACATGGAGTCAGCAGGACCTGGGGACCACATTCGGTACCCCCCATTGGACAGGGGTCAACTGTCCTGCCCATTGGAAAGTCTGAGGATGGCTCTCAGAGCTAACTCTAAGGGGGAAGCAGGGTGTCACCTTGGAGAATTTGTACTTTGAACCTGCAGGTTTGCAACCGGAAGTTTATTATAAAATAGTATCCCCAGGTTGGCCTCTCACCTGGACCACAGATGCCCAGGTGTCTGGCCCGGTTACTCTTTGTAAACTGCAGTCACTGTCAGACAGAGGCTGTATTTCACAAAAGGAAACATAAGCCGGGGCATCTGGGTGACTCAGTTGGTTGAGTGTCTGACTTAGGCTCAAGTTATGATCTCACGGTTCGTGGGTTCAAGCCCTGTGTCGGGTTCTGTGCTGGCAGCTCAGAGCCTGGAGCCTGCTTCGGATCCTGTGTCTCCCTCTCTCTCTCTCTCTCTCTCTCTCAAAAATAAAGACATTTAAAAAAATTAAAAAAAAAAAAAAAAAAGGAAACCCAAGCCTTGTGAAGAAAATGAGGACTCCAAGGACTGGACACCTCTCGTAACTGGAGGAAGATAACTGTGACTGGTTGTCCTCAAGGGTCCTGATGCACGGTTACTACATGCCTGGGTCAGGCCAAGGCATGGGCTCCCACCTCCGTGTCCTCCACATGTCCTGATAAGGGAGTGGATGAGTCACTGCTAATCGGGTAGAGTGACCAGATGCTGATGCGCTGATCCCCGGACCCTGCAGCAAGCAAGCCATTGGCAGCGAAGGCCACACAGTGGACAGTAGCACTGTGGAAGGACAGTACAGCCAGTGGCTTCATTGTCCGCCAGTGAAACACACGGACACGATGGTCCCAGCCTGCAGTGGCCAGGATCTTGCGGTCTGGCCGGATCTTGACATCAGCAATCCCGGGATTGGTGAGTTCATGAGTTTTGCATACCTACAAGATCAAGAGCAGCAGAGAGAACCATGAAGTGGCTTTAGACTTGTCACAGGGGGTCCCACCTGTGGACATCCCCAGTCTGGCAGCTGGAACAAGGAGGGAAATGCAGGCTGCCAAGATGATTGCATGTTCCTATAAACTTACCCCCTACCTCCCAGGAGCTAGGCACAGACCTCCTGAGGGGAGCAGCCTGACCACTGCCCTTGGCTGAACCCTTGGGTTATGAGAGGAGACTTCAGCCCCTTCCCTCAGAGAGTCCTTGAGGCCCCACAGAGCTACTCTGCTTCCCTTTCTATCAGGCCCTCAGGAAAGACCTCAGTGGGCTGGGTCCTGGAGTCCTTCATCACAGAAATACACTGCACTCTAATGAAATGCAAGAGGCATTTCCTGCTTGATAGAAGAATAAAGTCTGCATTTCTCCCTTCTAGGGAAACCTCACACTGACCCCAAAGCAAGAGGAGTACAAGAAACAAACTCCATCTTCAGCAAGAGGGGTTGAAGAGCCACCAAGAAGGGGAGCCAGTGGGTGCAGGTAGGAGGAGTGGGGGACAACAGGAAGGTGCAGGTCACAGGAGCACCTGCAGAGCCTGCCACACTGGCCATGGCTGAAACCTTAGTCCCTAGCCTGGTTCTGAGAAGGGGGCAGGCAAAACAAAACAAGGAGTTGCACAGACGCATTCTATCTGTGTTGAGCCATTGGAAGCCAACCGCTCTCTGGGGGCTGAGCACTCCCACAGTCAGTGCTGTGTGATGACCCCTCCTCGACACGTGCCTCCTGCAACAGGTAGGGATCCAGAGCTGCCTTTGTGGTCACAGGACCACTTGTGGTTATACAGCACTATCTCATGCATGGCAAGGCAATCTGGCATCTCTGTCCCCACACACTAAATGACAAAGGCACTTTGCCATCATTGTGACAATGCACAATGGCCACTTTCTTCTACTGATCCCATGATTGGTCTAGCCCTGTGTACCACAAGCTTTTGCTGCCCTGAAGTTTGTCGTCTCACCAGCACACCCTTTTCTCCTAATTCACTTCCTAATGGGGCCATAGCAGTCTTGGTTAAGAATTCCTCATCTCTGCAAAGATAAAACTAGGGAAAAGGAGGAAAGAAACATTTAAAAACAAATGGTAGGGGCACTTGGGTGGCTCAGTAGGTTGAGTGTCCAACTCTTGGTTTCAGCTCAGGTCATGATCTCACAGTTTGTGAGTTCCAGCCCTGTGTTGGGCTCTGTGCTGACAGCATGGAGCCTGCTTGGGATTCTGTCTCTCTCTCTCTCTCTCTCTGCCCCTCCCCACTTGCTCTCTATCTCTCAAAATACATACATACATACATACATACATACATACATACATACATACAAATGGTAATATTCCTTGGAAGCAAACAAATATTGCCACCAAGCATTTTTGCCATAATTTAACAAAACAAAACTTCATGAAGCAATCACCTCTATAAAAGAAGAACCCAAAGTAGCAAACACAGAGGGAGGAAAGCTGAACTGACAGAGCACAGGAAAGAAGTGGAAGAAAGAACTCAAAGAAATGAAGGGGAATGGGAACAGCAGAAGGAGACTGGAACTAGATAGGAAGAGCAGGAAAGATACAAAGTGAGCAAAATGAAAGAGAAACAAAGAGTTACAACAGACTGGAGAGAAAACAGCAGATGTAGAAGACAGGTGGAGGTGCTCTAACACTCAATGATTTAGAAAATCAATTCTAATTTCTAGAAATTGAAGTCTTACAATCCAAATCCAAAGACAGGCTTCAGGATGGTCAATGTTAAGATATGCCTTAGGAAAATCACCAGACTGAGGGGGGAAAAATAAAAGCCCTTTGGTGGTCAGGCAAAAAGATCAAGTTGACTGTGAGGTAAGGTTTAGGCTGTCTTCAGAATGTTCCATGGCCACATCTGTGGCAATAGACAGAGAAGGCTGTGAGGGCAGGCATGGTCCAAGAATTTTATATCTAGCCAAACTGCTGTTCAAGTATAAAAACAATAGACAAGCATTTTTGAACATGTAAGGACTCAAAGAATATGTTCCCATAAGCTCTTCTTGAAGGACTGGAAGATTAACTCTAGTCTCATAAGAGATAACCAGAGAACTTTAACAGATGATCTGGCAGAGAGTATGGAATCTACTTACCAGTGGGATTAGGTCTAAAACAATATGTGGATTATGGCTATAGAACTGGTTATGCAACTAACTGAAATATGGGAGGATACTGAGAGAGATGGAATTTTTGTTAAATTCATTGATTTGTTCATCTTTTGTCATTTGGGGCCTAAGATAAAATAGTCAACCTCATACTTGACAGATTATCTGACAACCCACTGTAAGTAATGACAAAAACAACATTACTTCCTTCCCCACCCTTGACACTAGGTGCCATGATTTCCTAGAACTTGCCCTTGTATTTCTCCATACAAATATACTCAACAGATTTATAACTGGATTCCAAAGTTAAATCCAAATCTGTGCTATGTGTAAGAGAGACACCAAAAGAATGACTGGCAAAGATATACCAGGAGAGTGCACACAAGAGAAACAGGGGTACAGTGTCAGTAATAGGAAAGGTTGAATTCAGAGCCAAAAGCATGAAGACAGACTATATACCATACTTATCAATGATAAAGGGTACAATTCACAATGAAGAGCTATGACTATCTCTTTAAGAGATAAATAGGCATATCATTTATGAAGCAAGAACAATAGGAATGTGGCTTTGATGGAGTAATAACTGGTACCAGACCAGTCCTCATGCTATAAACAACTATCAAACTGGACAAAATATACCAAGCAACTGTGTCTAGGCAGTGGACAATAGGTGGGGAAGGGCAGCTGATGAGGTGGGCCTCTCAAAAACCCTAGCAGCAATCTGCCCAGGGAAATGTCCCAGCCATGAAATCTAGGTGGTGCACCTCTGTGCACATGAAGCTGAGGAGGCAGAGATCACAGAGTGGGGCAGCTAGAGCAGCTAAATCTGTGGGGTGAGCCAGCAGCATGGAGGGAACTGGGGGAGGGACGGAAGGCCATGTTTGGTTTCCCTATCCATCCTTGTGTGGAAGGCTGGGCTGTGCAAGCTCAGGACAGCACACAAGGTTTACCAGACAGTGGCTGCAGCAGGGTTAAATAGAATAGTTATAAGAGATTCAACAGTGATCTCCAGTGCATCCAGCCACAGTGCAAACACTGCCTGACATCCCAAGACCAACTGAGATGACACAATGGTCTTACTTCAGGAATGAGGAATATACCTTTGGGTAAGGCCTACCCTGGACCTACTGTAACAATGCTAGAGACAGAGCTCTACATGGTCTGAAGGGGAGGCAGAGTTTGGAAGGTGAGTTCCACCACTTCGGAGGAGCCTGGGAAGGACCCTGGGCTTTCCACATATCTGCCCTGACAGAGCATAATGCCAAACCTACATAAGTTCAAGGTCAACAGCCAGTAACTCAATTGCCTGCAATAACAAAAGTAAACACTCTTCAGCACAAAAGACTAGACTGTATTACAATGTCTAGCATGCAAACAAAAAATTATTAGACATGCGAAGAAGCAGGAATATATGACTCATGGTCAACTGGAAAAAAAACACTAAATAGAAACTGACCCAGAATGACACAGATATTAGATATATCAAAGACTTTAAAGCAGCTGTTTAAATGTTTTTTTAAAAAATGAAAGAAAATGCATTCAAATAATTACTAAAAATAATTGTCTTGATGAGTGAATAGACAGGAATTATTAGCAGAAAATGGGAGATTATATGGGGTGCCTGGGTGGCTCAGTAGGTTGAGCGTCTGACTCTTGATTTCAACCCAGGTCATGGTCCCAGGGTCATGGATCAAGCTGTGTATCAGCTCCACACTGAATGTGGCGTGCTTAAGATCCTTTCTCTCTCTCTCCCTCTCTCTCTCCCCTCTCCTCTGCTTACACTCTCTCTCTCAAAGAAAGAAAGAAAGAAAGAAAGAAAGAAAGAGAGAAAAAGGAAATGCAGATTATAAAAAAGAACCAACCCAGAACAACCAACAATATATATATATTTTTTCAGCGTTTTTATTTATTTTTGGGACAGAGAGAGACAGAGCATGAACGGGGGAGGGGCAGAGAGAGAGGGAGACACAGAATCGGAAACAGGCTCCAGGCTCTGAGCCATCAGCCCAGAGCCTGACACGGGGCTCGAACTCACGGACCGCGAGATCGTGACCTGGCTGAAGTCAGACGCTTAACCGACTGCGCCACCCAGGCGCCCCAAACCAACAATATTTTAAAGGAGACGAACAAAGTTGGAGACTTAACGTTACCTGACTTCAGGACTTACTCTAAAGCTACAGTAGTCAAGATAGTGTGGTTATTGATGAAAGAGACAGATTAAGGGAACAGAATAGAGAGTCCAGAAATAGACCCACATAGAGTCAACTTGTCTTTGACAAAGGAGCAAAGGAAACATAATGAAGGAAAAGACAGTCTTTTTAACAAGCAGTGCTGGAACAACTGGACATCCATGTACAAAAATATGAATATAGACGAACACCTTACATCCCTAATTCACAAAAAATAACTTAAAATGGATCACAGCTCTGAATATGAAACACAAGACTATAAACATCCTAAAAGATAACAGGAGAAAAACCTAGATGATCTTGGGTTTGGCAATGACATTTTAGATGCAACACCAAAGGTACGATCCATGAAAGAAAGAATTGAGAAGCTGAGCTTCACTAAAATTAAAATTTTTCTGCTCTGTGAAAGACAATGGCAAGAGAATGAAAAGACAAACCACAGAATGGGAGAAGATATTTGCAAAAGATGTATCTGATAAAGGACTGTTATCTAAAATATACGACGAACTCTTAAGACTCAACACTAAGAAAACAAACAACCTGATTAAAAAATGGGCCAAACACCTTAACAGACACTTCACCAAAGAAGACATACACATGGCAAATAAGCATAAGAAAAGTGCTTCTGTCATACATTCTCAGGGAAATGCAAATCAGAACAACGACTAGGTTAACATTGTATGTCAATTATACTTCAATAATAAAAATTAAAAAAACCAACATCAGTGAGATACCCACTACACATTTGTTAGAATGGCCAAAATCCAGAACACTGACAACACCAAATGCTGACAAGGCTGTGGAGCAACAGGAACTCTCATCCACTGCTGGTGGGAATGCAAAACTCTACAGCCACTTTGGAAGACAGCTTGGTGGTATCTTACAAAACTAAACACAATCTTGCCACATGATCTAGAAATTGGACACTTTGGTATTTACCCAAAAAGCTGAAAATTTATATCCATACAGAAAACTGCACATGGGTGTTTATAGCAGCTGTATTCATAATTGCTAAAACTGGGAAGCAACCAACATGTCCTTTAATAGGTGAATAGATAAATAAATGGTGGTGTCTCCAGACAATGGAATACTATTCAGTGCTAAGAAGAAATGAGTGGGGTACCTGGGTGGCTCAGTCAGTTAAGTGTCTGACTTCAGCTCAGGTCATGATCTTGCAGTTCATGAGTTTGAGCCCCGTGTTGGGCTCTGTGCTAACAGCTCAGAACCTGGAGCCTGCTTCAGATTCTGTGTCTCCCTCCCTCTCTCTCTCTTTCTCTCTGCCCCTCCCCCACTCATTCTCTGTCTCTCAAAGAAAAAAAAACAACATTAAAAAGAAATGAGCTATTGGGGCGCCTGGGTGGCTCAGTCGGTTAAGTGTCTGACTTCGGCTCAGATCATGATCTCACAGTCTCTAGGTTCGAGCCTCATGTTGGGCTCTGTGCTGACAGCTCAGAGCCTGGAGCCTACCTCAGATTCTGCGTCTCCCTCTCTCTGTCCTCCCTGGCTCACAAAAAATAAACATTAAAAAATATGAGCTATCAAACCATAAAAAGACATGGAGCTATCAAACCATAAAAAGAATCTTAAATGCGTATTACTCAGTGAAATAAGCCAATCTGACCCCGCCATGATGTTCTGGAAAAGACAAAATCAAAGAGACAATAAAAAAAATCAGTAGTTGTCAGGGGTTAGTGAGGGAGGAAGAATGAACGGGCAGAGCACAGAGGATTTTCAGGGCAGTGAAAATACTGTGTGTGATACTATAATGGTGGACACATGTCATTATACACTCATCCAAACCCACAGAATGCACACCACCAAGAGTGAACTTATGTGAACTGCGGACTCTGGGTGATAACATGTCAATGTGGGTCCACCAGTTATTTACTTTTTTTAATCTTTAAAAAAAAAATTTTTTTTTACCATTTATCTATTTCTGAGAGCGAAAGAGAGAGAGAGCGCACACAAGCAGGAGAGGGGCAGAGAGAGAGGGAGACAAAGAATTCGAAGCAGGCTCCAGGCTCTAAGCTTGTCAGCACAGAGTCCGATGTGGGGCTTGAACCCACGAACCGTGAGATCATGACATGAGCCAAAGTCGGATGCTCAACCATCTGAGCCACCCAGGCACCCCTCATGTGGGTCCACCAGTTATAATAGCTCTCCTGCTCTGGTCGGCTGTGGATAACAGGGGAGAGGCTATACATATGTGGGGGGACAAGGGGCATATGGGATATGTCTATACCTTCCTCTCAATTTTGCCGTGAACCTAAAACTGTTCTAAAAAAAAGCCTTTTGTTGGGGCACCTGGGTGGCTCAGTAGGTTGAGCGACTATCTTTGGCTCAGGTCATGATCTCAGTTTGTGAGTTCAAGCTCCGTGTTGGGCTATGTGCTGACAGCTCAGAGCCTGGAGCCTGCTTCTGATTCTGTGTCTCCCTCTCTCTCTGCCCCTTCCCCACTCATGCTCTGTCTCTCTCTCAGAAATAGATAAACATTAAAAAAAAATTTTTTTAAAGCCTTTTGTTAAAAAAATAAAGAAGAACTATAATAGAAAATGTAGAACTGAGAATCTCAATCGTTGAAATGTAAAATTTGTAGAATAGGTTTAACAGCAGACTGCAAATCATGAAAAATTAGTCAGTAAAGCAGAGGACAAATCAATCAACATTATTCAACCCGAAGAGAGAAGAGTGAATGAAGAAAACTCAACAGAGCTTCAGGAGCCTATGGGGTGATATCCAACTGTCCAACTGTCGAACTTATGAAAGCCCCTACATGGTCAAACTCTGAAAACTACAGATGAAAAAAATCTTGAAAGCCGCCGTGGAGTGAGACATGTGGTGCATCTGGGAATAATGATAAGATATGATGAATTCTCATCAGAAACTATGAACACCAGATGACAACAGAACACCTTCTTAAAATTAATAAATTAAATTAAATTTTATTTTTTAAGTGGACTTCACACCCAGCATGGAGCCCAGCACGGGGCTTAAACTCATGGTCCTGAGATCAACACCTGAGCTGAGATCAAGAGCTGGATTCTTAACTGACTGAGCCACCCAAGTGTCCCAGTACAACAGCTTTAAAGTGCAAGAAGAAAAACAAAAGCATCATCCCTAGGTCCTATAGGCAGAATTCTTTTTATTTTATTTACTTATTTATTTTAATTAATTTATTTATTTTTAACGTTTATTTACTTTTGAAAGTGAGACAGAGCGTAAGCAGGGGAAGGCCAGAGAAAGAAGGAGACACAGAATCTGAAGCAGGCTCTAGGCTCTGAGCTGTCAGCACAGATCCCGATGTGGGGCTTAAACTCACGGAACCGTGATATCATGACCTGAGCCGAAGTCGGACGCTTAACTGACTGAGCCACCCAGGCGCCCCCAGAATTCTTTTTTAAAAAAGAGGGTGAAATAGACATTCTATGTATTATATACTACATACTCTTACAATAAAGTAAGCTAGAGAAGAGAAAATATTAATAAAATCACAAGGAAAAGAAAACACATTTATAGAACTACACTGTATTTATTAAAAAATCTGCATATAAATGGACCTGCACAGTTAAAACCTCTTGTTCAAGGGTCAACTGTACTATGCTTTGTTTTTTAAGTTTATTTATTTTGAGAGAGAGAGAGAGAGAGAGAGAGAGAGAGAGAGAACGACTGGGGGAGGAACAAAGAGACAGAGAGAGAGAGAGAGAGAGACAGACAGACAGACAGACAGAATCCCAAGCAGGCTCCACACAGTCAGTGCAGACCCAGATGCAGGGCTCAAACTCATGAACCGTGAGATCACGACCTGAGCCGAAATCAAGTCAGACGCTTAACCAACTGAGCCACTAGGGTGCCCCTATACTATTTTTATTTCCTCTAAGTTCTAATAAATAAAAACTGATGATTTAGCACAAAATCAATAACACTGTAAAGTGGAGTTTAGACGGTGTATAGAAGTAAAATGTATAACAGCGGCAGGAGAAAGGGTGGGAAGGTGGTAACTGGTATCCTAGCATGGGGTTATGACGCACATAGGGGGAGTGTGGCAACATTAAGCAAGGTTGGGAATGTCAATGATGCATACTATGGGCCTGCAAGGGCCTCAGAAGAAAATGGCAAAAGCTATAGCAAAGAAACCAAGAGAGAAAATAAAATGGAAAACTGAAATATGAATACTTGATTAACACACAAGAAGGCAGGAAAGGGGTAAAAGAGGGTCAAAACAGAAGTGACGAGTGGAAAACAAGTATCAAGACGGCAGCCTTAATGCTGGACACATCAATAATTATATTAAGTGCAAACAGACTAAGTGCTCCAATGAGAAGGCAGAGATTGTCAGAAAGGATTAAAAAGCAAGACTAAGAAAGATGCTTTTTAAATATAAAGAGATGGACATTGGTTGAAAATAAGGGAGATGTGGGAAATGTGCCTTGAAAAGAGGAAACAGGAGAAAATTAATGCCACTTTATTAGCATCAGACCAAGCCGACCTCAAGACACCTGAAACTAATGTAACATTCATTGTGTGTCAACTATGCTTCAATTAAACAACAACAACAAAAGACGTGACAAGAGCTACAGAAGGATATTTCATGATGACCAATCAGCAGGATGTGGGAACCATCGTAAATGCGTGTAATGACAGCGCTTCAAAATTCATGAAGTAAAACAGACAGAACCCAACAGAGAAATAGGCACATTCACAGCCACACTCAATGATTCAAAGACCTTGCTCAGTAACTAGCAGAAAACCGGACAAAAAGATCAGTAGGGATATGGAAGACTTAAATGCTACCAACTACCTTGACCGAGGTCACGCTGACGGAACACTCCACCCACCAACTGCAGAACACACGCATTCACCAAGATGTAGCATGTGCTGGGCCAAACACAAGCCTCAATAAATATCGAAATGTTGACATCATGCAAGTTCCTTCACTGACAGCGGAATTAAGCTAGATTAAAGATATCTACAAAATCAACAAATATTGGCAAATTAAATAATTTACTTCTAAGGAATAACTGGATCAAAGAAGAAATCACAAGAGAAAATAGAAAGTATTTTGAACTGAATAGAGGCACCTGGGTGGCTCAGTCAGTTGAGTGTCTGACTCTTGATTTCGGCTCAGGTCATGATCTTGAAATCTGTGGGTTAGAGCTGCACGTTGGACTCCATGCTGACAGCGCAGAGCCTGCTTAGGTTTCTCTCACCCCTTCTGTTTCTCCCCAACTTGCGCACGCGCTCTCTCCCTCTCAAAATAAATAAATGAACCAAAAAAAAAAAAAAAAAAAAAAGAAAAGAAAGAAAGAATTTTGAACTGCATAAAAATGAAGATACAGAAATCAAAATTTGTGGGACAAGACCCACAAAGGCTGGTGAACTGGCTGGGAGCTGGCTTCCCCACAACCCAGTGAAGGGCCAGTACAAACCCACAGAAGCACCTAGAACTGTGGGCACCGTCAGTGTGCAGATTCACACACTCAGAAGCTCCCAGTAAATATTCCCTAACAGGTGGCTGTATCAGCTTCTGGAAGAAGTGCCTGAGGAGTGAGACTGCCTGGACAACATTTACGGTTATGAAACAGCAGCGATGAAATGCATTCCATGTGCAAAACCAGCTCTGTGAGAGAGATACCTACATCTGAAGAAAAGTTGAAGGCAAAAGATTTAAAAAAAAAAAAAATCTACAGGGGCACCTGGGTGGCTCAGTTAGTGGAACATCCGACTTTGGCTCAGGCCATGATCCCACAGTGTGTGAGTTCAAGCCCTGCATCGGGCTCTCTGCTCTCAGTGCAGAGCCTACTTCAGATCCTCTGTCCCCGTCTCTCTCTGCCCATCCCCCGCTCACACACGCTCTCTTTCAAAAATAATTGTTTAAAAAATAATTTAAAAAATTTTAAAAGCTATAAAAAGAAGTAGTAAAGTCAGAAGAAATCTGGTATGAACCATATTAATAGTTGGCAAAATAGGCTTTTAGGCAAAAATCCTTTTCAGAGATAATGAGGTCACTAAAGTATAAAGCTTCATTTCTCTAGGAAGATGACCACTCTAAATCTGTATGTTCCTAAGCCAGCTTCAAAATGCAGAAGCAAAAATGTCTAGGATGCAGGAAAAATTACGGAGATGTGCCTCAGCATGAGGGTCTCCCTGCTGCTTCCAGAGGCGCCCAGTCCCGGGTGCCAGGACTGCCTCAGTGTGTGCAGGTACAGCTGTGCGTCTAGCAACGAGAGGCACTTCCTTCTCACATGTGGAATACTTATGTCAACTGGACCGGCCTCCACATTTCAAAGAGCTGATATCATTCAGACCTTATTCTCTGAACACACAGCATTAAGTTAGGAATTGAAAAATAAAAAAAATAACTAGGGGGAAATATCAAACATTTGGAAACATAAATCTGATCAGCTCAGCAGTCAGAGAACAAATAAATATCGGGTCCACCCAAAAGTGAGCACTGATGAAGATGGTGACATCTCCCAACATGGGACACAGCTAGAGGGTCACAGACAGACTTCAGCTGCTGTGGGGAATGGATAGCAGAGAATGAGTGGGCTCCATACCCAGTTCAAGTCAGAGAAACAGACCAAGCTCAGAGAACACCGTATGAAAAAAGGGAAAGATCAGAGCAGAAATGAAACAGAAAAAGACTTTTAAAGATCAACAAAGAGGAGTGCCTGGAAGGCTCAGTCGGTTAACCACCCGACTTCAGCTCAGGTCATGATCTCATGGTTGGTGAGTTTGAGCCCCGCATCGGGCTCTCTGCAGTCAGCACAGAGCCTGAAGCCTGTTTCAGATTCTGTGTCTCCCTCTCTCTCTGCCCCTCCCCTGCTCATGCTCTGCCTCTCTCAAAAATAAACACTTAAAAAAATTAAAAAGAATTAAAAGGAAAACAAGTAAAGATCAACAAAGATAAGATTGATAAAGGATAAAAATGCAACAGTTTTGTAAATATAGCAGAAATCTAAACAATCGTTACAAATAAAAAAGGC
This sequence comes from Felis catus, assembly GCF_018350175.1. Lineage (NCBI taxonomy): Eukaryota > Metazoa > Chordata > Mammalia > Carnivora > Felidae > Felis > Felis catus. Next base: position 27,915,792 of record NC_058379.1, on the reverse strand, counting down.
AGTATGAAAATACCTTGGAGGTTTTTATGCTCATAGACAAATTAGTTCAAGAAGAAAATCAAGCCTTCCTTGCAAAGAAAATGCCTGCCCCAGTGGGACAGGCCAAGAGTGACCCATGGCCACTCACAAAACTGACCTCCTGCCAACTTATCCAGAGATCAGGAGAGGAGGGGACGCCTGGCTCCAGACTCTAGGGCTCCTGATACCCCGACACCATAAGCAGAGTGGGGTAACAAGAGAGGGGGTGAAACTTAGTCTACTGAGAGACAGACAGATGGTCCTGAACAACTCCGGCCCAGCACCACAGTGCGGAAATGGTCATGCTATGTAGTGGGTTATTTTAGCACTATATAGTTGTTTTAATATTATAAAAACCAAAAACATGCAATATATTAAATTAACTGACTTGAGAAGAAAAGCCTTGAGTCTGACAGCTCAACATCCATTCACAATCCAGATTCTTTCCCCGCTAGTAGAATGAGGATCTGATATGACGGGAACCTGCTAAAATCCCACAGCAAATGGGGTGTGCCATCCAACCCATGGCATGGCCAGGATCCTTGCCGCAGTCCCAGCCTCTACTTGGGATGTCCTGGGTTCCTAGCCAGTGCCATCAGCACATGGGCAGCTCTGCAGTGACCTGTCCAGGGACCTCCATGCCCACCCCGCATCTCCTGGTCAAGGGCCCCCTCCTGCTCTTCCAGGGCTCTGTCCAGTGCCTGGTTCTACAGTTCATGGACCACAATGCCAAGCCTGGCCTGCACTGGAGGACTGTGGGAGCCAAAGCCTCTGTGCAGGTGTGAGAAGGCAAATGCTATGTGTGCCCGCATGTGAGGGTGTGCATCTGCCTGAACCTCTCTCCATTCTCACGGACCAGACAGGGTGGCTGGGAATGAGGACTGATGACCATCACTGTCCCTCATACTTTGCTCTTCTGTGGACTTTGTCTTAAGCCAGTGGTTAGCCAGGGGATTCCTGGGCTCAGAGCCATGGACTCCCTGGAACCCACCTGGGGCCCTGCTTCCAGATTTCCTCCTTCATAGTCCATCTTCATGTGAATTTGTTAACAGGGGGAGTATTTCACAGAGAGATAAGGGCTGCTTTCAAGTTTGCTCTCTGCTGATGAACACCAAGAGCCCAGGACAAATGGAAGAGGAATGTGAGTTTCCAGAGAGGCCCCTGAACTGGGGTTCTTACACATTGGAAGCTGGGTGCAGGGCAGAGAACACCTTCCATGCCAGTGTCGCCACTTAGAAGGGGCTAAGACACCCAGTGCTGCCCACGGGGGCAAGAGTGACTCTGGCCCTGAGGCAGAAGCACAAGGCAGGCTCCCCTGGCAGGAATGAAGAGAAGCAACTGCAAAAGCTTTGATGGGGACCTAAACTAAATGAGGCCAGTCCCTGTCCCAGGCTCGTATTCCAGAGGAGGAAGAGGAAGAGGAGGAGGGCGGCCCAACAGGGACTGTTTGTGGTGATGGTGGCCAGAGCTTTGTTGGTTCTGCTATGTTCCTGAGATGCATATGGTGGGTTGGGTTGTGTCCACAATTTTCTTGGTCTCGGGGCCCTCCAGTCTCCTTCCTACCTGTCCCACATGACCTGCTGTTGATACTTTTGAGGAGAAGAAGGTCAGGGAGAAAGAGGGCAATGGCCACACAGCAGGACGGGAGGATGCCTGGCCAACCAGCTGCCGGTGCAATGCGGGGAAAGTGTGGTTGGTCTGATTCCTGGCCCAGGCTGCCTGGGGTTGGTCGGGGGGGGGGGGGCCTTAATATTACTTAAAGGCCTAAAAATACTGCTGGCTGTAAATCAGTCCCTGCTTCAAGGCCATGGGCCCTGCCCAAGTGTGGGAGGAAGGAGCAGGTCTGCACACCACCTGTGTCTGACGACAGCCAAGGCCCAATCCCCTGGAGGCTGGAGGGAAAGCCACCTCTGGAAGGCAGGCGAGTGGCCCAGTGTCACCACGTGCTCCTGAGGCCATAGTGTCCGGATGAGAGTGGCTGAAGGCCCTTGGTCACTGCTGTGGCCCCTGGCCGCACCCATCCTGGATGAGGACCCTCTGGGAAGGATCCGTGGCCACTAGTGGCTCTCACAGCACATGACCTCAGGTGCCAGGAATGCGCACGCAGCAAAGCCGCCATCTGGTTCCCATTACCCACGCTCTGCTGCGGGAAACCTCATCTGCGTCTTTGCTCCCAGCGCCCGCCCGGGAGAGATTGATTTGGGCTCATTAGAGAGTCCAACAGCAGGCTGTGAGGTGAGGCACATCTGTGCCCACGTGGCTCAAGGACTAGGGCGGACGGCCACATCGCAGGGCCAGCACAGTGTGCCGAGGGCCCTGGGGCGAGGATGCCTGTGGATGCCTGTGGGTGCTGGCCCCTGATACTTCTTCCTCAGAGGCCTGTGCGTCACAACCTGAAAATTTCCAGGGCCTCTGGGGCCAACTCTGACACTGATGTGCAGTTGTTTCTGGGTGAGGCAGCCGTTTTTAGTGACTGTGCTCAGCAGGAGAAGCACTGTCCTCCTCCTTTGATGTGTACTACTGAGTGAGCCCCCCTAGCCTGGCGTAACACCATCATGTAACCACCACGTCCATTCCACAATGCATGGCTCCCCTTCTGCTTTAACTTTCAAATTCATTAATAATCCCCTGTGCTTCAACTTTTCAATTCATCAGTATAATAAAAGTTTATCTCTGGACTGGAACATGCACCATAAATTTAAGTCTTAAGTTCCAGCAGCTGTTTCCCGAAAAAGCCAGCAGAAACCAGGCAGATCTGGGCCAGGTCAGCAGAAGGGGACCCTTCCAGAGGTCCAGGGGCTTGGGGCAGGGTTCTCAGGGAAGCCACTTGAGTCTTCAGCTCTTTGCAAGGTCAAGGCTCATGAAGTTCAAGCCACAACAGGATGGAGCACAGGACCCCACAGTGGGAAGGTGGGGGCACTGCCTGGTCCCCACCAGGCTCGAGAGGCAGAGAGAAGGGTATGAGGGAGAACTCCACTGCCCACCTGGCTGGGCTTGACACCCAGCAAGGTGACCTCCACTGCTGAGGACATGAAGACCCAGCACCAGAGTGGCTCTGCCCCATTCTTAAAGATGACAGCCGGGGTGCCTGAGTGTCTCAGTCGGTTAACTAACTCTGGTTTTTTGCTCAGGTGGTAATCTCACGGTTCATGAATTTGAGCCCTGAGTTGGACTCTGTGTTGACAGTGTGGAGCCTACTTGGGATTCTCTCTCTCTTTCTATCTCTCTCTGCCCTCCATGCACTCACACGGTCCTCTCGCTCTCAAACTTAAAAAAAAAAAAAGATGACAGTCATCATGAAGCCATCATGAAGACATTCATGCCCATCCCCACCCAAGTCCACAATTTCAATGCCTTGGGACACTCCTACCAGGATGGAGGCATGAGAAACTTGGTCCTTGACAGCCAGCTCGGGCCCCATTTGGAGGCTTGTCTAACCCTGCTTCCTGCAGGGCCTCCGTGGACTCTCTGAGACAACATAAGGACAGAGGACAGATGGGTAGCTGGCTTTACAACAAGTCAGCCATGTGCTGACACAAGCCAGTGTGCTGACACAAGCCGGTCTGCTGGAGAGGAGTAATGCCAAGGAAGCATGAATGTGTGCCCTGTCCCCAAATGTGACATGTGACCCCCGCCTTTCCCCTCTCTCTGGGCTCTGGCTGGCTGTTCCCCATCCTCGGGTCCCTGCTCAGGTCCCACCTGGAGAGATACCAGGACAGCATGTACAGTTCCAGCCCTGCTGCTCCTAGCTCTGATTTTCACCTCTGTTCTCTGATGGGACCACTCTTTTTAGGATGCCAGTTCCAACTCCAGCTTGGACATGAAAGGCCCCTCCCAGGTCCCACTCTGCTTGACTTCAGTGTTCCATCCTCGGGTCTCTCTATTATGGAGAATGGCCATTACCATTCTCTCTAGCACCCTCTCACCTCGCTCGTTCTCAGTTTCCCTTTCCCTCAGGACTTCTCACCCACCATGTGAAACCCCTGCCCCTGCTGTCCTCACTCTGTCCTGCCTTTGGGATGATCTGGTGGCCATGTCCCACCCCTGGGTTGCACCCAGGGCCCATGATACCTGCTAGGCACTGCAGTGTTGTGCCCTGATTTTCCTCAGGGGCCCACCCCTCTGCCCCAACTCATGTGCCTCAGGGGCTCGTTGGCCACTGCCCAGGGCCTCTTCCTCTGGCTGTGGGGGCCTGGGCTGGGCAAGTGTGAGGTGAGGCAGGCTTGCCAGGCTGTGGACAAGGCTCTCCCATCTGGAGAGGGGCCCTAAGGAATGCCTTCATCCTCGGCCTCCTGTCTCCACCAAGCTACTGCAGAAGAGGACAAACATGATCTCTAGTAGTCTAGTGATAGCACCCAGGTGAGGCCAGGAGCCAAGCCTGCTGCTGCTTCTGCTGGCCGTCTCCCTGAGCGCCACACATCTCCCATGCAGGGCTCTGTTCCCCCACCAGACCTGGGTTTACGTCACTGCCCTTCCATGCAGCTTCCACTCGCAGCCCCCTGGGACCTGCCCTAGTGTGAGGCTTCCCGCCCGCCCTCCCCCCCATTCTACCCCCCAGGTTCCAAACAGGGCTGAGCGTGCAGGCTGGGCCACCACATGCTGAGCACCAGCCACAGGCCCAGACCTGGTCTCCCGGTGCTCTACGAGTCATGTGGGAAGGGAAAGTCCAGTGAGACATTATGGGAAGGTTTTCAGCACCGCCCCACTCCGCCTTGAGGCCTCACACCCCTTCCTGGCTGTGGCCTCTGGCCGTGAGGAATGGCTTCCCTGGGGTTGGCTTACAGACTGCCCCGGGGGCGTGACTCCGTGGATTTCTCCACACTGGGTCGGTTTTTGTTGATTAATCAGTTCCTTACTGACCGAATTCCTCTGAGTTTTTGCAAATGGGCTTGCCTACTCCTGGACTCTACATGCCTTTTCTCTAGATGGACAAGACGTGACTGCTGTTAACCCAAGGTCTGAGAGAAACCCAAACCATGTGAACGGTTCACAAACGCCCACGCCCCCTTCTTCCTGCGCCGGCCCCGCGGACAGGCTGGCCTGCACCCCGCCTCGCAGTGATTAATTAGCCAGGGATCTGCAACAACTCCTCTTCATGCCTAAATATTGTTTCAGCCTATCAGACTGTTAGTGCAAAGCAGGATAAATGACACTTCGGGTCTGGCGCACTGACCTGCAGGGCCTGCTGCTCATCCAGGCTCCAGACAGCCAGCGCCTTCTCCGCAGAGCCCGAGACGCCCCTGGCCTTTTGGGAGTCAAAGTCAAAGCCCATGACGGGCTCTGTGTGGCAGGCGACACGGCTGCACACCTTCCGCTCAGAGACGTCCCACAGGGCCACTGATCCGTCCTCATAGCCGGCCAGGAGGAGTGGGCGGGGACTGGACTCGGCCTGCGGGGACAGCACAGCAGTCAGCTCCCAAAAGGTCCTGGTATGTTTTGGGGGAGAAGGGGCTCCAGAGATGGGTGAGCCCCCCCACTGGGCCTTGGGGGTGGCCCAGCCGGGGAGCTGTTTCCCGTGTTCCCCACACCGGCAGTAACAGTTCGGAGGTTCTGCATGCCACCCTGATGGCCGGCACCATCGGCACAAAGCTGGCACAGGCCGGTGCTGGGGCACCCCGAGGACTCACCCTGGGGGAGGGGGGGGGGACAGAGCCTGGGATAGCCCAGCACGGCCCCCGCCTCACACTGCCACGCCACTGCTCGCCAGCCCGGGTGCTGCCGCTTCTTCATGTCTCCTTTCTGCAGGCTGAGACTTGTGGCCACCCCTTCATGAGGCGGTCACCTGTCTAGAACTGCCAGCCAAAGGAAATCGTGAGCTCCATCTCAATGAAAAATGAACTTTCTGTGCTTTGTCAACGTCGCCGCGGAAGCCCCCCACCCCCCAGGCCTGGTGAGTCGCCAGGGCGCTGACTGGTGTGAGCCGAGCTCTGCCGGCCCTGAGCTATTGTGATGAATGAGGACGCGGGTCAGAGGGCTCCGCACCCTGGGCAGACGCCTCGTTTATCTAGCCTCGGCAACAACTCCAGGGGAGCACCGCGGGACTCCATGTCACCCCAGCACTGAGAGCGGCAGCTTGGTGCCCAGTCTCCAGCACAGGCGCCCAGGTTGCTCCTGGGACAAAGCACACGCCAGCCGATGCCTTTTGCTCTTCATTCATCTCTGCATTTCCTGCTAAGCTGCCTGGGGTTGGTGTCACTCAAGTGTCAGAAATAACTGAGCACATCCCCTCCCCAGTGAATTTTCCAAGGGCCAGGAGCTCAACTGAGCCTTAGGGAACTCTGACTAGGCTTGGCCCCCAGCCCCTGGATGGTCAGTGGTGAGGATGGGGCCTCAGGGGCTGGTCAGAGAGAGGCTGCCTCCTGCATCACCTGCAACCTCCAGGATGGTCTACTGCAGGTCTCAAGGCTGGTGGTGAGCAGAGTGCCTGGGCCTCACTGGTCGTGGGCCGACAAGGCCATGGAGGCCCTCCTTGTCCACCTGCTGGAGCTCCTTGTTACTGAGCTGCACAGGTGCTTCTATCTGCCCAGAGGGGCTCTGGGCCTGGATGCTGTACGCACCACACAGAGTGCCTCTCCACATTTAGGAGTGCTCAGAAAGGACAGGCTTGTGCAGCTAAGTAAGGTAACTGGGGTTAGCCAGAAGGCACGAGGACTTGTGTCTAACGAGTGGATACTACAACCTCAACACACGGAAACAAGGCTTTCTCCGTGTATCAGAAGGGGAAACTGAGGCTTCAGGGTGTGCTGTATGTCACTGGGGCCCTGGTTAGTGATGGGAGCCAGGGGGAGTCTGACACAGCCACTAAGACTTGCACACAGCACAGTGAATCCTCCCAGGCCGGAGCTAGTCTGGAGGACACCTCCTACATTTCCTTGGAAATGGCTTATACATTTTTTCTGATGATAATACATGTTCATACAAACAAAAACAGAAAGGCTTCCTAGTTTCAGTTAGCCTGGGGCAGCCTGTGCTCCTCCCTGGGGCCTCTTGCATGGTGACTGCTTCCTGGCAGGCCCGACTGGGCAAGCAGTCAGGATATGGGCCCTGTGACCATGAACCCTGTGTGTGCACAGCATCTGGTGATGCCTGCCATGCAGGGGCCAAGGCTGGGAGCAGCTAAGCGTGGTCACTGGTTCCGTCTAACCTCCCGTGCAAAGCCATGACAGTGTTGGTGTACTTTCCCTGTAGTTTTAAAATGGAGAAAAGCTCCATTTTGTCATCTTTCAAGTCAACTGATTGGAACTTATTTGTGAGGTATAAAATTGTTTACACCACTTTTCTCCAAGGATGGACAGACTACTTTAAGAAGCGGTCAGGCCCTCTGCTCTGGCATCCCCCTTTCAGGTAGCTGTACCTCCCCAGGCAGGGCCTCCCCTCATGAGCAGCCATATATATCTGGACTCAAGGAAGGGTGACAGCCAAGTGAGAACAGCCCAATGCTCTGCATGCCAACCAGGAACTCATGCCAACCTCCTAGACCAGATCTGCTGGACCCCACCCCACAGGCCAGGTCTGAGGAACTTACCTGGGGCCCACTTGGGTCTGTTCCCCTCAGGGCAGTGATCTGTCTTGTTGCCTGCTTTCCATCCACCCTGCTTCAGCCCAGTCTGCTCCTCCCCCAGGGATCTGCCACCCTCTGATCCCCTGGGTACATTCTTCCCTCATCTGGGGCTCCTCCCAGTGCCAACACATTGGCTTTGGTCTGCCTCTGTAGCTCAAGTCCACATGATGCCTGTGGTTTCTGGGTTCTGAGCATCCCAGCTAGTTCAGGGGCAGCATGCTACTCACCCACCTATCAAGGTACCACAGGGGGTCCAGATCAGAAGCCAGAGTGACCTGCAGCGACTCACCTTGTTGTTGCCAAGGGTGACCAAATGCTGAGCTCCAGCCCTGATGGCTGCGCCCCCCCCCCCCCCCCCGTGCTGCAGGGTCCCTGTGGCCCCCAGGGACAGACACCACAGGCAGGACAGTGGTCTCATGTCCTCCGGCCTTTGGTGACAGGTTGCTCTCCACAGGACAAGGACCTGAAGTTTCTAAAAGGACTTGCTTTGTGTCCTGTCCTATCCTGTGCTGACTGGGTGGGACTCCAGTGGGCTGGGCAGGCCATGCCTACAGTACCTCCTGGGACCAGTCCTGTGGGAAGCTCCCAGCTCACTGGAGGGATCCCTAGGCCCAGGGGTCGGGAGCCTCTTAGAGCTACTGTGATGGATATTCCTGATCTTTTGTATGATGATCATCCTAACAATGCAAGTCAACAGCTTTAAAAAGCAAAACAAGAATACACCTGAATGTTTCAGTGAAAAATACGTCAGGCCATTCTGCCACACTCAGATTAATAAATTACAATCTGGGCCTTCAGGTTTGGAGAGGGAAAAAAAAAGGACCTTTCAAATTAGTGTTGACTTTTTTTTTTTTTTTTAACAGAATGCCCTGCGTTGGATCTGTATCAACTAACAAAAACTCGATTTGTCCTTCTGTCAACTATATTAATTACCTTAACAAGTTTGTACATCCCATTTCTACACATTTTTCTGCTGGAATTTTTACATGATTACACAATGGCAGTGCTTCCAGGGCGCGGAATATGAGCGGATGCAGCCGGGATGTCCTCCCTAGGACCTGTGAGCACCACGCCAGGGCCCAAGGCGTCACGGCCTCGGGGTGTTCCCCGCCATATACCAGCTGATGCCAGGAGCTCTGTCATTCAGGCAGGCCTCTTGGAGCCCCCACAAACTCAGCTCCCCGTGGGCTTCTTTCTGAGAGATACAGCAGCAGCAGGACACCACAGGATCAGCTTGTCAGAGATTTCCAACTGGAAACAAATTCCAACTGGAATGTTCTCAGATAAGAAATTGCAAGGGGAAACCAATGGCAAGAAAGAGCAGGTCCCTGGAGGGTCAAAAAGCTTGAGGCAGGGTCTCTGGGGTGCCTGGCCCCCTGGGTCCTGTTGGTCCCACAGACACCTCCAACTGCCCAACCCCATCTTATGAAAAGTTCAAATGAGCAGTGAGACACGAGGCAGGAAATCACCTCCTCCTGATCTCAGGCAGGCTCAGGGTGGCTTCTCAGAAGGTGCTGCTGAACTGAACAGAGCTGGGAAAGTGCCTATAAACTGCACTCCCAGGCAAGCACTGGTCAATGACCTATTCACCACGGTTTCTACCATGACCAAGATACTGCCTGGGTTCTTTCCAAGTGAGCACACCAGACCATTTGCTTTGCTGCCCCAAACACTAGCAGCGGTGAAGAGCAGAAACACACACTTTGAGCCACTACTGACCCCTGTGGGGGAGAGGAGGCTGTGCCTTGAGAAGAAATGAGGCCTCTGGTAGAGGTAAGTGGGTGGCCCCAGGAGGAATCCTCCCAGGCCTCAGGCTTGGAGCTCAAGCCAAAACCAGCACTCAGGCTTGCGACCCACTCCCCGGCCCCAGGCTTCGGCTGCCAGCCCCAGGAGATGCCTCTGGACTCTCTCTAATCAGAATAGTCAAGAAACAAGGAAATGGCTTAGACAATCAGAAACGCCAAGTGTGGCTGCAGGCAAAGACAATGTGTTAAGCCCACTCTTGCCTCTAAGAGGCAAAGAAGTAACACAAAGTAATCCCAAGCAGAGCAGGGGCCAGGCAGAATTGCAGGGTTAGCCAGCACTTCCCTCCTAACCCGGTGCACAGTTGCAGGGCTGCGGACTGGTGTGCAGAGAGGAGTGGAGCTTAGCTGACCCAGCTGTCCCTCCTCACCGCATGGGCAGGGGGGCACCCTGTGGAGGACAGCACAAGCTAGGCCTGTCCTGGGCAGTTTGCACGAGTAGCAGCAGCGGCAGGAGGACAACAGGAGCTGGCTGGGATACCGAGGCTGCGGAAGGCAGTGTGTACATGTATTCCCAAGGGGCTAATTGTCCTTTGGTTTGACGATAAACCAAATCCTGAATGGGGCATGATTCACGGCCCGGAAGGCGTGGCTGGCAGGGCGTGGTTGGCGTGCGCTGGGCCTTACCTGCCACAGCTCCAGGCACATGGGCATGCCCGGCTTGGCATCTGCCTCCGGCTTCAGGGTGCACACTGACGTCTTGGATGGCATCTCCAGAATCTGAACCTGACAGTAAGAAAACAAGTTGATTTGGGCCGGCGCCAAGTCGAGCCTGTGCTATACAAACAAGAGACTTTTAAGGCGATTAGCCAAGGCTGCTGCGAGTTTCTGTCTGCTCCCCGTAGGAACCTGGGAGCCGAGCCTCCTAATTAGGCCGCACAGGCTCGTGGGCTTGGGCACTGCCGGGTGTTGCAAAACTCACGCGTCATTCCTGAGTGACCGGCATGTCCCTCTAACCAGCATCACCACCTGGCAGCCGCCTCCGGCCTCTCCCGATTTTACCTTTTCACTGAGTGGGAGGCTTGCTCGGCACTGACTCAGTTTGCCCATTCGCCTGATCTCTGCTTCCTTCTCTTTCCTGGTGTGGGTTTTCATGTGAACAACTCTGAACCATCACAGGAGCATCAAACGGTTTACAGAAGTTCCCTGTGTAGGGAACATGTGGAGACCACCAGTAAGCCTAGGAAATGAACATGGTGTGCACCAGTGGGAACTCTATTTGGAGCCTGGCCGTTCCCAGCACCCCTCACCTCTATACTGGGCATCACAGTGGTGTTTTGTGTCACCAGGCCCTCCTGCGCCTGGGCTGCGCCTGCACTGGGCTGTGCCTTTTTGGTCCACATAGCCAGGTCATACTCAGGCCCTGGCTCACCATTGACCTGACATGGGCCAGACTCTGCCCCACACCATCTGGAGGGGACAGCTGCAGCCACAAGGAGCAGGCTTGGGTGCTAGAGTACCACAGACCAGAATTGGGTCCCCAGCCATCTGCATCCCTAGTGTCTCACCTCCCTCATCCACCACACAGGGACAATGACGCCCCCTCCTGTGGTGCTTGGAAGTGGAGGGGATTCTGTGCAACGTAGGTCCACCACTCCATGGTGGGGAGGCTCCACTGTACAGATAATGTCACGACAACGTGCAGTCATCACGGAGTCACACATAATCCCTTGTCAACAAGAGGATATCCTCCGGTTTGCAGATGAAGAATCTGAGGTGCAGAGGGGTTAGGGGCGTTGAAAGGACAGGTGGCCTGCTCTCTGATGCCTAGTGAACTGGAGGTGTGTGGGTCTGGGCTGGGCTGCTTCACTAAGCCACAAGGGAGAATGAGCCCAGGGTCTGGGATTAAGTCACGAGTATGAATTCCAGATCTGCTACATGTATGCTGGGTCCATGCAAGGGGACACCGCAGGCAGGGCAGAAAGCCAGTGGTACAGCCTGGTCCTCTCAGCTGCAGGCCCATGTGGGGGCGCCACCCCCACAGGCTGAGGCTGTGGGTACCTTTTGGGCAGGGCTCTCGCCAGAGGCCCACACTGTATCCTAACATATAGGTTCCCCCACCCTCTGCAGGATCAGTGTTGCGTCTGCAGGATCGGTGTCCATGCCAGCCACTGTAGCCCTCACTGCCCACAAAAGAGACACAAAAGACTCTAAGTGATGTGAGAGGTTATTACTGTCGTGAAATAAGAGGATGCTAGAAGGAGACCCCTGGAACAGCAAAGATGCTCAGGGAGAAGCTCTAGCAAAATGGAAACAAATACAAGAAAGAAGTTGCATGGGGTGCCTGGGTGGCTCAGCCAGTTAAATGTCCAACTCTGGATTTCAGCTCAGGGCATGATCTCACAGTTTGTAGGTTCAAGCTCTGTGTTAGGCTCTGCACGGACAGTTTCAGGGCCTGCTTGGGATTCTCTCTCTCCCCGTCTCCATCTGCACCTCCCCAGCTCTCTCTCTCTCTCTCTCTCTCTCTCAAAATAAATGGAGGAAGCAGAAGTCACCGGACGCACAGCCTGTACAGGCCTGCACTCTGGATGGCCTGGCATAAGAGCCCACAGGTACAGTGAGGGATGGCCTATCCCAATTTGTGGGCCCAGGAAGACTCCTCTGGTGGCAGAGTGGAGGGGCATGAAGATAAGGGGATCAGGTAGCGGTGAGTCACCCAGCAAGCCTGCTCTAAGAGGAAAGGGAGAAAACCAGGATAGCCCTGAAGCCTGAGCTAGGCGCTGTGGAAGGAAGTGTGAGTGGCAGAACCCACAGCCACATCCCGGGTGCAGGGGACCAAGGAGCCCAGGACCTGAGAACCAGGGCAGGCCCAGGGGCCTCCGTGATTCTGAAGTGGAGCTCTGGGCTCTGGCAAAAGCCTGGAGGATGCCTGTGCCCAGAGCCTCCTACAGACACCAGTGTGCTTTCCATCTGGCACTCAACTGCAACTTTTATTTCCAGAAGGTAAAATGTTTGGTTTGGGCAAGTGTGGCCACCCAGACGGCCAAGCGGGGTGGGAGCACGTCCTCCCCAGGCATTGTCTGGGCATAAGCCAATGATGCTTTTCCAGACAGATTCAGTCCAGGCAGATTCCACGTGGGAACATGGAAAACAACCATTTTCCCAGAATATACGAGGTCCCCAAACTGGCTGTTCCTGAAAAACATAGATGCCTCCTGCACTGACAAATGGAGAACCAGCAAGTCAGTTAAAAACAGCATCAAGCTGGGGCGCCTGGGTGGCTCAGTCGGTTGAGCGTCCGACTTCGGCTCAGGTCATGATCTCACGGTCCGTGAGTTCAAGCCCCGCATCAGGATCTGTGCTGACAGCTCAGAGCCTGGAGCCTGCTTCAGATTCTGTGTCTCCCGCTCTCTGCCCCTCCCCCGCTCATGCTGTGTCTCTCTGTCAAAAATAAATAAAACTTAAAAACAAAAACAAAAACAGCATCAAGCAGGAGATGCGGGGTCTCGGGGGCCAGGCCCGGGAGAGGGACAAGCAGCCAGGAAGACTTGGGGTGGCTGAGAAGTGGAGGACAGCCTAGGGCACCCCCCACCTGAGCAGGAAGGGCTGGCTCAGCCCGGGCTGGGTTCTGAAGTGCGCAGCACATGAGCAAGGCTTGGCGCTGCCTGGCCCGGCTGTCCGGGAGGAAGCACAGCCCTCTCTTTTCACATTAATAAAACTTTTAACAGGTTTTTGGCAAATTGGCAAGAAAAGTGTATGTAGCTCCTAATTGGTGATTTAAACGCAATCATGAACAAATAAATGCCTGTTCCTATCTCATTATTTATGAACTGAATCTGCTTTAAGACAAACGAGTCTTCTTGGGTGGGGGCCAAACCTCACTGTGTGCACGCGGCCTCGGGTCCCTGCGCAGCGCTGCCTGCTGCACTGCCTCTTGGGGCCAGCAGGGGACAAGGAGCCAGGAGGCTCCCTCCCCTTGTACGTGTGCACACCCCAGCCCTCCCTGCCCATACTCAGAGCCCCTGACCCCCTACACTCGGCCCGGCCCTTGAGCAGCCATGCCCCGACACTCACCAGGCCTGTCTGGTTGCTGCTTCTGGGTTTTTTCTTCAATTTCCTTTCAGCTCCCCAAAAGCTGGCACCTCCACCCATACCCACATCTTCCACCTTACCCTCCCACCCTTGCGTCCCACCATCTGTTCCCATGTCCTGGGCATTGCTTCCCATGGTGGGCTCTGCCTCTTCTGCCTCTGGGGGTGTGGACATGCTGTCTAGCCTGCCCAGCTCCCTGTCACCAACTACTGCTAGCTGTTCTGGCCAGAGCCCCATATGATGGTGACTTCCGAGGCTCCATCACGCCCACCCGAAGCCCCATTCCCTGAGTTCCTCTGCTCATCTGTGCCCTCTATACTGAGCTTACTGCCCTGGTACCAGTCTTTGCCCCCAGCATCCCACATCTGACTGAGGTCTCTCATGCCAGGACCCAGTTCAGCTCCCCAGAAGGCCGCCCTCCCCTGCTGCCCTGGCTCCGACGCCCAGACTTCCAAAAGGCCTCAGTTTCTCTCCCACCACCTCCTGCTGGCTTGTCTGGGACATCCCCCCCATGTGTGTCTCCTCCTAAGTCCTCTGAGGACCTGTCTGAGCAATCTCTCCCCTGACATTCGCCCATCCCATGCCATATGGTACTGGGTGCTGGGGCCTCCCTTCCTGACTCTCACCACTGGACACCTCACAGGAGGCCAGGTCAAGGCCCCTGGAGCTGTGATCCAGCAGACAGACCTAGACCCACCACTCTGTGGGGTTCTGTGGTGGGCACAGGGTTCCTGTAACAGGTGGTTAGGATGAGCATATGTGTTTAGGGAAACCAAGTGCCAGCAGCTTGTGGAGCCAGGGGCACCACATGGGCTGGTGCTCACCTCGTCACTGCCTCTCCCCGGCATGGCCAGCATCCAGTGCCTCTGACCCCTGGCCAGGACGGTGCTCCTGCAGAAGCCCATGCTCTCCAGGCGCATGGAGTCCACGACAGCGTTTCTGCCCTCCGCCAGGTCCCATAGGCACAGCTTCAGGTCCCGGCCCTGACTGCCAGACCAAGAGGAGACAGAACGTGAGCCTCCCAGGTGAGCAGACTGGGTGTCCCACCTGGATGAGCATGCCAGGGCCAGCCTGACGCTGAAGGCAGGCAGGGGACACTTTCCAGAGAGGGACCTAGAAGGCCTCAATTATCTGGCTGGGTAACTGCAGCCAAGGAAGGGCTTTGCATCCAAGATGCCTGATGCCTCACACATTCATGGGTCGTCCCAGGGTTGCACTATGAACCCAGGCCCAGGGAACCTCATGGCCCCTGCCCCAAGCCCAGCCTCCCGCGCCCTTTCTGCCACTCCCTATGCTGCCAAAGCATGAGTTCACCCTCTTCCTTCTGTTTGTGAATGAACTTTGACAACCCAGCAATCCCACCCTTACGAATTCTCCCAAGTGAATTTAAAACCTATATTCACATAAAAGCCCATACACAAATGTTTACAGAAGCTCTGTTCGTAACTGCCCAAGCCAAACCAGAAACAACCCTTCAACAGGAGACTGAGAAACCAGTGACGCATCCACACCACAGAAGTCCACTCAGCAACAGACAGGGACAAACTGGGGCGCATGCAACCACCTGTAGGAACATCTGCTAAGTGAGGGGAGCCAGAGCTTAAAGGCCACCTTCTGTACGATTCCCCTGGTGGGGCGTTCTCTGTGTGTGTGGCGGGGGGGAGCATGATGGCATGTGGAGGACCAGGGGTACCACCTACAGGGGGTGCACAGAGGCCCTGCAGCGTGCTGACCGCCCTGTGTGGCCCTGGGGTGGCCCTACGTGATTGTGGGCATCGTCAAGCCCACAGGACGAGTCCAAAAGAGCAGACTTCAATGTGTACACATTTAGAAAACAGCCAAGGTGTCAGGGTCCCAAGACAAACTGCAGACTATGACAAATGTATGACACAATGTGACCAAGGGGAAGGGCACCCAGGAGCCGACCTGCGGGATGTTGGAGAAGCGTGTCGACTCGATACTGAAAAGTTAAAGGAAAAACACCTTTACAAAGACACAGGACTCTAGTTGTCAGTCTGTATCCTAACCCTCAAACGGCTCAGCCTTGGCACACAGCAGGGCTGCCCACCTGTCCTTGAGGCCTTCACAGCCACTGGTGGGTGACTCCCAAGCCCACCACCTTCTACAATTACAAGGTGCTATCCCACAGGAAGAACGGACTTTCGCCTCCCCATTGCTCTGGACTTACACATTCCTGTGTTACTCAGTGGGTTGTCATCTACACTTCTCATTATTTATTTTTGTGCTAAACCATCTCAGATCGGCCAATGGGACCCCCTTCAAGCTGGCTCAGAGTCCTTCTGACACGTGTCCATTAGCAAGATATTCCAGACCTAGTATCATTTCTCCAAGGGACCCTCGTTCCTTTCAGTGCAGAGAGATATTTGCAAACCAAGATCTGGATGCTGGTGTTGTTCACTGTTGTGAGGTGCTGCCGCCACCAGGCCCTCTCAGCAGACAGAGCCAGGAAATACACACACACACACAGCTCACTCACACACGCAAACACCTCCCCCCACACACAGACTCACACAGGCGAACATATTTCACACACGTACCTCACACATGCAAATACCTCATATACACATTCACACATGCAAAATACCTCATACACACGCTCACACATGTGAAATACCTCATACACACACTCACACATGCAAACATACCTCACATACACACAGACTCACACACGCAAACATACCTCACACACACTCACACATACAAACATATCTCACACAGACTCATACATGCAAACATACCTCACACACACATACACAAATTCACACATGCAAACATACCACACACATGCAAATACCTCACACACACACACGCAAACATACCACACACATGCAAATACCTCACACACACACGCAAACATACCTCACACACACAGACTCACATATGCAAACATACCACATACACACACGCGCGCAAACATACCTCACACACACACACACCTCACACACACTCAGACTCATACGCAAACATACCTCACACACACACATGCAAACATACCTCACACACACACTCACACACACAAACATACCTCACACCCACCCACAGACTCACACACAAATGTACCACACACACACAGACTCGCACACGCAAACATACCTCACAGACACACACACACACACACACACACAAACATACCACACACACACAGTCACACATGCAAGCATACCACACACACACACACATGCAAACATACCATACATACAGACTCACACGTGCAAACATCTCACACACACAAACACGCACACTCACACATGCAAACATACACACACAAGAATTTCTGTATCTATCTTTGTGTATATATTTTCAAAATGCCACAAGTTCATGCTGATGCCCTGAGGCTTCTTCCTCCCCACCTCCTCCTTCTCAGGTTTGTGACTTCCTTCTCTCACCCATGAAAAATCTGCCTCCCATTTTTCCTCAAGATATTTACTGCCATGCTCCCCCAACAAGCTTGCTTGCATGATGCAGCCAGTCTCCCAACCTCCCCAGCCACTCTGAGACCTCGCCCCCATCACCCTGGTTCTCTGGCCACTGGGCATGCCACTCCAACATCCCTGCCTGGAAGCCACTCCCCACTACCTACTTCCTCAACTGCCCACGTCACTGAACTTGGAGGGGAAATAAGGGCAGGGAGGACAAGACCACCGGGTATCCAGATGGAAACAAAGAATGCTCTTCCATACCGACAGGCAATTCCAAATGAAGTGTGGGCAAAAAGAAACAAGAGTGAAGCTCCAGCCATAAGGGAAAGATGGCAGATTTGATTCCATTTCAATGGCTAACTTCTGCTCATTAAAGACACCATTAAGTGAGTGCAAACTGTAAGCCACCATGTGGAGAAGTAACTGGTGATATAAAAATATCAACCATATCCAGAATATAAAAAGAACT
This sequence comes from Felis catus, assembly GCF_018350175.1. Taxonomy (NCBI): domain Eukaryota; kingdom Metazoa; phylum Chordata; class Mammalia; order Carnivora; family Felidae; genus Felis; species Felis catus. Next base: position 27,898,470 of record NC_058379.1, on the reverse strand, counting down.
CTCAGTAAGAAAAAGGTAGTCAATCCAATAAAGAAATGTGCATTTAAGGAAGACTTTGTCCCAGTGGCTAACGAACGCAGAAGAGGGCTGGCTCATTAAGTGGTCAGGAAAATGCAAATGAGGCCACACCAGAAGCTCCCAGGCCCCAGGGGGCAGTGGAAGGGTGGGATCACCTACTGCACTGGGGACAGCCTGCCACCTTCTGAGCAGTCCAACATGTGCACACCCTGTGGTCCGGACGGCCCACCTCTGGGTATAGGGTCCCACCTGCAGACACAGCACACCTGGCACCAGGAGACCCAGATGGGACTCTTTCTTTTTAAGATTTTTTTTCTTCTCTTTTCTTTTCTTTTTTTTTTTAAGTAGGCTCCATACCCAGCATGGAGCCCAATGAGGGGCTTGTGCTCACACAACCCTGAGATCAAGACCTAAGCTGAGATCAAGAGTTGGACGCTTAACTGCCACCCAGGCACCCCAGATAGGAACCTTCCTAAGTGTCATTCTCAGCCCCAAGTGGACAACCGAGATCTCTACTGACAGTAGAATGGTAAACAATCCACATCCAGTGGAATACCACACAGGAAAAAACCCACACAATGCACTGTGTAGCATGATGGTGGATCTCACAACGTAAAGCTGAATAGAAGAAGTCATATACAGAGGAAGCTGTTCTGTATGGCTCCATTTTTTTAAGTAGAGAAAAAATTAGACATGATGACTCCATGCATTTTGGAAATGCACATTCAGATGATACAGTGAGAATAAGGTGGAAGGGGCTGCCTCCCGAGGCCAGGAGCAGGGCAGACATCATGCCCGGCAGTGTTCTGTTTCCTGACTGGAGTGGTTACCCAGGTGTCCACTCTGTAATAACACAACGGTCTGTAAACATGTTATGTGCACTTTTCTCTAAGTATGCACAATTCACAATGAAAAAGGGAGGAAACAAATCCACCCAGGTGGCTGTCACTGGCACAGGTGTGCTCTCAGGCACGCAGGCGGCACCTAACTCTCAGCCTGGCTCCCAGCTTTCTGTCCTCTGGCTTCCCCTTGACATGAAAGTGTACCTTCCTTTCTCAAGGGCCACTTTAGAGAGACTTGGCTCCAAACACAGCTGGGTGCACGGCCTCTAGTGCAACGTAAATGCACCTGGGCATTCCAAGTACTTGCACAGTCTGTGCTGTGGACCTCCTGACCCATGGGCCCCCTGCCCAGAGCAGGACCACCGCCGTGCCATCCAGGTTGGAAGGGGAGGTACCATCAACATTTATTCCCCACACAGCATCAGGCCAGCTCAGGGAGCAGAACTCAGGGCCAGGAGTTCCCTGAGAACAGCCCAAGGTATCTGGGCCCTGGAGGAGCAGGAGACCCCAAAGGGTCTAAGGCCTCAGCTGAAAACTCAAGAGGAACGTTTACAAATAGGAACTTCCAATGCAAGTGGGGTATTTGGACGCAACATCTATTCTGAGGATCAGGGAAAGACCACAACTGTATGGAGGGCCTTCCCTACCAACTGGAGATGGGGGTCAGCTTGGCCAGGGAGGGGGCAAGGCGCTGCAACGGCCCTGCAAGCACATACATCCGGGGCCACTGCCCTTCTGGATACCTCCAGTCTGTCAGGCACCTGCAAGCCACCTTCAGGGTGGTGGGAACGGCATGTCTGGCACAAAAGTGCTTTGAAGATGGGTGGGGGCCTGACAGGCCTCCTCCTCTGGGGACTGGGAACCATGGTACCCAGATGTCTGGGCTCCAAATCTAGAGAAGGAACACAGACCTGCCCTGGAGGGCATTCAGGAAAGTTTCACTTAAACTTGATAGACATAAACTCATTCTCTTACCCATCTGCCCCTTCCTGCTGCCTCTTGGCCCACCTCTCACCTGGAGTCCCCAAGCTGGTACCTCCACAAAGCTGTGGTGGCAGTGCCAGAACACAGCCCCTCTGGGCTCTGCTGCCTGGCCTCCATCCCTCACAGCCCCCGTGACACGCACAGGCTGGGCCTGCAGTGGCTTTGGCACACGCAGTTTCTTCTACCAGGAGTGCCAGACCCCACCTTGCTCTCGCCATCCCATCTCACCCTGCACTGGTCAGCCCAAATGCCATGGACCTGGGTGCCTGTGTGGCACTGTCAGTGCCCCTAGGGGTGGCCACACTCAAGGTTTGGAGCACAGCCCCAGTCAGTGGGTAGGCATTAGGTTTAGGTTTTGCACTACCCTGGTGACCAGTCCTAGCCACCTCGTGGGAAGGTGGCCACCCATCAAAGCAGCCGCTGTGACACCAGAGCCCTGGGGAAGGGAAGCTGAGGTTCCTCTAAGGAGATGCCTTGGGCTCAGCCATTGAGCCCCCAGCTCTTGCCCCTGGAGAGGCCTGCTCAGGCCAGGGAGGTGTGGGGCTGTAGACAGAGCTGCTTTCTGTGTTCATCATCTCAGTGGGCACCTGCCTGGATAGCGCAGTGGTCACAGACGCTGCAGTGATGGGCACCCAGCCCACCTACAGTCTCAGGGCAGACCAAGGGCAGAGGTCACACTGCTCCGCACTGGGAGGGGCTGCCTGGCAGCTGGGGGAAACCCCAAGAGCCTCCACTGGCAAGGTCTTGGCCCCTGGTGAAAGCCACAGCTTAACTCCTTTGGGACTGCACTCACCGCCACCAAGACCCACCTGAGGAGCTGGTGCCCTTGGGGCAATGAATGCAGCCAGGTTACACACTGGCCCCGATGGCCGTCCAGGGTAGCAACCGCCCTCCGTGTCTGCAGGCTCCAGATGTGCACCAGCCCACTCAGGGATCTGTTCTGACAAGTGCAAGCACAGACTCAGGAAGAGGCGTCAGTGGAGGACATTCCCAGCATGCTCTGTAGGGCTGGCCTGGAAACCACCCAGCTGGTGGACCAGACGTTCCGTTGTTGGGTTTTCGTTTAGGTGATGGCTGTACATGTGAACTAAGGGTAAAAGTGGCACAGTGCTCCTTTTCCAAGGATGGTAGGCAGAGAGTCCCTTAGGCAGAGTCTACTTCTCTGGAGAAGAATGGGGGAGCTCCATCGTCACTGTAAACTGGATGGTGTCTATAACAGAGAGGGCATGTTCCTACCTCCTCCGAGGGGGGCGGGCCCAAGGGACAGCTTGTCGAGTAGGCTCTGAAAGGGCAGTCTGCCCGAGTGAATGGGCAGCCTGAGCCCTTCACTAGGACCCCCAACTGAGCGCCGGGCTCGTTGCTAGCCCACCACCTTCTGAATTCACCCCGGGCTAACCCCTGGGGTTAGGTTGGGACCGCAGCTACTCACCCTGAGAGGAGGAGCGGCTGCCCCTGCCCTTTGGCTCCTCCGAAGAAATGCAGCGCATGTACTGCCGACTGGGTACCTCGGAGGACAAACCGCGGGTCTGGCGGTGGGAGCGGCGAGGCTGCCATACTGGGAGGAGGTGCAGTTACCTGGGGACCAAGGGAGGGTGTAAGTGACACACCTGTCATCCTTCAGGAAGGTAGTCAGTAGGAGCCCCACTGGATGCTGCCCACCCCCTTCAGCCTGTCTTCCATCCTGCCTATTGGCCTCTACACTCAAATGGCATCACCGTGGCCCCAACCTATACTGTCCCTGGGTGGGCACCATGGCACCCACACCCTTCTGAGGCCACTCTTACCCTCAGTGTCCTGCGTAGAGCCAGCCACTGGCCTCCAGGCCTCCCTGTCCACCCACCGGCTGTAACCTCTGGCTCCCTGGACCCCACTGGCTGCAGCAGCACTGCTCTAGCCAGGGAAGACTCCTCCTCACTTGGGCTCTCCACACACCCAGTCTCATCTCTGGACCTAGCTGAATCCTGCAAATTCAGTCTCCCTCCTCCCTCACGAGGCCCATCTCCTCTCCTCCCTGCAACGGGGCAAAGACATGCCGGGACATGCCGCCCACCTAGGCCCCGCAGCAAGCTTGTGAGAACAGGGGCCACGCTGGTCTGCTCCCCCCAGACCACAGGCCTGGCCAAGCACATAGCAGCTGCTCAGCAAGTGTATACTGAAGGGATGAACCAATGGACAGACAAGAGGTGTGTGGGGTCCCTGGGCAAGCAGGACCCAAAGATGGAGAGGGCCCTCTCCCTCACGTGTGCTAAAATATACCACCTGCTGGGTCCTGAAGGCCTGCACAACCACCCTTCGAGAAGGCAGCACCCCATTTACTGTTGGTGAAACTAGGGCAGAGACTGATCTGGTGAGCTGCCCCAGGCCACTCAGACCCAGGCCTGAAGTGGCATGCTGCCACAAAGGGGCAGAGTGGTTTGGGCACTGGTGTGTGGGCAAGGGGCAAGAGACTGAGTCACCTCGCCACTCCCCTGGAGGACTGATATCACAGATGAGTGACCCTTCCTCAAATCACTGGTCCTATGTTTAAAGCCTGCTGGGGCCCACCCACCTGAAAGAAGAAGCCTCCCTGTGTCCCCGCCTGAGCCTGCCCCAGTGATGGTACAGGGGTGGTTGCTGGACCAGAAGTGACCTGCCCCAATGACCAAGGGGCAGGTCCCAGGCCAGGCTGAAGGTTGAACGGGAAAGGCCAGGAGCAGACCGCTGGGGAACTATAGTAACTTCATCAGGAGGGCCTCTCCTGCTGGGCTCTGAGACACTTCCCAACCTGCCCATCAGGGAAGAGGCCACCCGACCACTGCAGCAGCCACAGCCACAGCCACAGCCACCAGAGGAATTGGGGCAGGGAAAAGGACAAGAGCAGAGAAGACAGCATTCCTCCAGGAGGGGGTTCTGGCCTATGCCAGAGGTTAGAGAGGGTTCTAGACCAAGGACGGAGGAGGCCCATGCAGGAGAGGGCTGCAGGCTGAGGACAGGCAAATGCGCAGGCGCAGAGGCAAGAGAGGCATGGGTTTCTCCAGCAGATCAGTCCAGGTACTGCTTCATCCACACCCTTAACCGCGAAGCCCTGTGTACCTCCCCTCCTTGAAACCATCCCAGACCCTTTCGTTCTCTCTCTCCCGTCAGAATAGAGCCAGGAGTAGCTTGATTAAGCAAAAGGTTCAAAACACCTAAGAAATGCCACCGTCAAGGCAGCTGGGGACTTGCAAACCAGGGGGCTCCAAGTCACCAAGGCAGCACAAGGCGGTCAGTGACCCGACCCTCTGGAGACCACAGGAACCTGGGAAACGCTGCACAGACCCAGCAGGAGGCCATTGCCAGCACCAGGCTGGCTGAGGCCTGGCCCATGTGAGGGCTGGAAGTAGGGCTGGGGGCTGAGATCCTAATGACCCAGAGCAGAGACTACAGGGCCAGGGCCAAGAAGGGGCAGATGCTTACCCTTAATGGTGAGAGACCCCAGGAAGCCACTCTACAGCTCCATCCTGCCTTCATCGAGGGGTTTCAAAGAGATGGAAGGGGTCCCTCGGAATGTGCCTTACAAATAGCCAAATCCTTGTTTGTTTGTTTGTTTGTTTCTTTCTTTCTTTCTTAGGGTTTTCACTCTAAAAGCCCCTCTCACCTTTGGCTGAAAACCAAATGACTCTTCTCAAACATAAGGACAGCCTCCTGTGGGCAGAAGAACCTGACCCCACACTGCTCCACAACCCATGGCCCCTGCTCTGCTGTGGGACAGGTAAGCTGCCTGGAGATGCTTCTGGGCTGGGGCTACAAACCCTGCTAGGCTACCCTCAAGCAGGTGGGCTTGGGACAAGTTCCGAGGAGCAGCTATTGGATCCTCAGAAGCTACTGACTGTCTGTGGTATGCCTGCTCTGCAAGAATAGCTGATCGGCTCCAGGATCTTAGATTTGGAAAAACCCAAGAATGGAGAACCCCGCTAATGCACATCAACCCACCAGAAAAGCCCTGGTCCCTAGGGGCTAGGGAGTGGGGAGCATTCCACCCCACAGTCCAGGCCTTGGAGTCCTACAGGCCACTTCTGTGCAGGTTCCCACGGTACAGTCCCGACTTGCACACACACCATGTTCAAGCGCGTGCTTGCGTACATGCACAGGAGGCACACACATTCACATCCACTCACATATACATACACACGCATGCACATGCATGCACATACTCACACACACATTCATAGACAGCACGGGGGCCTTGGGCAGTGCCAGCCGAAGCCCAGCCCACACTTGCCACCTGCCTGCGGCCTGATGGGAGTTTCCAGAACCTCACCAGCACAAGGCTCAGTCTGAGGTGATGAAATCAAGTTCTCCTCTATTGTTTCCCCAGAACTGCAGGGAACAAACCCGTCACGTTGTTACAACAACCAAAATGTTCAGGCCAAAATGATGCATCGGCAATTAAGGGCTCCATCATTTCAAGCAATTAAAATAAATGCTTTATTTGAAAACTAATTAATTCTAGCTACATATTTTTCCCATGACAATATCCTATGATTACTTGATTTATGACATCTAATTATTCTTTATTAATCTAATTGAGAATAATCGCGTTATCCTATCTTCCCTGGCACTGGGCCGCCCGGAGCGGAGGCCACAGCCCCTTGTGCAACACCAGTGCGTGATACCAGCCGCCCGCCGCTGCTTCGTTTCCCTGTTCTGTCACTTGTCTTTTCCTCCCAGAGGGCAAAGGAACATGAAACTTAATCCACTGAGCACAACTTCGGATTCTGCCTGCTCCTCGAGATGTCAAAGAGAGACAGATTCTTTTCAAAATTATAAAGAAAGACAATCTGACACAATTTGTGCAACTCTGACAGCCTTTCCAACTGATGTTATGAACCCCCCACTCCCCCACCCCCCTGAAAGCCCCTCAGGCCCTTGGCCCATGGATGGAGGATGACAGCGCCCCCCTACATCCCATCTTAGAAGCAGCAGTCTGGCAGGACTTACATAGGGTCATCCACACAGAAAGGGGCCCCAGACCCTCCCTCCTGGTGTGGACAGCAGCAGGGGCAGGGGCGGGAGCAGGGTCCCATGTGGAAAGGCATCAGGGCTACATTTGGAACTTACCGTCCCACAAAGCCATGTGTACCTTGGGCAGGTGCAGCAGCCACAGGGACCCAAGGACGCCCCTCCTGGGGGGGTGTGCGCAGGAGAACACACACAACCAACCAGTGACTGGCAAACACAGAAGAGGCAGGGCCAGGGGAGAAGCTGGTACCCAAAGACCACGGGTCCCTACCTCTGTGTGCCCCACAGCCTAACCTGCAAACAGGTCCCACTCAGTCACAGAATCCTTTCCTTTTACTGCCCCAGAGCCACTGGTCCCAGAAGAAGCTTGGAATCAAAAACAGCATGAAGTGAGCCCAAGCAGGGGAGCCACCACCCAGAGATAGATATCCATGCACTGCTCTTGCCTGTCCCCGCCAACCGGGTCCTGCCTGCTTGGGAGTATAAGGACAGGCTACACAGGATGTTGGGAGTGCCTCAAAGAGGACCCCAAGTCCTCCCACACGTGTGCCTAGAACAGCTCCAGCAGCCCCAAGAGGCACTAAGAACTCCATAACCAGCACAGACTAGGGAAGCACTACTACCTGGCAGGATAGATGCCCACAAAACAACTAAAAATGCCAATAAAATAAAAAACCAAAATCTTCAGTACATCACTAAGCTGGTAAAAACAAACAACAACAACAACAGAAAAAGTTTAGAACCTTCACAGGCCCAACACTTCAGTGGAATTAAACCTAGTGAGGTCTGCGGAGCCCCCAGTTGGTGCCTGCCCTGAGGGCATTTGCTACATTAGTGACCCAGAATTCTGGTTCTCAAGCAAGGCCTCTGAATTGATGAAAGACAATGCCAGGGCTCTCCCGAAGTGGGCAATCTCATAGGAGTATCTCCATAAAGATGAGACCCCCACAAGGCTAAATTCTCAGTGTTAGACTGAACCAGAAGTAAACCTACAACCAGAGTTGCCAGAATACCAGCTCCCAGGGTTTAGTCCTAATTTACACCACCTTGGGAGGTCTTCAAAACTTCAGTCTGTAAATGTCTCTCAGAAGGAGCCCACCTTCAACACCGGCCTGATGAATTCATAGATAAAGCCCTATGAAATGCAAGTAATCAAAACTCATAGAAACAAAAAAGGAAAAATTGCACCATGAGTGAGAGCCATGAGAAACAACAAGAGGCAGAACTAGACCTCTAGTGCACAAAGCATTCAGGCATATAAAACAGGGATATTTAATGCTCTTAAAGAAATAAAAAGAGGGAGCTAAAACTCCAAGTTGAGAGCATAAAATCACCACTCAGATTTGAAAAAAGATCCAGGCAGGTGAAAGGTTGTTGGGAAACAGGAGATCTACATTGTGCCAAGGTATTACACTACAGATTATTTACTGATCACAGAAGGAGAATGTTCCTTAACAATGGAGACATCTGGCTGTCACCACCTTCACCATGAGATCCAAGCTGGCACCGCCAATTGTAAACAAACCAGCATCACTTATCTCCTGAGGTGATGCCAGAAGACACGGCACCATCCCTGTACATCTGTGCCAACAACCTGCAGAAAACAATCAGATACATCTAGATTATGGATACTGGGCAAGATAACTAGCTCAGACTTATCATAAAGGTCAAGATCAAGAGAAAAAACAAGAGCAAAAAGCAGGGTGAGTGTTCTAAATTGAGAGACTAGAGGCATCGTGACCAAGTCTAACAGGTGAACCTTGATTAGACTCTAGATCAAAAAAGGTGGGGGCTATCAAGGACATTTTGGTAACAAATGGGAAAATGCGAATACGGACTACAGATAATATGGAATTATTGTTAATTTTCTTGGGCAGCAGGACAGTGGTATTTTATGGAGAAGAATGTCCTTATTCTCAGGCAATGGTGTTGCAAGGGTGAAAAGAAACATCATGATGTCTGCACATTGTTTTCCAATGTGGCAACATGTTAACAAGTGGTGAACACAAGTGAAGAGTATGCAAGTATTTACTCTGCTACACTTGCAGCTCTTCTGTAGGTTTACAATTATAAAAGCACTCTAGATGAGGGGAAGGAAGATAAATCTGCCCTGGACTCATAACCAGAATAAGGAACACATAGATCAAGAAGAAAGCAAACAGCAAAAAGGAAAATAAGCGAAAGAATTTGAATAGATATTTCATAAGAAACATAAATGGCTAATAAACATATGAAAGAGATGTTTAACCTAATCTTGGAAATGCTTGTCAAAACCAGTGTGATAGAATTACACTTCTAGCAGATTAGCAAAAAATTAAACAATCTGTCCAATGTTGACTACAATGTGGGACAACTAGAAACCTTTACCATGCTACCGGCAGCATAAATTGAAAGAATCACTTTGGAAAACAATCTGGGATTAGTTTGCACACGTTATGATGCAACAGTCCCCTTTCTTAGATAAACACACTAAAGAAATTCTCACATGTGTACAAGGAGAGATTTGTAGAAGAATGTTCATAGCAATATTATGCATGCTAATAAAAACTAGAAACAACTCAAATGGCCCTCAACTGCAGAACAGGATAGAACTGATATATTCATACAATAGACTATTCCACAAAATTGAAACTGTATAAACTCCAGTCTCACATGGATGAAACTCAAAATGCTAATTCTCATCAAGAGACATTAAGGGTGTAAAAAATGAGGCTATAGACAGGGAGAAAATATTCATGACACATATATCTGATGAAAACCATACTCAGATTATAAAGTTAATAAGCAAAAGTTAAAGTGATTCTAAAAGGCTAAAATTAGAGATGGACAAAGGTATTTCAGGCAAAAGAAACTAAAAAAAGCAGGAGTTGAAATACAGATGTCAACAAAGTTGAATTTTAGCTGAAAAGCATTAGAATTGACAAACCCAGATACTTTCCAATACTGAAAGCTGCAATTCACAATGAATATATGATAGCTGTGAATATCTATGCGCTAAACAACAGAAACACTACCTTTATAAAACAGAAATAACAGGAAATGTAAAGACTCACAGAAAAAACTCATCAATAATTGGAAAACATGATATACTACTACTCTCAGTACAAGTCATTATCAAGTGGATGATACTAAGTAAGGAGACAGAAGACTCCATGAGGTAAATATTATGGATCCATATGGAACTTTACACTCTGCTAACAGAGACTACATCTTCTTCTTAAGTGCACATGAACATGTGTAAAAATTGTATATTGGGTCACAAAGAAAATACCAGTAATTTCCATTAAAAAGAAATATTATAAACATAAACTATAACCACAGCACAAACTAGAAATTAACAAAATAAAAACTAAAGTGTCCTCCCAACTAAAAATTTAAAACCATTTATTAAACGTGGGGCTCCTGGGTGGCTCAGTCGGTTGAGCATCTGACTTTGGCTCAGGTCATGATCTCGCAGTTCGTGAGTTCGAGCCTCGTGTCGGGCTCTGTGCTGACAGCTCAGAGCCTGGATCCTGCTTCTGATTCTGTGTCCCCCTCTCTCTCCACCCCTCCCCTGCTTGTGCTCTGTCTCTCTCTGTCTTTCAAAATTGAATAAACAAAATTTTTTTAAACATTTATTAAACAATAGATTTTAGATAAAAGGGGAAGTACTTAATCCACAAATTTTAAAAATGACAATGAAAAACACTGTAAACCAGAATTCGTGAGATATATTTAAAGCTTTGACCAGAGGGAAAGTAGAGACCAGTATAACTTAGGAATATCATGCAAAAATAGTAAAATATTAGCAAACAAAATATAACATCAAATTAAAGAAATAATACATGATGACCAAGTGGAATTTATTCTTGAAATGCAAGGTTAGCTCAATTAGAAAATCCATTAATGTCATACAACATATTAATAAATCAGTGAGAAAATCATATAATTATCTCCATAGATGTGAAAAAAAAGCCTTTGACAGTATTCAATACCCATTTAAAAAAATTTTTTTTAACATTTATTTTTATTTTTGAGACAGAGAGAGACAGAGCATGAACGGGGGAGGGTCAGAGAGAGGGAGACACAGAATCTGAAACAGGCTCCAGGCTCTGAGCTGTCAGCACAGAGCCCGATGCAAGGCTCGAACTCACGGACCACGAGATCATGACCTGAGCCGAAGTCGGCCGCCCAACCGAGCCACCCAGGCACCCCTCAATACCCATTTTTTACTAAAACACCTAACCAAATAGAAACTGACTAAAAATGACTAAAATACACACATACACACACACACACACACACACACACACACACACACACACAATCCCCTCCTTAGTTCTACAGACATTACTTTATGAAGGAATACTGGAGGTATTTCCTCTAAGATCAGAATACCCAACATCTATACTACTATTCAACACTGCACTGGAGGTTTAAACCAATGCAATTAAATAAGAAAAATCAATTAAAGGCATATGACTTAGAAAAGAAAACATTAAATTATTTCCCAGATAACATGATGATATACATTAGAACCTCAGATAATCAAACATAAAATAGAGTCAAACATTAAAAAAAAAAAAACTTTAGTATGGTAGCAGGAAAAAAACTCACAAAGAGAACTCAATAGCTTCCTTATGCCCAAACAGTAACCTGTTAAAGAAAAGTCCATTCATAATACCAACTTAGAAGATAAAATACCTAATAAACTTAAAATTTTTTCCATGTCAAAAGAGATAAAATTCTAATATTTCTAAAATATACAGAAATCTTTGGGGCACCTGAGGGCTCAGTTGGGTAAGTGTCGAACTCTTGATTTCAGCTCAGGTGATGATTTCAAGGTCATGAGATCAAGCCAAGTCGGGCTCCATGCTAGGTGTAGAGCCTGCTTCAGATTCTCTCTCCCTATGACCCTCCCTTGCTCTCTCAAAAAATAAAATAAGATAAAATACATAGAAATCTTCAAAATTAAGTAAAGTCCAAAGACCAAATAGGCAAAAGACATGAATTCACATACACAAGAAATGAAAATGGCCCTTAAACATATAAAAAGATGCTTAACATCACATGCAGAAATGTAAATTGAAACTACTTTGACAGATTCTGGCCAGGATGCATAAGCTCACTATAGCCTTTCTCTCTCTGGCTGACCGCAACTATAAAAACTCCAGACAAAATATGAGGAGCAATTACCTAAAAATTTTGAAAAGTGAACAACAGCAGACAGACTTTGGAGGCAAAACTTTGGAGAAGTGACCTGTATGGGGATGAGTTTTCTGTTTTTATTATTATGTCTTGAGGCACTGCCTTGAGGATAGGCCCAGCTTGCATAGCTGCCATGCAGCAGTGGCTAAAACTTAGACTAACAACTTCACAAAGAGTTTAAAGAATGTGAGAGGAAATCCCTGATGGTTTGTTTTCTCTCTCAGCACTGCCCCAAGAATGGGCCCCAGACATAGAACTGTGTGGGAGAAATGACTCTGAGAGACACTTCTGTCTTTTTGGCCAGAGAGAGAATCCTGCAGGATGGAGTGTGAGTGGGGGGCAGGGGAGGGAGGGAGAATTGCAGAGAGGAAAGAGCTAAAGAAAAAGGTCTCTCAATTCTGTGAATGAACCCACAAAAGTCCCAGGCTCACTGCTGAGATTCATAAGCCTGGGACGGACCCAAAGGAACATCTCAAAAGGTTTGAAAATTGAAAAGAGATTAAAACCATAGCCCACAAAGGGCAAGACAGAATTGTGTGGCAATTCTAACTGGATTGACTGCCTGCTAATATAAAACTCAACATTCTCCAGAGGGCCCAAAGTAATACTCAACCAGGACATGTCTAGGATACAATACAAAATTATTCAACATACCAGGAACTAGGAAATGAGACCAGTTCTCATGGGAAAAGACAACTTATAGATGCCTACCTTGAGACGATTCAGATGTTGGGAGTATCATTAAGGATTCTAAAGCAACTTTTAGGATTATGTTCCATACAGCAAAGGTAAACACACTTGAAATGAACAGAAGTAAAGTTCTCAACAGAGAAATAGAATTTTTTTAGGGCCAATTTTTTTAGGGCACCTGGGTGGCTCAGTCAGTTAAGCGTCCAGCTCTTGATTTCAGCTCAGGTCATGATCTCATGGTGTGTGGGACTGATCCCTGTGCTGGGCTCCACACTGACAGAGCAGAGCCTGCTTGGGATTCTCTCTCTCCTCTCTCTCTGCCCCTCCCTGGCTTACATGCACGCTCTCTCCCTCTCTTAAATTAATAAATAAACATTTTTAAAAAGGTAGTTTTTTTTTTAAAGGAAATGTCAAAACCAAATAATACAATAATCTGAAACAAAAAATTCAATATGGAATGGGAGATGACAAAGGAAAAAGCCAATGAACATGAAGATTGATTAATAGAAATTATCCAATAAGAAGACAGAAAAGAAAACGATTGAAATAAACGATTAGAGCCTCAATGACTTGTGAAATAACTGTAAAAGGTCTGACATTTGTGTCACTGAAGTCTGAGAAGAAGAGAAAGAAATGGAGCAGGAAAATTACTTGAATAAATCACTGCCTGAAATTTTACAAATTTGAGAAAAGACAAAAATTTATAGATCTAAGGACTCAACCATAAGCAGGATAAAAACTACATTCAAACACATCATAATTAAACTGTTGAAAATAATAAAGAAAAATAACTCAACATTGATGACACATACATAGGGAAATAATAATCTGAATTAGTGCGGATTTCTCATCAGTAACCACAGAAGCCAGGAGACGGTGGGGTGTCTTTAAAGCATTAAAAGGAGAAAAAAAAAACCCTCTATATCCAGTAAATTCTCTTTTGGGAATGAAGGCAAAAATATTCTCAGATGAAGGAAAACAAAGAGAATTTCTCACCAGCAGATATAGCCTAAAAGAAATACTAAATGAGGTTCTACAGCTCAAAAATAATGAGAACCAGAAAGAAATATGGGCCTTCAAGAAGGCAGAGGAAGACAAACAGTAAATATCTGGGTAAATATAAAAGCAAAATTTCACCCCTTAAGTGAACATGTATATTACTAAAATAACACTGTCTGGTGGGGTTTTCAGTATGACAGCTATCACATGAAGGCAGGAGAGTAAGAGGACCCATATGATCGTAAGGCTTTGATATTTTACTTGAAATGAAAAAAAAATTAACTCTAAGAAGACTGTGAAAGGTTGAGAATGTACACTGCAATCTCCAGAGCAACCATTAAAAACATAGTATATAATACAAAGAGATACAGCCAAAAGCCAATAGAAAAATTTAAACAAGAGTATTTGAAAATATTTAAATAATTCATAAGGAAATAGGAAACAGGGAGAGGGGAACCAAAAAACTAGAGGAAAAAGAGAAAATAACAAAACGGTAGACCAAAATAGAATCATATCAATGATTATAATAAATATAAATGCTCTCAACGTGTTAATTATAAGATCCAACAATGATAAGCTATTTAAAAAAAGATCCAACTATAAGTTATCTGGCAGAAACCCACCTTAAATATAAAAACACAGATTAAAAGTAAAAAGATGAAAGAGAATTACTATATGTACAATAAGAGAAAGTTGGTTGGAGAAAATATATTAATATCATGGAAAGTAGACCTCAGAGAAAGGAATATTATCAGGGATAAGGATACATAAAAATAAAAGGTATCAATTCATCAAGAAGATATTAAGAGTGCTAAATATGTACTCAGTTAATGACAGAATTTCAAAATGCATGAAGGAAAAACTGATGCAACTGAAAGCAGAAATAAACAAATATGTAATTATAGCTGGAGACTTAAACACGTCCTTAGTAATTAGCTGAATAAGAACCCTGACTAATACTATCTACCTACGTGACCTAGTTGACATTAAGAGAACACTCTATCTAACAGAAAAACACATTCTTCACAAATGCACATGCAGTATTCATCAAGATAGACCATATCCCAGATCATAAAACAAAACCTTAAAAAATGAAGAAGAAACAAAAGCATACAAAATATATTCTCTAACGTTATGGAATTAAGCTGGAAATCAATAGTGGAAAGGTAAATGGAAAATCTCCACATATTTGGAAAATGAATAATACACTTTTAAATAACCGATTGGTCCAAGAGGTAGTCAAGAGAAATTAGAAAGTATTTTACATGCAATAAAAATGAAAACCAAAATAATCAAAATTTGTAGGATGCAGCTAAAGTGAGGCATGGAGGAAAATTTATAGCATTAAATGTCTACATATGGGGTGCCTGGCTGGCTCAGTTGGTAGAGCATGAGACTTTTGACCTCAGGATCATGAGTTCAAGCCCCATGCTGGGTGTAGAGATCACTTTCTAAAAACGCCCACATTAGAAAGAAAGAAAGGTCTCAAATCAATGACCCAGTGTGCACCTTAAGAAACTAGAGAAAGAGGCTCAAAATAAGCCCCAAAGCAAACCAAAGGAAGAAAATAATAAGGATAGAGCAGAAACGAATACAACAGAGAATAGTAAAGCAACAGAGAAAAATCAACAAAATCAGAGATTGGCTCTTTATCTTATTTATGTAATTTTATTTTAGAGAGACAGAGAGAGCACGAGTGGGGGAGAGGGGCTCATTCCCTCTGGAGAGAGAGAGAATCTTAAGTAGGCTCCAATGCTCAGTACGAAGTCCAACTCAGGGCTCAATCCCACAACCCTGGGATCATGACTTGAGCTGAAATCAAGGGTCAGATGCTCAACCGACTGAGCCACCCAGGTGCCCTGAGATTGGTTCTTTAAAAAAGATTCATAAAATTGATAAATCTCTATCTAGACTGACAACCACAAAAAAGGGGGAAAGAAACAAACTATCCTCATGAAAGAAGGATTATCACTCGAGACACCGACACACCACCAACATTAAAAGGGCAGTAAGGAAATGCTATTAACAACTCAATGCACAAAAACTCAACAACTTAGATGAAATGGAACTTAGGGCCACAAACTACTAAAATGGCTACAATAAAGAAGAAAATCTGACAAAACCAAGTGCTGACAGGAATGTGGAATAGAATTCTCATATATTGTTTGTAAGGATGTAAAGTGGTGCCAGCATTCTGGAAAACAGGTAGTTTCTTACAAAATAAAATATACGTGTATCATATTCCTGGCAATCCTACCCCTAGGTGTTTACAGAAATGAAAACTTATGTGCAAAGAAAAGCCTGCACATGAATGTTTATAGCAGCTCTGTTCATACTGCCCCAGAGGTCCAACCATGGGTGAACAAAATACTCTTGAGCAATAATAAGGAACAAACTATTGAAAAACACAACTAAACGGATGGCTCTCCAGAGAATTATGGTGAGTGAAAGGTTACATATGGCATGAGCCTAGTTATATGGCATTCCAGAAAAGGCCCAACAAGGTAGAGAGCACAGATGGGCAGTGGCTAGGGGCCAGGGGTGGGGAGACAGGCTGACTACCGAGGGGGAGCAGGAGGAAAGTTCTGAGGTAATGGATCAGTTTCCATGTCAGGATTGTGGACATGCTGGTGTGCGCAGGTGTTACTCACTGTAAGTACATTTCATAATAATGATCATATTAATAACAGATACTTAGGAGTTCAATCTGATATAATAAAAGGACTGAAGAAATAGACAAACAGGAAAGAGCAGACAAATCTTGCATGCAGGAAAATTCCAAATAATTTGTATGGATATTCCGCCCTCAAGGATGTGGAACAGAATTCCCACCCCTGATGCAGGGGCTGCGCATACTTACTGCCTTCCTAAGAGGACAGTCTGCAAAGGGAGAGAAAAGAATAACTTTATCAGAAAGGAAACCTGACAACCACTACCTCGGCCAGGTGACCAAGGTCAACATCAACAGTGATGTCATTTTGACAACATGTACCATTAATATGTGATGAGACGGCACTCTACCTTTGAGGTCTGGCTCCCAGAAATCCACAACCCGTCTAACTGTGAGAAAAACACATGACATATCCTAGCTGAGGAACACTCTACAAAAGACCCAACTGGTACCCCACAAAATTTTCAAGGCAATAATAAAAATAAGGAAAGTCTAAGAAACTGTCACAGGCCAGAGGAGACTAAGGACACATGACAACTAAATGTAATGTACTGTCCTGGATAGGATCCTGGGACAGAAACAGGACATTAGGTAAAAACTTAAAATATCTGAATAAATTGGGACTTAAGTCCATAATGATGTAGCAATATTGGGTCATTACTGTGACAAATGTACCATGCTAATAATGTAAGATGTTAATAAGATGAGAACAGGGCTCAAGCATGCACTAGGTCACTGCTCTTGGCCATTTTCTGGAACGTTATTTTTTTGTTAATATAATATATTTGACAATATTGTGCTGTTTTTTCTTGAGCTACAATTGATTTGATTTACCACTAACATGCTATGAAAACCATTTCCTGCTTAGACTTTTCTGGCTTATAGCCAATTTCTATCTAATTCTACTCAGGTGACTCTAAACAGATTTAATGCCAATTTTTAAGTGTTTATCCCATTTAAAATAATACGCCATCTTATTATGGTGCCCTAATAGATTTAAATTCATTTAGTGTCCCTAATATAAGGTAGGCAGTATTCAGTTAAGGAAATTAGCCGATGACTGTTACCATCAGCAGCAGCAGCAGCAGCAGCAGCAGCAGCACCATAGTTACTTCTAGAAGCAGAGTAGCATGCCAGGGAAAGAAGGCAGCTCTCCACCAGGCTGACCAACTCATTCTCTCCTTGAAGTACACAGCCATCCTAGTGGGAAGCTTCTGAATTGGCTGGTCCTTCAGGCTGCAGGAACAGAGACCCACTCACTTTATACTTCCCAGGCTACACCTGGAACCAGAAAGATGCTCTCTGGACAGGCCCATCCTGAGTGCTGCCTTGTCACCCTCCCACCTTCCTGATCAGGACAGACTATAGCAAGAATCCCAGAACTGGCCCCTCGAAGCCACATCACAGACACAGTGACCTGGGCGGTCTAGGCCAGGTCACTGGAAAACTTCCCAGGGCTGCTGCTTCATACCAGGGAAGTGGGGTTCTGACCACTGCCATCCACAGTCTTTGAAATGCAGGGAGTCCCAGGGGAGTCAGCAGGTCCACATAAGGGCATCAGAAGCCAGCCTACAACTTAGGATAACCCCTTTGCAAGTGGTCACCCTATTGCTGAGTCTCCTGGGGGTCAATATCTCTCCACGGCGTTGGCTCACCACTCAAGCCAGGGGTGGGGGCAGCCCACTGAATGATGCCCAGGCCCCAGAGGGGTGATCCTGCCATAAAGAAGGCCAAGGGCACAGTCCCTTCCAGAGAGCCCAGACCTGCCCATGTCAGCTTTAGGAAAGCATGTCCAGAGGAGACAAGGGAAGGAGCAATTCTGCTGGGATAGTAAGATCTCTATCCCATTACATACAGCTCATGGCCACAAAGAACTGGACACACTCCCTGGGCCAAAGAAAGCATGCTGCACCTCCCTGCTTGGGCCCCATGGGCTGCCAGGCACAGGCCCAGCCTAGAAGGGACCTGGGTGGGTTGGGCCAGCCCCGGCACCAACCCAGCCTGCGCCCACAGCAACCCTCCCCGGCCCCAAGCCAGGGAAGCAGGTTTGCTGGGGTAACTCAAACTTCACAAAGAAACCATTTCTGGAATGGGGCTCCGTTTGGCTATTCGGAGTCAAAGGCGCACTTCATAGCTTCTTTCCAAACCCTATGCATTGTCAGGGCCCTTTCCCCTTTGAAGCCTCGGTGAGTGATTGAAGCGTCTACTTTCTGAGGGGCAGATAGCACCGGGCTGGTAATCTGACTCTAAGCCTGGGGATAAAGGTAGTTTGTTTCCTCTCAGCCCGTCTGTCAACACCTCCTCAGTAATTAGCCCTAATTATTACCAAGGGCCAGCCTCCCATTCGGTTATTAAATCAGAAATAGTATCGTGGCCGGGCATCTGTCAACGCCCGACTGGCGACCTTGGATTCATTGAATCCTCTGTCAGTATCCGTGGCTTCAAAGATGCAGATCCTGGGGAGGGGTTCCGGGGACGCAGTGCGGCCAGCCCTGCCTGGGAGGGAGGGTTGAGGGGAGGGAGGACACGGCCACGAATAGCCCTGGCCTCGGAGTCCAGGGGGAGGTGGGAGCCAGGCACCATCCCTGCACCCTCCTTCTCCCTGGGCAGCAAGTGCACACCGCAAACATGGCCATCTCCACCTCCCCAGGCGACTGAGGGAACACTGTGTGTATGGTGTGGGGGTAGGGGGTGTAAGGCATGCCCTCCAGCAGCCCTTCCCCTAGGGGACCAAAAGCCAGTCCCAGGCCTGCTTGCCTCTGGCATAGCCATCTCCCAGGAGCAGCAGGTGGTGGTGGCCTGAGGCCCGGCAGGGTCCTGTGCTGGCTTTTTTCTTGAATGCACAGGTAAAACAGCCAAGCCCTGGGGCCAGGAACCCCCTCTGAGCTTCAAGTACAGCCAGGACATCTCCCCATGGACCAGAAAGTCCACAAACAAGATCTGGGGGACAGCTGTAGAAACAGGCTTCTGTGGTAGAGTCAAGGGTGCTGCACTCCTGAAGGCCTGGGGAGATACACTGACAGCCACCTCCATCCTTTGCCTGAAGCTTCTCGTTCTGTCCAAAAGCAGCAAGTCACTTGCTCCATAACTGGAAACCTTCTGCTCCCACAGAGCTCAGGCATTCCTGGCTCCTCGGAGGGGGAAGATTTACCCCCTCAGGCAGGAGTGTGCCAGGTCCCATGGGAGCTCCTTGCCTGCAGTCAACCACAGCAGTGTCCCACACTGTGTCTGGACATTCACCACTCCCCTCCCCCCAGGTCCGCAAGCACCCCTTCTGGAAGGGCCCCACCGTGTTTGGAGGGGAAGGCAACAGAAGCCAAGTTACAGCCACATCCTGTGGGACCTGGCTCCTCTGCTGGGGTCAAGGCCCACGTGGTAGAGGTGAGCATGACCCTCCCACCAGCGTGCGTGTTCTCCCCTGCCACAGCACAGCCAAGTCCCTGCTGGGTGCTCTGCCAGTGCTCCCACACTGGCAGGGCCAGGCTGGGCTGGCTGGGGCAGCAGGAGTGAGCTTTATGGACAAAGGCACAGTGATATCTGACAGACTAGCAGCTGCAGCATATGAGGTGTGAACGACCAGTGTGCCCCAAGGCCAGCAGAGGCTTCCTGAGGCCGGGCCACTGAGGCCAGCAGTTGCACACTTCTCCTTGGGACCGAGAGACAGGCCAATCTTGCTGGACCGAAAGGAAATGCCAGGGAGGGTGGCTGCGGGGCTGCAGGGCAGGCAGGCTGGGCAGGCAAGGCCGCTCCATAAACAGGCACCTCAAGCTGCAGCTGAGGATGCCTGTCACCCCCAGGAGCAAGTCCAGGGAGCTTGGCAAGAAAGCAGGAAGGAAGTCCCACTCGGAAGCATTTTCAGCCAGCCTGCCCCCACGAACTTACAGGCAGGGGTGGGAACTCAGCCAACAAAAGGCCAGCAGCATTTTTGTCCGTGGTGAACACACGGAAAAGCTTGTTGTTTTACAGGAAGTGTGACCATTCCCATGCACCAGTGCCAGCCTCTGGGGCCCACTTCCACCAAGAGATCTGGTCCGCAGCAGCAAGCTGCCCAGGGCTGACAACAGCACCCAGACAACGCTCATCCTTAGGCGTGGAATGGGGGCCAACCCCCATGGGCTTATGCCCAGGCAGCTCCTCTGAACCTGATTCCACTTGAAGAGGGGGTCCCTAAACACAATGGTGGTAATGCATTTTCTGACAGGGATCCATGTGTTTGCTCCTATGACAGAGGCTACCTCAGGCAGGGGGTCCCCCCCCCACACACAACTCACAGATGTGCAAATAACATGCCTACAGATGCACCGCATGCTCAGAATGGGCTGTAGGGCTCTGTGCACATACACGTGTCTACGTGCACACATTCACAGGGAAGGGAAGGACAGGGAAGGACCGGGGGCAGTGAATGCAGTCCGGAGGGGCCTGCTGCCTCTAAGCTCATGTGAGGCAGAAATTCTCTCCATTACACAGGTGGCAAAATGAGACTTGCCAAAGTTCAGCATCTTGTGCGGGCCAGAGGGGGATGGGATGCAGGACACAATGACAGGGACCAGGAGGCCACAGTGGGCATTGTGAAGTGGACACCTAGAGCAGGGTGGAAGCACAGGGGCAGAGCTGTACTGGCCCTGGGCTACCCTCCTGGCCACCACTATGCATGGCTCCCGTTTGCACTCTGATTTTCAGGGGAGGAACATAGGGTGTTGGTGGTGGAAAGGCTGCCATCTCCCAGGGGACAGCACCCTGGATTGGATACCTGGCCAACTCCATGCTTCCTGGCTTCCCCTACCCTGTAGGCCCTCACAGGCTGCCCACCTCCCTACTCGTGGCCTTCAGAAAACCTTGGCTATGGTGCAAAAGTGTCAAGGTGAACAACACTGTGCACTCAGGACTTCATGGGGCTTGAGATGTGGCACTCCCAGTGGCCAGGAGGCATCCCTGCGCTGACCACACAGCACCTGCACTTCGCCACCTGTGTGGCAGAGTGTGGGCTGTCAGCCCAGGCCCCCTGTTGCTCAGGCACATAGAGGGAGTGCATCCCAGGATACTCCTCTCCACTGTCTGGTGGCCCCACCTGGCAAGTGGATGAGCACCCATCACACACAGGCCCCAACCCTGGCTGTGCTCCCCTGAGGCCAGGAGAGAAGGAATGGGCTGCCAAGGGCACCCTGCAGGCCAGGGGCTCTTCCCAGGCTGTCAACACCCTTGTAACAGAGATCATGTCACCCATCTACAAATGAGGAAAGCACAGCCCGAAGAGAAAGTGAGCTCAAGACTCCCGCCGTCCAGGACAGCATGCTTAGCCAGGCAGTCCACCAACATGACGCCCCCGGCTTAAGAAATGACCACTGCTGGAGCTAAGCAAGGAACACACCACCTCTGTGTTTACGATAATATGTGTTTTTAAAATTAGACAAGACAATTTAAAGAACAGGGTGGGGAGGTAGTGGGAATGTTTCTCTACCAAATAATGAAGACTCACTATAAAACTAGATAATTGGTGGGGGACAGACTGGACCAGAGAGCCAGGTATGTATGAGAAAGATGGCACCTTGGACACATTGGGCCAGCACGGCATCCTGAACCTGATGCTGGCAGGCCCGTGCCCCGTGGGAAAAGGTAAGATGGGATCCTCTACTGTTAGGGCAGAATAGGTCACACTGTGGAAAACGCAAGCCCCCAAACTCAGAAGCTCCACACATCAGATTACATGTCCAGCACAGGTGGGCAGAGGAGCCCTGCTCATCACTGGCCATCTGATGGCCACAGCAGAGCCACGCCATTAGTTACAAGCTAACTCAAGAGTCGATGTAAAAGGTAAAACATTAAAACTGGGAAGTATAGGGTAATGTCTCTGTACCTTCAGGTACACAAAGATTTTTGAAAGAAGAAGAAAAAGTTCCCAGACGTTACTGGGCATATCCTGCTGCCGTGGCCTGGAGGGGCTCTGCACCTCAGCACTCAGCGATGCTCAAAGGGTGCTCACCACAACACTGTCTGCAATAGCAAAAATGAAAAACAAGAAATCCATCTTGGCCATTATTATGGGCAAACAGTGCTTCCCCCTCTCCCCACCCCCAAATTCACACTGAAGTTCTGACCACCATTACCTCAGAGGGTGACTCTATTAGGAGACAGGGTCTTCAAAGACGTAATTAAGGTTAAATGAGGTCATATGGGTGGCCTCTAATCCCATATGACTAGTGTCCTTATAAGATGGAGTTAGAGCACAGACGGACAACCATTTGAGGACACAGGGATAAGATGGCCATCATAAGTCAAGGGGACAGACCTCAGGAGAAACAACCCTGCCAACACCTTGATCTTGGGCTTCCAGCCTCCAGAACCGTGAGGAATACATTCTGTAGTTTAAGCCATGCAGCCTTAGTAAACAGGCATCTTCCCGTGGGTATTGACAAAGGCTGGCCCTACTTCGGTGATGGCTGCACCACTGAGCGTCCTGTTCATCTTCTCCATGCTGACGGCCCCACCTCACGGGGGGATTAGCTGCTTATCCCTCGAACTTAGGTGTGGTTTGGCAGCTTCCTTTGGGCATGGGAATGGAAAAGGAGGGACAAGTATCACTTGTGGTTCGCTGTGGTCTTTCCCTTGCCTTGGTGGTTTTGGAAAAATGTGTCCAGTGAGCTCCTGTCAACATGGTTCCTTTATAACAGGCAGAGGGCACCTCAGCTGATCTGTGACAGGTAAGTGGTGAGATGTGGGAGGTTTTTACTGCAGCACAATCTGGCCCATCCTGATTGTTATGACAGGACAACAGCTCTATTTACCTTGTTCCTCACTATAGGACCATGGGGCTGTTTGCAGTTCTGCTGTTAATGCAGTGACTGCCCACTAGGTAGTCAACAGGGCTCAGACCACTGTGTGGGTTTTATCTCAATCCTCCCACTACCCTATGAGGTCAGGTGACAGCAAGGACCATGAGTTTGCAAGTGGAGCTCAAGTCCATGCTCTGAAGCCCTACACCAAGGAATAAACAACAGCCATCTGCGTGTAGGCAAGTGATCAGGGTCTGCACGCTTAGAAATGTTATGTGGGTGAATTGTAGTATTGTAGTATTATAGTATTTGACATTCTCACCAACAAGAAAAAGCCTATTTCTCCATGTCTTCAACAATTCTGGGTATCTAGAACTTTTAAAGTCCTGGATCACAGGCAGAAAAAAAATCACCATACTTCCCTGTAGTACTTTTATGATTTTTCAAATACTGAAATCTTTAGTCCATCTGGAGTAGAGCCTGGCAGAGTGAGGTGGGTATCCAGTTTTACCATTTTCCAGATGGCTAACCAGTTGTTCCAACTCCTTTTAGTGAATAATCCATTTCAGCCCCATTAATTTGAAACAATACCTTTAAGCATGAACTAAATTCCTACATTTATTTGGCTTTATTTCAAAGTTCTCTGTTCTTCTCTGTTCGTCCATCCACACCAAATTTCAAGTAGCTTCATTGCTGCAGCTTTATAAAAAGTTCTGTATCTCATAGGACCTTATCCTTAATACTTCTGGTGTTAAAGTTTTCCTTGGAGACATGTATGTTAAAAACCCTTCCAGAGAGCTCACAAATATCCTATCTTTAGGAAATAAAATCTCCAGGTATTTCCAAGGCAAGTAAAGGACAGACCTGATGATCTGGTAGGTAGACCCAAGCACATCAGCTGGACCCTGAGCATATCCAGCAAACACTTTCAGACTGTCCTGCACCCAGGAGCACCTTCCTCCCATCTCCCATGTGAGAGCCAGGAGTGGCGAATGGCCCAAGGATCCTCCTCTCATCATGCATGGCAGGGCCTTCTCCTTCTCCCCGCTCAGAATGGGAAAGGAGCTAGGTCACTGCATATGGCCAAAGACGGCACAGCATTGGCTGGCAGTGAAACCATCACTTTGCAATACCATATGCACTGCCTATCTATAAGGCCAGGCCAGAGCCCTCCCACCCTCTCCTGATCCCACCCTCACGTGGCCTTTGCCACTGAGACCCTGACCTCCTTTCTTTTCCTTTGTGGCAAGGGCTCAACCACAACAGGAGACATTTTCCAAATTAAAACATAGGTCACCTAGGCTCTCCACACATCCTCTTGGGCCTGCCTTGGGAGAGGTGGCCCTCAGGAGAGGTATGCCAGACTATAAACCAAGCTTGCAGAAGCTGTCTGGGGCCCAAGGGAGAAAAGGTCCACAGGGCCAGAGGGGCCAAAGGAAAATGGCAATCTTGAGCTGACAGGATTCATTTCAGGTCCACTAAATGTAGGTGAGAAAGGTGGCCTGCGCAGATGCCAGCAATAGTGCGGGTGTCAACTAAGTGATTCGGCCATCATCCCAGAGAGCAACTCCAGGTTCTACTGTCAGAGGCATCTTACCAGCTCAAACAATATCGCCAACAATATCAGACCCATTGGCAGGCCAGGGAGTGGGAAGCAGTCTGACCTGGGTCTACAAAAGGAGGGTCCAGACATGAGCAATAGTAGAGGGGCAGCAGTGTTATCTGGGGCTGGGCTACAATGTGCAGGGATTTCCCACACTTGATCAGAACCAGGCTGCACAGTCATTTCTTCTGTGGGCTTGCTTGTTTGCTTTTCAGGTTGTATCAGCTTCCCACCTATTTCTAAGATTTTCAACTGTTTTATTTACAAGCCAACTGTGCCTTAAAATAGCTCACGCTTAAAACCATGTGAACCCAGAGCCTTTTAAAGTGATAATTACTAAATAATCCCAATGGTGTCTATTTTACTTAAAAATTTTTACCAGATGTTTGCTTACTACTGTTTTTTCTCTAAAATAGTTTTAGTAGCAGTTCATGCTTCCACTTTATTTATTCTTCCTACTTTCCTGGAAAAGTGTTGTTTCCAGCTGTAAAACTAAAGGGGCTTGACACTCTTGCCTAATTGTTCATCAGAGTAGGTGCACTGTACCCATCCTGTGTTAAACTTGGCTTGAGGGAGCTTCTGAGCTCAGTTCTCATTATTAGAAAACCCATCCTGTGCAGAACGGATCTTTCTTCATTCCAATCCTCTGGCCCCTTGGCCTCACAGCTCTGGTCTGCTTCCTGCTCCTTCACTCCAGCTCTAGGAAGTCAGTTTTCAAGGCCACATTCCACCTGCCAAGACTCCCATTCCCACCTATTCAGCCCAACTCCTTCCTTCAACCAGATCCTTCGATTTTCAAAGCCCCACCCACCAGAAACCTGCAACACTGAACCTAGAGTGCTCATGGCTAGGGCCTAGCCTGTTCTCAACAGAACAGGCAACAGTGCTTCTGCCAACAAAATAAGGGCTCTGCTCATCAGCTACCACCACACCACAGGATCAGCCATGGATTTAACATGTTTAATGAGCACCAGTTGTGTACCAGGGACACAAAGCTGATTAGGATGGAGCTCCTGCCCTAGAGGCTCACAATCTACCCAAAGATACAAGTCATTTATAGTGTTATGGCTTAAGTGTTGAGTCAGCAATGCCCAACGGTGGGCAGGGAGGCAGGGAATGCTGAATAGCAGAAAGTGGGAAGGCAACAATGGGCAAAGGCACTGAGACACAGAAATTCATGCCAACTTCTGAAAACACCAGGTGTTAACTACAATGTTACTATACAGAAGGGGGAAATGCTTGGAACTTAGTTAAGACTGGCAAGGAGGCTTGTATCCCATCTCCCTAGCTGTCCCAGGCTGCTGGTATACCCGTAGGGAAGCATCTTTCTCTGCCATCCCACTAGTACTAAATGATCAAAGTGGCCACTTCATCCATGCAGCCTTCCTTAAATTCTAGCCCAGAGGACAAAGGTCACAGAGAGCCAAGATGGGGAAGGGGGCCTAAGTACAGATACCATCCAGGGACAGATCTAAACAGGGCTGGCATGGCAGACCCAGTCCAGTCTAGCCAACACTGAATGAGGGATCTGGGGAGGGGGTGGTTATGAAGACATACAGATATCTGAAAGGGGACTGCTGTATGGAACTCTGTCCAACTAATGGCAATGCAGCTGGCAACGCACAGGGAGGCAGCCTCTGGGTGACTGGAGAAGTCAGAGAATGAGGAGCACATGGTAGAGCCCAATATTCTGCTATAAGAGGAGGTGGGATGGTGAGGACAAGAGGGCTGTCTGTGTTCAGACAGGGCAGAGCCCAAACAGGTACACCTCCAATAAAGCAATAAAACAAGGGCCCAGCAATAAAGCAAGTGGATAAGGCAATACCTGGCACACTATGGCTACAGTCATCTGGCAATGCCACTCTGTCCTGCTGGGGCACTGTGGGGCTTTTCAGCTATGCAGGCCACTTCATCACAAGGGGCACTACTGAATCTGCCTGGACTGTGTTCAGAATCCAGCGCTGTGGGGTAGGGAGCAAGAGAAACTGCTAGCTCTCTTGGGGTCTCTGGGGTGTCTGCAACCTGCTGAGGGGTACTTAAGGATGCCTTCTGGTCTCCCTCTGTCTTAGAAACTTCCTCCTTTGTCTTCTGGGTTTCTGGACCCTGGCGGAACTGGATCTGGTTTCTGGGTAGGCGGGTTACAGATCCTGAAAGTGCAGGGACAGGTGTGGGGACCGCCTACCCTGGCTGGGATGAGGCTGGCCTCACAGGACCAGCATCAGCCCTGCATGCGGAACTAGACAAGGTGAGGGACTCCACAGACCCAAGGCTGCTCTCCTTGGCCAGCTGCTACTCAGGGAGACCATTTCTGGATGTAGAGTTGGAAGTATAAACAGCAAAGGTGGCCACAGCAACTGGGACAGCACCCACGTTGAATGCCAGGACCTCCGAATACCTAGCTAAGTACTGCCTCACCACAGGCAGCTGCGGGGCCACTGGTGACTGGCTTGAGGCAGGGGCCAGGGGGCAAGGCGCTGCAGCATGGTACTCAGCAAAACTGTTCAGGTCTTGAATGACATCCTCGAGATCCTGGCAGAAGAGCTCATAATCGTCAGGAAGGGGCAGGTCCCCGACGAGGTAGGGGGGGTGCTCATGCCCGGGCTTGGCCGGTCGGGTGCCCAAGGATCTCACAGACGTGACTGAGATTGTCCTGACAGTTCTCAAAGCAAAACGACATGTAATCACCCAACTGAGCCCAAAATCGGTCCACAAGCCATGGGGAGTCATCAAAGGTGCCTGGGTCCAAGCTTGGCACCTAGTAGAAGTCCATGCTGAGGGGCCATGGGCTGGGCATGCACAGAGCCAGGGGTCCCCTTTCTGTGGGCTTACCACCAGGAGCACTGCTGGCTGTGCTCTTCTGCTCCATGGTCGTATGCACGCATACGGGGTCCCCACAGCAGGGCCGCTCAATCCAGGGATCCACTAGGAGGGCATATGTGACCCCAAGAGAGACCTGGTCCATCTGCTGCCAAGGGTGTGTGTTGGCATAACTGGCTGCTGCTGGGATGGGATTGCAAAGGCCGTGCCGATGGCGCCAGCAACAGGGCATGCTGGGAGCAGAGGGGAGCTGCCACACCAACTAGAAGAGGAAGGGGGAAGAAAGGAAGAGATGGTGCAGCGGGAGGGTGGGCAGGACACAGCAGGACAGAGAAGGGCTGAAGAGGTGTCTGGCAAACCCAGATGTTCCAGGCAAGTGCTGAGGGTCAGAGGAGCTGACAGCTGTGGCCTCAGGAGAGCTGAGAAGAGCTGATGGGACAGTCAGATGCAGGCCACCATCCAAGGCAATCCTGTCCAAAAACAAGGCGGGGAAGAGCGGGAACTAGGCCCAACCATCTCCACCGTGCAGCAAAAGGAGGCAATACGCAGGCAATCCCCAGGTACCCCACTAGGAGCTGTGACTGGAAGGAGGGCCCAAGAGGCAGGCCTGAGAGGCCTGAGAAGGTGGGCAAATGCCACCTGTGATGTTTCATGGGCAAGGTGTGATGGCAGATGCTATCAGTCCCAGGAGAAGGAAAAGGGGCCAGATCAGAAGCCCCTGGGCTTCCTTGGACAGCCTGGCTGGCTGTCAGGGATTTTCAGAAGAACAACAAAAGCAACCTTTAACTGAGTGCTCTATCTATGGCAAACACTGACCCCTTGATGAGGCTGATACTCTTATCGTACCAGAGGCAAAGTGGTGAGTGAAGTCACTTGTCTGCAGCCACACACCAATCAGTAAGTGACCGAGGCAGGTGAACCTGGCTCTAAAGACCATATGATTAACCACCACACATCACCATGCTGGTTATGAACTACGTTTCAATCCACTGAGAAGGAGCCCCCAGTCACCCCAAACACTGTGAGCGTTAAGTAAGCAGACCAGGTCACAAGATTCTTTTACATCAAAGCACTAAGAGCTTGGAAGGGGCTACCTGCATGCCAGACAGAAGCCTGGGGTCCCACTATTCTCTGGTGCCCACCAGCCTCTCTACCCATGCTTTCCAGACTTACCTCACCACTCAGAGTCCAGCGTGCTGACAACACCACCCTCATCCTAAACACCACCTCCCTGTCCTCATCCTCGTCAACAGCACAGGATCCAATCCCTCAAGTTTAATCTCACTCACTGTGTCTTCTTTCACCACCTCAAAGTCACTCCAGTAAAGGGCCTGGAGGGCAGTGGTCATCAACCCTGAGCAGTCCAAAGAGCCCCGAAGTGGGAAAGGAGGCTGCAACCATCACCAAGTACAGTTCCCTTCCAATGCCAGGAGCCCTCTCTCAGGGCTCTCCCACTGCCTAACCTGACAGTGGCCACTTCCCAAGTATCTCTGCAAAGGGAGGTCCACTCACAGCTGCCACAGAACACACTCTGCAACCCCTCCACACATATCCAAATGTTCCATCTGCTCACATCCAGGGGCACCACGGTCTGCACACACCTTTGTGCACAGTTGCCTATGTGTTTATCTACCCCTGCCCCCATCAGAGTGAGTTCCTCCAGGGAGACACAGCTCTGCTGATCTTTCTGCTGAGCACTTCCCAGGGTGGTCTGCAGCATCTGAAGCTGCTAGGGCCACCAGCACCTACTTCTGCCACCTAAGCATTCAGGAACCTCTCAGGTATGGCCCCCACTCTGGGGGATGATTCTTCCACCTGAAAGCCTTCCCATCCTAACAGAGAAAAACAATATAACAGAGCCTGCCAGCAGCAGTGGCTCAAGTGGCAGCACACAAATGCAATCCACTCGGGACTCCAGTCCAGTTCCTCATCAAGCTCTGAAAACCAACGACGATGAACGCCAGTGACCACGAACCACACTCCAAGCTCCTGCCACCAATCTAAGGTTAAGTGCCAGGCTGCGCACAAAAACCACATCCCATGCCCAATACACAGTGCACTACCCAAGTCTCTGCCCTGGCTTCCTCCCAGTCCCAAACTCCTACCCCCGGTCAGAACCCTAGCTGTCCCCTGCCTGCTCATCAGCATGCCTGTGTACCCCTGTAGCATCAGGGTGAAGGCTCCCCTGCGCCAACCAGCCAGCCCTGCTTGGCCGTGAACCTTCTTAAGCTTGGGTCTCTTAACACTTTTGAGAACCTTAGCCCTCCCACAGCTATTAGTTTGTTGACCCCTCTTCCTTCTCTCCCCACCCTAACACTGAGGAATTTGGGCCCTTCTGGACTGCACAGCGCTTTACTCAAGGAACAGGTACCGGGACGCACCCGCATTTGCCTCTGCAAAGCCAAAAGCCAGCACCTACAACGCTGGAGCGTTCTCGGCTCCTAGGAGACCAGGGACCCCGGGGGTAGAACAACTTGCCCAAAGCTTCGCAGCAAGTGGAGGACAGACCACTGCACCACCCCCTTCTTAAACGCCATGCAGGAAACCGCGGGGATATGAGCTCACAAGTCCCACTGCAAAAAGAAGCCGACCGACCTGAGGCTCCACGAGGCGTCTGCGAAGAGGGTCCACGGATCTGCGACCGGAGACTACGGACCCGTCTCCTTCCCAGGGCGAGACTCCCAAGTGCCACCTAGAAAGCGCAGAACAAGATCGGCCGCCGTGAGGTGAGAAAGGGCGCGGGGGACACCTTCGAACACAGCTGGAACCACCAGAAAATGACTCCAGGCTCTCCCCCGCCCACGGCGCGGACCGAGAAACTGAGGCCCGCCTTTCCGAAGGGCAACAGGGACCCAGTCCGAGGGCTCCGAGCGCCTCTCCGCTGACAGGAAGTTGGGAAGGACGGAGGGGCGGGGCCCCCGCCGGGCACTCAGGTTCCCGCCGCCCCACTGACCCTCCGTCCAAAGTCTGCGACACCCGCGCCAGCAGGGGCTAAGTTCCAAGCCTAACCACTTCGCGCAGCCACGCCCCCAGCGTGCGCGTGGCCGCCCCATACGTCCCCGCGCCGGTACCCGGCGCGTCCCACACTAGTCTCCCTGTAAGGCTGCGCCTGCGCTGTGAGCCTTGAGGCCCATAGCTGCGCAGGCGCTCTCAGGCCCTGCCAGCGCGGCAGTGAGGCGCGGGGGGTGATGGGAGCGCGCTTAGCCCCGCGACGCCGCGCCAAGTGCCTGGAGCAGACACGGCTGCGCGGGCAGGCGTGGGGTGGCCAGGGCCGGCGGTGTTCAGCGGGCCCGCGCGAAACGCACTGGGGCTGAGGAATGGATAGCAGGAGGGAGGGACGGGGCACCCAACTGGCTCTCTCAGGGATGTTGGAGCCGTTGCCACTGCCCTCAAATCAGCTGGGCCCTGGGGCGCTACCGAACGTCTGGAGGGTTGCTGGAAACAGAGCCCACCAGGGAGGGTTTGGCCATAGAGGGCCTTCGGCGCTTTGGTGGAAAGTGTCTCTCACCACCCAGCGCCCCATGCTTGAAAGTGGGGCCTGGTTCTGCCTACGTTCTGTGCGGGAGCCAGAGGGCAAGGCTGGGCTGGCCGTGAGAACGCCCCACCTGGGTGCCTAGAGGCTGGTAAACCAGGGCCTGTAGGTTTTCTAGGGGGTGTGTTTGTGCTGCCCTACCCGGGTGGAGGCTAGACTGAGAGGACAATGAGGGCAGGCTGCCAAGGCCAAGTTTGCTCCCCAGGAGTGGCATGCTCATTCAGCACCCAGAGACTTTGGCAAAGTGAGCAGAGCATGAGGTTGGGTGCTCCTCATGTGCACCACCCCACGCTTCCTCTTCCAGTGCTTACGGTGCCTAGACAAGAGGTGGGAGAGGGTATCTGCCCCTCGGATACCTAATGCCCTGTGAGCCAAGGACCTGGATGCAGGCCAGGAGTTATTGGAGCCATCAGCAGCCGAATCCCCTGGAAAGAGATGTTTCTCAAGGCGAACACATGCCTAAGAGACCAGCTCCCTTTCTGCCCTGGTCTAGTGACTCCTTTCATGAAACTATCTCTGAAATGTTATCTGCATTTACACCCAAACTCACTCTCTTTGATCTTTGAAACGCGAATCAAAGATCACATTGTACCTTTACTTGGGTCTGTGGGGCTTCCAGCCACCTCGGCCAAAAATAATAAAAGTGGCACCCAGCCAGGAAACGCCTCCTTGAAGTGTGAATGAAACTTGTATTTTTCGGTTGTATCTTTCCTAATTGACCTGATAATTTAAACTTCCTGCCTCAAAGGAGAGGGGGAGTTCCCGACAATTTGGCTTACCTCAGGCACTAGGCAGCTAAGGCCAACTCCAGGCTGGTCAGCAGAGAGCAGGCAGTATGCTCGTGTCAAAAACTAATCCAACTGGGCCAGGCCATCAGAAACCACTTTTTTTTGGTTCCAATTGCTTTTTTTTATTCAGGCCATGTTCTATGTATATATTTTTAAAATTGTAATAAAATATACATGTCATAAAATTTACCCTTTTAAAACCATTTCTAGATGTACAATTTGGTGGCATTAAGTATATTCACGCTGTGTGCAACCTTCACCACCACCCATCTCCAGAACTTTTGCATCACCCCAAACAGAAACTGTACCCATTAAACACTAGCTCCCCACCACTACCCCTGCCCCAGCCTCTGGTAACCTCTATTCCACTTTGTCTATGTTAATTTGCTTATTCTAGGTACCTCATAAGTGGAACCATACATTATCATTTCATTTAGAATGTTTAAGACATTCATGTCGTAGCACCTGTCAGAATTTCTGTTCCTTTTTAAGGCTCAGTAATATTCAATAATATGTATACATCACATTTTGTTTATCCATTCAACTGTTGATGGCCACTTGGGTTGCTTCAGTCTTTAGGCTTTTGTGACTAATACTGCTATTAACATGGGTGTACAAGTATCTATTAGAGTCCTGCTTTCAGTTCTTTAGCTATATATCTAGGAGTGGAATGGCTGAATCATGGTAATCCTATGTTTAACTTTTTTAAGAAACTGCCAAACTTTTCCAGAGCATCTGCATTATCTTATGTTCCTACCAGCAATGCACAAGTTTTCCAATTTTTCCACATGCTCACAAACACTTATTCTTTTCTGGGTTTGTTTGTTTGTTGTTCAAAAATAGCCATCCTAATGGGTATGAAGTGGTATCACATGGTTTTAATTTTAGTGACTAGTGACTCCCAGCATCTTTTCATTTGTTTATTGACCATTTGTAACTCTTCTTAGGATAAATGTCTGTTCAAGTCCTTTGCCTGTTGGGTTTTTTGTTTTGTTGTTGTTGAGTTGTAGGTGTTCTTTACATATTTTATATATTAATTCCTTATAAGATATATGATTTGTGAATATTTCTCCCATTCTGTGGTTTATCTTTTCACTCTCTTGGTTTCCTTTGAGACACAAAATTTTTAAATTTTGATAAAGTCAAATTACCCATTTTTTTCTCTTTTTCTTTTGGTGTCATATATAAATCATTGCCAAATACAATGTTGTGGAAATTTCTGCCTGTTTTTTCCTAAGAGTTTCATAGTTTTATCCCTTATGCTTACATCTTTGATCCATTTGAGTTATTTTATATATAAATTGATATAAGATAAAAGTCCATCTTCTTGTTTGCATGTGCATATCCAGTTTTCCCAGTACCATTTGTTGAAAAGACTGTCCTTTTCCCATTGAATAGTCTTGTAACTCTTGTCAAAAATCAACTGATAACATAAGCAATAGTTTATTTCTGGGATCTCTATTTTATTCCATTGATGTCTATGTTTGTCTTTATGTCAGTCTTAAAAAAAATTTTTTTTAGGAGCGCCTAGGTGCTTCAGTCAGTTAAGCGCCAGACTTTGGCTCAGGACATGATCTTGCGGTTGGTGGGTTCTAGCCCCACGTTGGGCTGAGCCGGGAGCCTGCTTCAGATTCTGTCTCTCAAAAATAAACAAATGTTAAAATTTTTTAAAAAATATTTATTTATTTTTGAGAGAGAGAGACAGAGCACGAGCAGGGGAGGGGCAGAGAGAGAGACACACACAGAAACTGAAGCAGGCTCCAGGCTCTGCACTGTCAGCACAGAACCTTGATGCGGGGCTCCAACTCACAGATTGCGAGATCATGACCTGAGCCAAAGTCAGACGCTTAACCGACTGAGCCACCCAGGTGCCCCAAAATGGAATTGAGGGACACCTGGATCAGTCAGTTAAGTGTCCAACTCTTTTTTTTTTTTATTTTTTAATGCTTATTTATTTTTGAGAGAGAGAGACAGAACGGGAGAGGGGCAGAGAGAGACAGAAACACAGATTCTGAATCAGACTCCAGGCTCTGAGCTGTCAGCACAAAGCCCAAGGTGGGGCTTGAACTCACGAACCTTAAGATCATGACCTGAGCCAAAGTCCAAAACCCAAACAACTGAGCCACCCAGGCGCCCCTCTTTATGTCAGTCTTGACTACTGTAGCTTCATGACAAGTTTTTAAATCAGGAAGTGTGAATCCTCCAATTTCATTCTTTTTTTCCCAACATTATTTTGGTTATTGGGGATCTTGAGATTCCAAAAATTTGTATTTTGAGGATCAGTTTTTCTATTTCTAGAAAAAAGACACTTGAGATTTTGATAGAGATTGCATTTAGTCTCTATATCACTTTGTATACTATAGATATTTCAGTAATATTAAATCTTCCAGTCTGTAAGTATGGGATGTCTTTCCACTTATTTAGGTCTTCTATAATGTCTTCCAGTGATGTTTTGTAGGTTTTAGTGTGCAAGTCTTTTGCTTCTTTGGTTAAATTTATTCTCTTTTATTTTATTCTGCTTGATGTTACTGTAAGTAGGATTGTCTTCTTAATTTCCTCTTCAGATTGTTTGTGGTCAGTGTATAGAGATACAGCCTATTTTTGTGTATTGATTTTGTATCCTGCAACTTTGAGAGTGCATTTATTAAGTCTAGCAGTGTTTTTGTGGAATCTTTAGAGTTTTCTAAATAGAAGATCATATCATCTGTGAACAGAAATAATTTCAATTCTTCCTTTACAATTTGAATTCCTTTATTTCTCTTTCCTGCCTTATTGCTCTGGTTAGGACTTCTAGCACTAAGTTGAATACAAGTGGCAAGAACAGGCATCCTTGCCTTGTTCCTGATCTTAGAGGAAAAGCTTTCTGTTTTGACCATTGAGTGTGATGTTGGCTGTGGGTTTTTTGCATATGGCTTTATCATGTTGAGGAAGTGTCCTTCTATTCCTAGTTTTATTGAATGTTATATCATGGAAAAGTATTGAGTTTTGTCAAATGCTTGTCCTGTATCAATTGAGATGACCATGTTTCTTTCTTTCTTTCTATTGATACAATATACTACATTGATCTTGAATATATATATATATATATATATATATATATATATATATACCCATATATTAATGACTTTAATTTCTCTGTGGGCTGGGTTCTTAACAGGACCAATTGCTGCCTTTTCACCCACACAATGAGGCGAGCTAACTTTGCTGAACCCACCAAGTGGGCAACATGTGAACTCAAGGTTTCATTGGATGATGAGGCAGGAGTCAGTCCATTTCACAGATGGGGAAGCTAGGCTTCATGAAGGCCAAGACTTACTTGAGGGATGGTACACTTGAGAGTCCCTATCCAACTAGCATCCCCTCTTTGGAAATGCACCCCCTTGTGTTGGGTGCTGGATATGAATGTTTGAATTAGGAAGCCCCAAAGCAGTGGTCAGGCAAGGGGCATTGGAACAAGGACTTTGGCTGTAAAGTGTTGAGGGTTGATGTTGGCACTGCATCCCCAGACCAGGAAGGCAACAAGGAAGCAGGGATCAGCTACCTGAGAAAGGTGATGCCAGCTGTCTGAGGACTGTCAGCCTCTGAAGCCTATCTGTGCTCCTGGCACCTGGACCTTCATCAGGGGCCTTTACCTAGAGCCTGCTGATAGATGTGTGAGCCCAGAAACAGGAATGCCAGTGTCTCTCTATTCAGCCATCACCTTTCTCATTTCATTCTACCAACATTTTCCCTAAAAATATAGAGCTGAATCCTTTGGTGTCTTCTCAAAGGTCCCACTTTCCAGAGAAGGGTCTCTTTCCTGTCCTGTTGGTAGGGCTGTGCCCTAAGTGATTAGCACAGATGCCTCAGAGACCCTTCCAACTTAGCCAGGCAGCTGGGCACCTGAGCCTGGTGCCCCTGGGGTTCCTTGTGCTTCATTGTTATGGACTGAATATTTGTGTCCTCCTAAGATTCACATGTTGAAATCCTAACCCCCAATGTGATGGTATTAGGAGATGTGGCTTTTGGAGCCCCCACGAATGAGATTAATGCCCTTATAAAAGAGGCCCTACACAGCTCCCTCACTCCTTCTGCCATTTGAGGGTCCAGGGAGAAGTCAGCTGTCTATAAACAAGAAAGTGGGTCCTCACCAGACATCAAATCTGCTAGTGCTTTGATCTTGGATTTCCCATCCAGAACTGTGAGAAATTAATTTCTGTGGTTTATAAACCACCCAGTCTATGGTATTCTCTTAGAGCAGCCTGAACTAAAACAAGCTTTTGGAACCCATTGTTGTCTTTGTCAATTTCTTTTTTTTTTCTTTAAAGTTTATTTATTTGAGAGAGAGAGAGGCAGCATGAGTGGGAGAGGGGCTGAGAGAGAGGTAGAGAGAGAGAATCCCAAGCAAGCTCCACACTGTCAGGGCAGAACCTGACAGGGGGCCCAAATCCGAAACCATGAGATCATGACCTGAGCTGAAACAAACAGTTGAATGCTTAACCAACTAAGCCACCCAGGTGCCCCTATCCATTTCTTTACATTCCCTCTCCTCTCTCTCTCTCTCTCCTTCCCTCCCTCCCTCCCTCTCTCTCTTTTTAATGTTTATTTATTTTTGACAGGGGAAGGAGGGGTGCAGAGAGAGAGGGAGACAGAAGCAGGCACTGCACTATCAATGCAAAGTCTGGTGTGGGGCTAGAAATCAAGAACTGTGAGATCACGACCTGAGCTGAAGTTAGATGTTCAACCAACTGAGCTACCCAGGTGCCCCTCTTTCTCTTTCTTTTTAAATTGAGGTAAGATTTACTTCAATAAAATATACAGATTTGAAAAGCACAGTCACACAAATTTTGCACAGTAAGCTACCACCACATACAATTAAGCTATAGAACATTCTGTTACCCAGAAAGTGCTTCCATTCCTCATAGACATTGTTCTGACTTCTACTGCTTAGCTTTATTTTGCCTGTTCTGGAAGGTTTTTTTGGTTGTTGTTTTGTTTGTTCGTTTGTTTGTTTGTTTTTTAAGTAGGTTTCATGCCCAGAGTAGAGCCCAACATGGGCCTCAAACTCATGACCCTAGGATCAAGACCTGAGTTGAGATCAAAAGTTTAATGCTTAAATGAGCCACCCAGGCACCCTCCCCCCCCCCCATTCTGGAACTTCTTACATATGGAATCCTATAGCATGGACTCTGTGTCTGACCTAGTATTTGTAAGATTCATCTATGTTATGGTTGCATGTGTCTCACATTTTTTTATTGCTGTATGGCATGCTATTGCAGGACTATGCAATTTGTTCAGTCATTCTCATGTTAATGGACATTCACATGGTTTCTAGTTTGGAGCTATCATGAATAAAGCATGAGCATTCTTGATTAAGTTCTTTTTGTGGACATAGGGTTTCATTTCATTTGGGGGCGATATCTAGGAGTGGACTTTATAAGAAGCTGTCAAAAGTTTTCCAAAGTATCTGAAACATTTTTAAAAAATTTTTTAAATGTTTATTTATTTTTGAGAGAGAGCGAGAGCAAGTGTGAGTCGGGGAGGGGCAGAGAGAGGGAGACAGAGAATCCGAAACAGGTTCCACGCTGCTCATGAGGCTCAAACTCATGAACTGTGAGATCACGTCCTGAGCCAAAGTTGGACACTCAACTGACTGAGTCACCCAGGCGCCCCCCCCCCCCCCCCGACGAATATCTGGAACTTTTCACTTCCTCTAGCAATGCGTGACAATTTCAATTGCTCCACATCCTCATCAACATGTGGTATTGTCAGTCTTTTTAATTGTAATCATTCTGGCAGGAATGGAGTGGTATTTCATTGTGGTTTTGATTTCTCTGATAACTAATGATGTCCATGCTTTTATGTGGTTGCTTGTCATCTTCTATTAATTTATAAGAGTTTTTCATGCATTCTGAATTTAAAAATGTTTGTCAGATATGTGTATTATATATATGTTTTCTCAGTCTGTCACTTGCCTATTCATTTTCTTAAAGGTATCCTTTGAAAAGCAGAAATTTCCCATCTTGGCAGCTAGTGCTTTTTGTACCCTAAAAACTTAGCTACCTTAACATCATGAAGTTTCTTCCTATGTGTACTTCTGGAAGTTCTATCCTTTTAGCTTTTACATGTGAATCTGTGGGTATTTTGAATCAATTTTTGTGTATGATGTGAGTTACAAGTTGAAATTCATTTTTATCCATATGGGCATTCCATTTTCTAGCACCATTTGTTAAACAAAACAAAACAAAACTATCCTCTTCCCAACTACATTACCTTGGCACTTTTCCAATTACTACATTTGTGTGGTTCTACTTCTGGACCCTCTACTCTGTTCTGCTGATCTTTGTCCTTAGGCAAGAAACACACTCTCTTACTTATTGTATTAGCTTTAGAGTAAGACTTGAAATCAGATAGTTAAGTCCTCCAATTATTTGTTCCCTTTGCAAAACTATTTTAACTATTGTAGTTCTTTTAAGACTTCCATGCAAGTTTTAGAATCAACTTGTCAATTTCTGTGAAAAATCAGCTTCTCAATTTCTAATGAGATTTTTTATTAGGATTGTGTTGAATCTGTAAGTAAATTTGGAGATAGGGAACTTCTTAACGATATGAAGTTTCCAATTCACGAACAGATTATATCTCTTTGCTTGTTTACGTCTTCATTAATTTCTTTCAGGAATTGTTACAGTTTTCAGTGCACAGTTTTGCATATATTTTGTTAAATTTATCCCTAAGCATTTTATGGCTTTTCATGCTATTGTAAATAGTACTTTAACATTTTTTCAATGTCTAGTTTTTCTTTGCTAGTATGCAAAAAACTGAAATTGACATGTTATCTTGAGCTCTTGCTAAATTCACTTATTAGTTCTAGTAGTTTTATAATTTCCTTAGGATTTTCTATGTATGTGACCCTGTCATCTACAAATAAAAACAATTGTGCTTCCTTTTTATGTATATGACACTTGCATATTTACATCTATATATAATGTGTATATGCATACACACATATATGTACATATACCTCTCTGATTTTTTTTCTTTGTTGCAGTGGCCAGGACTTTCAGTAAAAAAGTTCAGTAAAAGTGGTAGGAGTAGGCCTCCTTAACCTATTCTTAATCTTAGAAGGAAAATGTTTGGTCTTTGACCATCAAGTCTGGTGTCAGCTGCAGCTGTTTTTCATAGATGCCTTTTTATCAAGTTGAGGGTGTTTCCTTTCAGTCCTAATTTTCAGAGTTTTGTTTTCTCATAAACAAGTGTTGAATTTAGTAAAATGCTTTTACTCCATCTGTTGCTATGATCACAGTATTTTTCTTTTTTTTTCTGTTAATGGATAAATTACATTGATGGTGTGTCGAATGCAAAACCACTTTGCATTCCTAGGATAGATCTCACTTGGCAATAACGAATTCTTTGTATGTATTGCTGGGTTCAGCTTGCTCATATTTTGTTGAGGACCTTTGCATCTAAGTTCTTGAGGGATACTGATTTGTAATTTCCTTTTCTTAGAATGTCTTTGTCAGGTTTTGATATCAGGGTAACACTGGCCTCATAAAATGATGGGAAGTGTTTCTTCCTCCTCTATTTGCTGAAATAATTGGTGTGATGTTGGCATTATTATTATCTTCCTTAAATGTTTGACAAAATTCATCAGTGAAACTCTCTGGGCCTGGAGTTTTCTGTATGGAATAGTTTGTAATGAAGAATTTAATTCTTTTAATAGATGTGGAGCTTTTAATATTTTATACTTCTTCCTGTGTAAGTTAAGGAATCTGTCCATTTTTAAATTTCCCAATTTAGCAAATTAAATTTGTTCATAATATTGCCTTATTTTTAATGCCTATAGACTCTGTAACAATGCTTATTCTCTCATCCCTGGTATTGGTATTTTTTTTTTCAAATAATCAACATTTTATTTTATTGATTATCATTTGTTTTCTATGTTGATTTTCACTTTTATATTTATTATTTCCATCCTCTTTCCTGTGATCTGAATTTGCTCTTCTGCTACTACTGCTTTCTTTAGGAGGTTGCATGAGTCAGGGATCATGAACTCAAGTATTTTTTTATTTTTTATTTAAAAAAAATTTTTTAATGTTTTTATTTATTTTTGAAGGAGAGAGAGACAGAGCATGAGCAGGGGAGGAGCAGAGAGAGAGGGAGACACAGAATTTGAAGCAGGCTCCAGGCTCTAAGCTGTCAGCCCAGAGCCTGATGCAGGGCTCAAACTCACGAACTGTGAGATCATGACCTGAGCCAAAGTCGGATGCTCAACCAACTGAGCCACCCAGGCACCCCTCAAGTATTTTTTTAAACACAAGTAGTTTTCTTTTTTACACAAGTATTTTTTCTTTTTAACACAAATTCTAAAGCTATACATTTGCCTCTAATGACTTCATTAGCTGCATCCCAGAAACAATGTGTTATGTTGTTTTTTTTTTAACGTTTATTTTTTATTTTTTATTTTTTTTATTTTTTTTCAACGTTTATTTATTTTTGAGACAGAGAGAGACAGAGCATGAACGGGGGAGGGGCAGAGAGAGAGGGAGACACAGAATCGGAAACAGGCTCCAGGCTCTGAGCCATCAGCCCAGAGCCCGACGTGGGGCTCGAACTCACGGACCGCGAGATCGTGACCTGGCTGAAGTCGGACGCTTAACCGACTGCGCCACCCAGGCGCCCCTAACGTTTATTTTTGAGACAGAGAGAGACGAGCATGAACGGGGGAGGGTCAGAGACAGGGAGACACGGAATCTGAAACAGGCTCCAGGCTCTGAGCTGTCAGCACAGAGCCCGACGCGGGGCTTGAATCACTAACCGTGAGATCATAACCTGAGCCGAAGTCAGCCGCTTAACCAACTGAGCCACCCAGGCACCCCAATGTGTTATGTTTTTATCATTAGTTCAAAATATTTTCCAATTTCTCTTGTGAGTTCTTTGGTCCTCAGATTACTTAAAGTATGTTGTTTAATTTCTAAATATTTGAGGGATTTTCAAGATATCTTTCTGTGATTTTTTAAATGTGGTTTTGTCTCAGTGTGTGGTCTACTTGGTGAAAATTCCATGTTTGCTTGCAAAGAATGTGAAGAATAAAACAAATGTGAAGAATGATGGTGGGAATCTGGTACAATCACTTCAGAAAAACTCTTTAGCATTCTTATAATGTTTTTATTGTTGCTGTTGTTGTTTGAGAGAATGGGAGAAAGAGACAGAGAGAGAGTGAAGGGGAGAGAGGCAGAGGGAGAGAGAGAATTTTAAGCAGGCTCATGCTCAGCATGGAGCCCCATACAGGGCTTGACCCCACGACCCTGGGATCATGACCTGAGCCAAAATCAAGAGTCAGACACTCAAATGACTGAGCCACCCAGGCGCCCCAGCATTCTTATAATATTAAACATATACCTACCATATGACCTAGCCATTTCACTCCTAAATTCATATCCAAGAGATATGAAAACATATATCCACACAAAAAGCTGTCCATTAACATTCATTGCAGCTTCACTAATAACAGCCAAAAATGACCCAATGTCCACCAATAGGTAAATGGATGAACAAAATGTGGTACATCTATACTACAGAACACAGTCTCCAAGAAAAAAGGAACCAGCTGCTGATACACAACTGAGTGAGAGAAATCAGAGCAGAGGAATATATACTGTATGAATCCATTAATAGAAAATGCAAACTAACCAATAGTGACAGAAAGCTGATCGGTGGTGGCCTGGAGCAGGAAGTAAAGGGACAGAAAAGGTGGAAAGGGGCATAAAGAAATATTTTGTGAGGAGTGGAAGTTTCTATATCTTCATTGTTGGGGTGGCTTCCTGAGTATATACATCTGACAAAACATATGAAATTGTACCCTTTAAATGGGTGCAATTTATTATATTTAAATTATATCTTTAAAATGTTATTAAAATTTTTAATAAAGCTACCCATTAGAGTATAGGAGCCAATAAAGTGGCTTTCTCTTTAAAAAAAGACTGTCTAGGGGCGCCTGGGTGGCGCATTCGGTTAAGCGTCCGACTTCAGCCAGGTCACGATCTCGCGGTCCGTGAGTTCGAGCCCCGCGTCGGGCTCTGGGCTGATGGCTCGGAGCCTGGAGCCTGTTTCCGATTCTGTGTCTCCCTCTCTCTGCCCCTTCCCCGTTCATGCTCTGTCTCTCTCTGTCCCCCCAAAAATAAATAAACGTTGAAAAAAAAATTTAAAAAAAAAAGACTGTCTATTCCATAGTTATTGAGCATGTGTTCTATAAATGTCAAGTAGTTTTAAGTGGTTGATAATGTTGTTCAACTCTTCTGAAATATTTCTAGTTGTGGTGTCAATTGCTGAGAAACAGATGTTAAAATCTCTAATTATGATTATGGATTTGTCCATTTCTCATTTTAATTTTGAATTCTGTTATACATATTTATGCATACATATGCATACAGGTTGCATAGGTTGCATACATATTTATGATTGTTATGCTTTGCTGATGAATTGAGTCTTTTATTATTATGAATAACCACATCTATCTTTGGTGAAATTCCTTCTCTTGCAGTCTATCTTGTTTGATATTAATATTGCCACATCAGCTTTCTAATGCTTGACTTTTGGATTGTGTATCTCTTTTCCATCTGTTTATTCTCAGCCTGGATGTTTCTTTCTACATACAGATATCTCTTGTAGAAAACATAAAGGTAGATTTTGTTTTTTAATATCAAGTATGGTAATCCTTGCCTTTTACTTGGAGAGTTTAATCCCTCCATTTATATAATTATAGATATTAATTAGGTTTGGTGAGTTTTAGGCCTACCATTTTCCTATTTGTTCTCTATTTGTCCCATCTCTTCTTTCTTTCCTTCTTTTTTTTTTTTCTGTTCTTCATTTTCTGTCTCCTTTTTAGTTTATTAAGTTTTTCTTAGTATTTCATTTTAACTACTCTATTGGCTTTTTATTTTTATTTTTGAGAGAGAGAGAGAGCACTTGTTCCTGTGTGCACGAATAGGGGAGGGGCAGAGGAGGAGGGAGAAATTGAATCTTAAGCAGGCTCCACACTCAGCATGGAACCTGATGCAGGGGCTCTATTTCACAAACCATGATATCATGACCTGAGCCAAAATCAAGAGTTGGACACCTAACAGACTGAGCCACCCAGGCACCCTTATTGGCTTTTTAGTTGTACTTCTTTGAATTGTATTTCCTGGTTGCTCTAGGAGTTTACAATATGCATCTTTAATTTACTGTAGTCTACTTAGAGTTAATATTGTACCACTTCACATTAAGTATAAGAAATTGCAACTGTATAAGTCCATTTGCAACCATCTTTTTGCTGTTATCATGTTTTTCATTCATATAAACCCAATTGCACATTGTTACAATCCTTGTTTTAAGTAATCAGTGTCTTTTAAAGAAAATAAGAAAAGGAAAAAAATAGCATTTTAGATTTACCTACATAGTCACCATATCCGGTACTCTTTTTTGCTTTCTGTCATTATAAGCTTCCATCTGGTGTAATTTCCCTTCATCCTGAAGAACTTCCTGTTGCATTTGTTGCAGTGTGAGTCAGCTGAGGAATTATTTCAGCTGTCATTTAAATGTCTTCATTTCTCCCTCATTTTTGAATATTTTTACTGCACATAGATTTTCTGGGTTGGCTTTTTTTTTTTCTGCACATAAATTTTGTTCCATTGCTTCTGATCTACATTTTTTTTCTGACATAAAGTCAGATGTGTGATGTGTCCTTATCCCTCTGGCTTCTTTCAAGATTTTCTCTTTATCTTTGATTTTCAAGAGTTTGACCATCCATGATGTGCCTTGGTGTGTTTTCTTCATGTTTATACTGCTTGAGATTTGCTGAGATTGTTGCATCTGTAAGTTGATCCAAAATTCATTACATTTTAGGTTATTGCTTCTTCAGATTTTTTTCTGCCCCATTCTCTCTCTTTTCTCCTTCTAAGCCACCATTATATTAGACTTTCTAATATGGTCTCTCTGGTCCATATTATTTCTGTTGTC
This sequence comes from Felis catus, assembly GCF_018350175.1. NCBI lineage: Eukaryota > Metazoa > Chordata > Mammalia > Carnivora > Felidae > Felis > Felis catus. The sequence continues at coordinate 27,854,613 of NC_058379.1, read as the reverse complement.
ACTCTCTATTCTTTTGATTAGAGAATTCTTTCTCTGTCTTCAAGCTCATTGACCCTTTCTTCTGTCATCTCCAATCTGTTCTTAAGGTCAGTTAAAGTCCATCCAGTTGCATTTCATTTGTTGTACTTTTCAGCTCTAGTGTTTCCATTTGGTTCTCTTTACCAAGAGATCTCTGCTTAGATCCCCTGTATTCATTCATTGTGACCACTTTTTCCTTTGAATACTTAAACATATTTACAATAACTGTTTTACGTTTTAATTCAACATCTGAATCATCTTGGGGCTGTTTTCAATTGATTGCTTTTTTTCTTGGCTGGGAATCACATTTTCATGTTTCTTGCCCATCTAGTAATTTTTTATTGCATTCTGGACATTACAAATGGCAGTTGGTAGGGGCTTTGGATTGTTTTCTTCTGAAGCATATTGACATTGTTTTTGTTCCATTTTGAACTTTTGAAAGCTTAGTTTTATATTTGTTAGGATAGATCTGTTGCACTTCTGCCCTTAGTCCTAATTTCACAAACCCTTTCATCCTGGAACATAATTTTTTTCTCCTAAGGCATGGACTTCCTGAGGTTTCTATGGAGAGCCTGTGGTGTTTGCACAGTCTCCGTAGCTTGGCAGATCTTGAGATCCACACACTCCCTCCTTTGTGGTAGGCAATAGCTGAAATCTATGCTCAGCTGTTATCTTTCTACTGGACCCCTTGAGTCTCATTCATACATATGCAGTCCAGGACTCAACCGAGGATTTGAGGGGAGTTTATATGCACATTTTTTTATGGATTTTCTTCCTCATTTCGAGATTCTCTGGCTGATCAAAACTCTGTTCTCTGGAACATCAAGCCAATATGTGCTCATGAGCCAATATGTGAACATGAGCCAATATGTGCTCATATTTCAGTCACTGATGCTATGCCCTGGAGAAGGCCCTCAAGGGAAAAGCAGTATAAATATGGACCTCACCCAGTGCATTTCTCTCCTTCCAAAGGTTGGATTCCCTCTAGTTTCTGCCACTTTTATTTATTTGTTGCTTAGTGCCTTGAGATAGTTATCTTTTCTATTTTGTCTAGAGTTGATCATTATTAACTATAGCAAGTAAGCCCTATATAAATTTACCAGTCACTACTCAGGCCAGCCCCTCCTTACATTTATATTATAGGCACCAATCCTGCTGTGCCTGCTTTTGTGGGCACATGGTGCCTGATGAAATGCTTGGAGAAAATCTGGTGTTCTGTTTATCTCTTGCAGCCCTGGAATGTCAGAACCAGGAGGAGGTAAGCTGAAGTAAGTTGGGTCAGGTTCTAAGCCATAACCTCTTTCCCATGGATGCATAGTGTGTGTGAAGCACATGTCCTCAGATCTTACAGAGCAGGGCATTGTGGAAATTTTGGTATTGAAAATATAACATAAATATTTCATGCTAATGTTCATTTGACAGCCGTGCTCTGAGCACCTATTATGTGCAAGGCTTTGTGCTAGGAACAAAGATGTGAATAAGGGAGGCTTCTTAGGGGTGAGAGAGAAACAGCATTTCATGGGAGCCCTAAGCAGGCCCCTTGCCAGGTGTTAGGGAAGCCTTTCTGCACTGAATCTTAACTAAGGAGGGGAAATTAGCCATGACAGAGGGTGGTGGCCCGGTTTGGGGCTGGGGGAACAGCATGGGCAAAGGCTTAAGGGCCAGATGTGTGTTGTGGGAGAGGGTACAAGGCAGGAGTAAGATGAGCCACCCAACTCATTGAGTGCCTCCACTGCCGCCATTTGTACTTAGTAGCAGCCCCCCCGAGGGTGGGATGGGGGTCCGGGCTTGTTTGAGCTGGTGAAGGCAGGACTCACTCACACTGTGCCAGGGCCTCCTAGTAAGCCTCCCTCCTTGATATGCCCGGGCATCAGGGAGCTGACAGGTAAGCATCTTTTGAGGGAAATAAGGTGCTGGATGGGACCCTGACTTCCAAAGAACAGGCCGACATGAACAACACACTCCATTTATACACCATCTCCCCTGCCAAAGACTTTGAAAATCAAATACTCCCCAAGCTATGGAAACCCAACCACTGGCTGATTGTTAAGACTTTATTATTATAATCACCCAGCCCAATTCCAGCCACCAAGGGCAGAACAATGAGCCATTGAAGCCGCACGGAGGTCTTGCCTTCTATCCACTCTCTCCCACGGCAGGGACTGGGCGCTGAGGCCTCCATGAGGAGGATGGCAGCATGCCTGTGTCCTGGCTGCACCATTGCACCCCATGGGGACTTCTGGGGGGTCTAGGCATCGGTCTCACTCATCAAGTGGGAGGCCCCAAGAAAACACATCTGGACGTTACTTTGATCTCCTCACATTCTGTCCCATATCTTGACCCTGGTAGCTTAGGAGCTAATTACATCTGCTTTGGGAAATTTATGGGTATGAAAATTCCTCAAAGATGCTAAAGACCACGAGGCACCATTAGCTGTTCTCAGAACACGTGGCCTGCATGCCTCACTAATAAAATTATAAAAAGGGAGACTATGGGGTGCCCTCTGCTGGGGTGCTCACACCCATGTGCCTGGTGTCCAGTGCCTGAGAGCCCTGGCTGGGTAAGTGGCCAGTGGTGAAGGCAGGGAGCTGGGCCCACTTGGCTCTTGACACCCAGCTGCTGTGTAACAAGGTCACACCGTCTCTTGTTTATGGTCCCACTTTCTTCCCAAGCATTTGGTGTTATTTGATCATGAGTTATAAGCCAGATATCCTGATTTTATTAGGAAAAAAAAAAAGCCCTTAATTTTGTGGAACTGCAAGGCCGGATCACTGTCCTGTGAAACTCTAGAGGCCAGAACCTCAGCAGTCTTGAGCTGGGCCTGCCTTGCCAGTCTTTTCTGCTGTCGCTGCTGGCTTTGCATTTCCTGCCTGGGAAGAGGCCGGAGCAGGACCAGCCAGGCAGCAGAGGGCTTGGCTGTTTCCTGAGCTCCCCTGAGTTTATCAGAGTTCGATTTTTACCCTTGAGTGCCCAGCTCTCTGCACTGTCCCAGAAGGTCAGCCCCAAACACGGTAGGCACATGGGAGGGGGTCCTCGTGCTGCCCATTCAGATGGCGCTGGGATGGCTGCTGGGACCCTGGCTTGGATTTCGGGATTAGGGAAACCCAAGCACCGTAAACCACGTTGGGGCTGGGATTAGACGGGCTCAGCTCTAAGATGCTTTGCTGGGCCCCATGGGCTGACGCAACGGCCTCTTCACTGCCCTTGAAGGCACAGGTGCTTGGCCGGGAACCAGGCCATGCAGGGCTCCCAGAGCCCTCGGGTGGAGGGACCAGTAACCTGAGAGCTTAGCAGTGGCTGGGCTGCGCAGCAAGGGCTGGTGGATGGGGGAGGAGTGGGCACAGGCAAGAAAGGGTGGCGAGTCCGACCTGCTCAGAGGGATTCTGCGGGGAAGTGCAAGAAGCAGCATCTGTAAAATGGTCCCCAAGTCCTGTGTCCTCCCTCCCAGGGCTGTCCCAGAGATCCAGAGCATCAACTGGAGCAAGTATGGCCCCCTGGTGGACCCTGGCTACTTGGCAGTGGGTGGCACATCTATTGTCACTCTTGCTCCCTGAACATCAGTCATGTTGCTAGCCTAAGGTGGGTGCTGTCTGTGGCCCTTGGGAGCCCAGGGAGTCTGCTGCATGTCCTTGGCCTTTGGCGAACTTTCGCCATCATGGTGGGATCTGGAAACAGGAAGTAGTGACACCAGTCACAGCTGCTGGGCGGGGAGGCTGGCCCTTCAGCCTAAGGTGAGGCCCAAGGAGTGCTGGGTGTGGGTCCTCCAGCAGAGAGGGGTGGGGGAGGGAGCACGGGCACCAGCCCCTCCACACTCACAGGTGTGACCTGGCCTGTATGCGTGAACTGCTGTCTCTTTCAGTTCTCTCAATTATCTATCTTGACAGTTCTTGCCTGTTGAAGAATCTTAAGAGACTAGCCTCGTTATCTCCACAGCTTGTGGCTGGGTCTTCCCCAAAGTTACCTGTGCAGCTCCCTCCTTCACCAGCCTGTTTGAGGGGGCACCCAGCAGCTTGCCCACCCCATCAGCCTGCCCAGTCGGAGCTGGGATGCCTAGCCTGGGCCGTGGGCAGCACAGAGCTGGTGTCTGCATAACTTTGGGGGAAGCACCCCACCCCCACACCTGTGAAAAAGCCCGTTAGAGAAGCCGCTCACATGGAGCGTCAAGCACGTCCCTCAGCTTGGGTGTGCAGAGGGGCCTGGGGTGGGCAGAGCCTGTGTCCCATTCCTCTGCCCCTCCCTGACCCAGGAGGGCAGCATCCAAGGCATATCTGTTTATTTATTGATACCCCTGCCTGGTACAGGATGACCTAAGGCAGTTCCTAGGAACACTTGGCATCCAGCAAGAAAGCCCAGGTCTAAGATGGTGGCAGAGGAAGAAACAAGGGTGGGGCATAAAGTGCTGCCCCCATGAGGCCTGTCGTCTGACTCTGAGCTTCCTCTACAAGGCAGCTGCTTGGCACTAGCATCAAGGGAAACCTGATGAGGATGGGGAGGAGGAAGGCCAAGGGAGGGAAGATGGGGGAAGGAGAGGAGGGGAAGGAGAAGGGGGAGATAGAAGCAGGCCTCCAGCCCAAAGACTGTAGGGGCCACTTTCTCAGCCCAGAGTGCTTGTGACCCCACCAAGAGGGCTTGGGGCTGTGGCAGATCCTGGAACAGCAGCAGGAGCAACCTCTGGTGGCTCCCTACACTGGGTGGCCTGTCAGCTGAGGGTCAGGGCCATGGGTGGGCAGGCAATTGGGGTCCCTCGTGGCATAAGGCTAAAGGCTGGCAAGGCTCAGTCCTGCAGGTGGCTCCAGGGGAGAGACACCTGGTCTTGCGTTGGGATGACTACACCCCTTGCTCTGTCCCTGATTCTGGCCTCTGTGCCTTACGTGGGGTCAGTGGCTTACGTGGACTCCAGCCTTATGTGGGGTCAGTAAGCCTTACGTGGACTCCAGCCTTACGTGGGGTCAGTGGCTTTTCCCTCACCTCAGGCCAAGGCCACTGACCCCACGTAAGGCTGGAGTCCACAGCCTGTGAGTTTGGGGCCAGGAGTGAGGATCTTCCTCTGAGGCTAGGGGGCCGCTCCCTAAGAGCCAGGCCCAGCTTAGGCCCCAGAGGTTGCCACGTATGCAAGCATCCTCACCATGTGGATCAAGAATTGCTTCACACAGAGAACACCCTACTGCTGCTTGCTCACCTGGGGTCGGGGGTGGGGGTGGGGGTGGGGAGGGGTTGGCTCCCGACCTGTCTCTGGCAGTGACTAGCCCACTGCATCTCCTGTGTACGCCCTGACCAGGACCCAAGGGTGAGCCAAGTGGGAACAGTGGGCACTGACAAGGAAGAAGGTAGGTGGATGGAAAGGGGCACTCAGGGGGCCCAGGGTGGAGAGGGGTGGGGGTGGTGGTTCCCAAAGGGACACAGAGATGAGTGGGAAAAGTCTGGGGCCTGGGATGCTTGGCTGCATCTGAGTGGGCCAGCTTGGGGAGATAGAAATGGCCCCTAGCAGCCCGGGGGTCCACCCTGGCCTGGACCCCGATTATTAGCCCAGCATAGAGGAACCTCTTGTAATGTACTTGTAAGAACTAGATGCCTACATGGGTGCTCCCGTGAGTGATATGAGTGTGGGGCCATGAGCCCTGCAAGGGAGCCCCCTGACCAGAATGGGCCAGGCACCCTGAACAGGGTCTGGAGGGCTCAGTGACATGGCCTGGTGGCCCAAGTCTCTGGAGATGACACAGCTTGTGATGAGCATACTGGCCCTTGACTTGGGCATCCTTTTTTGCAGGGTTCTGGACTGCCTGCTCAGCGGCAGGTCCTCACAGCTCAGTATGAGCCAGGGGCGAGGGTCTCAGTCCTGCCCCCAGGGCCTGCTTCAGGCTGGGGAGTGGGCCAGGGCCCAGGGCACTGGTCACACCTTTGAGCTGCTGCCTGAGCCAAGTGAGGGACCCCAGGGACCTCAGGGGCAAGCCTGAACCCGAGGCCACTGGCACAGACACTGAGCTGCAGGTGCCAGCCGACGCCAAGCTGTTTCTCATGGGGCAACTCCACCAGTGAGGGCCCCTGGCCCCTGGTCACTTCCTCAGCCAGGCCTCCCCAGTCATGTGAAAACATGACTGAGGCATGTGTAGGGACAGCATCTCCCACTAGCTACCCAGCAAGGCAGGGAGTCCCAGCAGGGCTGTGGAATATTGGGGGTCATCAGCAACTGTGGAGGGTTTAGAGGGCCTGCAGGCTGAGCATCTGGGCTACCTTCTGTGGGCTGATGCCCACTCCATCAGCTCCAGATATCCGCCTCAGACCCAGCCTGCCCCTCCCTTGCTGAGTCCTTTAGGTCCTTGATAATAACTTGTCATCCCTTCTCTGTGTACCCACCTTCCTGGGGCCCTCAGGACCATTGTGGACAGTACCTCATGGGGCTAGGGGAAGGAGGGGGGTAGTAGGTGACCAGAGGGTGACCTGCCCCCCTTCACGGCAGAGGGTGAGGCAGGGAAGGTATAGCTTGGCCTTTGAGCAACAGCGATCCCCCCCCACCCCACCACCACAACCCCTACATCATTGTGAAATCTGGAGCCATAGACAGAAGTGTGCAGGACAGCACCGGGGATAATTACAGGTTACACCAAACAATCTGAGAAATTAAAATTATATTTTCATTGCACCATAAAAACATGCAAAGATGGAGGGAAGGTGGCCCTGGAGCCAAGTGGACAGCACCTGGCCAGTGCTGCTCTGGCTCCTTGGGAGGAGGGGAGCAGGGCAGGGCTGGGCCCAGGGAGGGGGCCTTGGGTTACACAGTGAGTCTGGAGCCAGGTGGTCCCTGGGACACGCAGAACAGAAACCACTGTGGCCCAACACATCTGTCCTGCTCCCCATGCTCTTGCTCAGACTTGAGACCCAAGTATGTGACCTACCTGAGTGCTGGGCAGGGGACCTTGAGCTGTCATCCCTAGGGCCCACCAGGGCAGTAGGAGCATGTGGAACATTCAGGGTGCTGAACCCCATGGCCAGGCAGGCATATACTGAAGCAGCATATGGCCCGGAAGGTGGCCCAGGTGATGGCAGTTGTCAGCGCTGGGCCTTTTGTGGCAGACTTTTGCATGGAATACCCATTGGCTTTGTGAATTGGGCCAGGCCCCTGCCCACAGTTTGCCAGGAAGGTGTGAGTCCCCATACAGGGGGAGCCAGTGGGCCTGAGGCCTCCTGGACAGGGGCTGTGGAGCCTCAAGGCCACATAGGACGCATCCCTCAAGAGGTGTCCTGAGTCCCCGCATGACTAGACAATGAGGCTGACAGGGCGCAGCACCGCAGACGCTTCTTTCCTTCCTAGAGGAAGACACAAGCTGGGTGAACTGGCCGGACACAGTGTGGAGACAGTGGCTGTTACAGACACAGCAAGTGTGCTGGAGCAAGGTCTGTTCTAGGGCAAAGGGTGCCTGGAGAAAACCGCTGGTGGTGGGGGACTGTGGGGTCACGGACACGGAGCTGGCGCTCTGGCTGACTGGTGGCATGAGCAGGGAGGTGGAAAGTCCTCGCCCCAGAGACTGCCTGGTGTGTGTTGATGGCTCCCACACAGGCTACATCATTTCTACCATCAAGGAAAACAACGAAGCCACTTCAAGTTCCTTGTTTGCCCCATGGCAGGGGCCCAGCCCAACTCCAAGGGGGCCCTCCTGACACCCCCAGCAGCTCAGCTACGTTAGCTGACCTCCCTCTGCAGACCTCACCCTTTGCCTCCAAGGCAGGGGAACGCCTCACCCCCAGTGCACATGGGAGCTTTCCCTGCACCTTCCAAGGCAGGGGCGCGCCGCCAACCGTGCGTTAAATGGGACACGGCTGATCTCTTGCCGCACTTGTCAAGAGTGCGCTGGCCCAGCCCTGCACTCGGCATCTTAATTGGGCGTCTGAGAGCTCCTGCACACGCTTCACACCAAGCAGGCGAGTGTCTGAGGCTCCCGTAGGCCCATTAGGTGCAAAGACATTCCTTTGTTCGCTGACAAGCAGGGTCCCATCCAGGGCTCCCGGGCGGGTAGACTAAGTGATGTTTTCTTAAGGAAGACACAAGATTAACCACCGCTAAAGCCCCAGCACAATGCAGGGCCCTGCCCGTCACTGTCAGCACTGTCTCTCTGCAGTGACTGACAGGTGCGGCCGGGTGCCGAAGGGCGCTCCCTCGACCCATCAAGCCTCAATGTGCAGGATTAGCCCGAGCACAGCAGACAAGCTGGCTGGGAGGGCCACAATGGAAACGTAATGAGATGCCTGACGTTCAGGGGACAGAAAGCCTCCAACACCCCTGCCAACTCCTGTCACTGGGCCACACCACTGGCAGGTTGTTCTGGAACAAAGCCAGTGGCTTCCCACCCCTCAAGGGCCTGCCTTGCTGTGAGATGCACAGAGACCCAGCAGAGGGCCCTGGGAGGGACAGCCATGCTCCCTGTGCCTGGGAGAAAGGGTCAGGGTCTTCTGAGGCGTGGCTGTGGGGTTCGGGGTGGGGGGGGTATGGGGTATACGTGTGACAGGCTGGGCAGCCAGGCCCCACCCCCACCTGGGTCATCCTGGGGGAGGGGTGCATCAGGGACAGCACAGGTGGAGCATATGTCAGGGAAACACCCTCTTTATTTACATTCCAGAGACACCAGGGGGGCTCGGACATGGACAGCCCACAGGGTGGGTTTCTGTGCACATCATCATCTTCTGGCATCAGGGGCCTGGCGGGGCTGGCCCAGGCAGGAGGGTGTGTGAGGTCAGGGGCTGACAACCCTTGGAGCCATCCCTGCAGGGCACACAGCGGATCGGTCCAGACGCCACCCACGCTGACTACCTCAGGGGCTCTCCAGGCAGAGGTGAGGCTTGCCCAGGCTCGGCCTTCTACGTCCTGCAAGAATGGGGGGTCAGCAAGGGGTAGTCAGGCCATCCCTGCATTTGTCTGGCCACGTCTCCGGTGCCCATACACAGGGACCCTCTGGGGACAGAGGAGAAACAGGCCCCAGGGAGAACCCCTACCCCCACACCCCCCTCCCCGGATTGATGCGTCACAGGGACACCGTACTGTCAAAAAATATTTTGAAATGATAAAAATTTATGGCAGGCTCTTAACATAACAGCTCTGTTAGGTGTGATATTCTGGTAGGCGTTTCCTCAAGATACCCTTTGTTTGTATCAAGGGCAGCCCTGGCTGGGGGGCTGTGGGCCTGCGCCCCGAATCCATGGGACCCTCAGCTGCCACTCAGCCCTTGGGCCTGCCTGAGGGCATCTTGTGGAGTGTTCCCCATTCAGTCTATAGTCTGCATCAGCTCTCAGGAGCTGAACCCCAGGAGGGACTGACAGCCACAGCAGACACCCCAGGCCAGGCCGTGGAAGCTTCGAGGATGCTCTCACATCGACAGCTGAATAGGCGCTGACCACATGCAACCTTTTACCAGGGGTCAGGGAGGGTCTCACTAATTTCTTCCTCCTCAGAAGAGGGCTGGGATGAACATACCCCAAGGCTTCTGGCTGCCACCTTCCCAGCCTGACTTTGAAAAGCCCTAACAGAACCAGATGTGCGGTGACTGCCGTGCTCAAGGCAGCATCTCCACCTTCTGGGCAACAGGGAAACAAGCCGGCACTGCTCTGCGCCGAGCAAAGCTGGAGGGAGGCACGTTCCTCCTGCCCGGCAGCCCACTGAGCTCAGCCGGGGATGCTTTCCACACCCAATGCCCCTCCTGTGGTGTGAGCCCAGCCTCAAGACATTTCCTGCATCTGGGGAGCAGTGGCAGCCAGGCCAGTGTCCGGGGGTGCCCTGTGGAGGGTGAGGCCCTCAAATGGCCTCCTTCCCAGCCCTGTTTCTTCAGCCACTGTGGCCTGGGCACAGGGCTCACATGTCTGAAGCGGCACAGCAGGCATAGCCTCCCATGTACCCGGAGAGAACAGTTTGGCACCCTACCCCCGCCCCCCCCCCACTACTGTTCCATCCTTAAACACAGAGCCTACCTGAGCTACATACCTGGATCTGAGCCTCAAAAGAGCCTGGTTGTGGGGGCGGCAGGCACGCCGTGTGGGCCTGGCAGGGATGGCTGCCTACCCTCAGCAGCCTGTCACAGTAGGGTCCAGGCCCGAGCGCTTGGAGATGCGCAGCTTGGCTACCTCCTCAGCGCAGGTGGGGTGGATGCCCACCGTCCGCATCACCTGCTCGTAGGAGGCCCCGCACCTGCACACAGGGGGACGGAGGGACTCAGGTGATGAGTCAGCACAAGGAGGCATGTCCAGAGCATCCCGTCCCTCTGAAGATGTCACCCAGGGGAGGGCCTCAGAAGTCACAGTCTCCTCGCTGCTCCCCAGTCCTGGCCCCCACCCTGTCTTCCCCAGCCAGTGGCCAGGAACGGCTGCCAACACCCACGTGTCTCCCAGCAAATGCCAAGCGGCTCCACGTCAGGCCCACCTCCTACCTCCCCCCTCCCTCCCTCACTCCATCCTGGCCTCCTGCTGCTCCCAGCCCACCGGGCACAATCCCAGCTTGGCCCATGGCTCCAGCCGGTTCTTCTGTGGGCCTGCTCCCTCTCCCTGCCAAGGTGAGGCTTGACCTGCCTGCTCCGGCGAGCCTGAGCCCACTTACTACTGTAGCCTCTACCGGCCCAGCCCCCTGCCCGGTCCTGCTCACCTTGCTCTTCTGGTCAGCACTCTTCTCACACACATGCCCCCCTGCACCCTCAGCAGCGACCACCCCCCAGGCACAGCGACCACCTCCTCGGAGGCACAGGAAGTGTGGACTCCCCACAGGGCGCTTCCACTCTCCACAGACAAGGCTGAGACAAACAACCCTCTTCTGTCTCTGCACGTGTTAGAATATCTGACATGAACAAGTGTGTGCATTTCAAATGTGGACCGAAGGCTCCCAGTGGGAATGTCCAGTTCACACCCTCCTCTTGATGGTGTCTGAACATGAACACTCCACCAATTTGCTCAAACCTTCAGCATCTCCACTTGCAGATGCTAGAAAACAATCACCACTGGACTGGACGGTGTCAAACCTTCACTGGCCAAAATGGTTTCTTGGTATTTTAATTATATTAAAAATTCCAAGTGAGACACAGCAACTTTCTACTTTTCTACCAATTTCCTTTTTCTGTGACTTGCCCATTCATGTTCTTGATCTTCCTATTGGCTCTGTCCTATAATTATTATTGTTACCAGGTGCCTGGCCCACCCAGTGGCTTCAATACTCCCAGGGCATCTGTACTAAACCCTCACAGCCCCATCAGCATTCCTGGGTATGGGCCCTGCCGCTCTAGCTCCTGCCCTTTCCTACTTCCTACTTCCTACCTGCCCCCCCCCCCCCCCCCGCCTCAAGCTCCAAGGCTGGGTCCTGGCCACAGCCACAAGCCCCAAGCACATATGGGGCTCCAGGTGGCCCAGGAAGCCCTTCCCGGTTTCCTCACTGCCACTTCACCTTTCTACCCTCCTGCCTCTGACAGCCCCACACCCCACTGCCCCAGACAACTCACCTCCACCCAGAGACTCCATCAGCAAAGGCTCCAGGCAAGCCTGGGGACCTGGGACCCTACAAAGCACAGCTTGTGTCCAAGGCCCAGCTCTGGAAAACACATGCTGGCCCTGGGGCAGCTCTCGTCAACCTCGCTCATTACTGACTGGGTGCTTTGCCATGTGAAGAAGGGCCCCAACCCTGCTCATTCTGAGTAGAAAAGACCCAAACTGTGACCAACCCCCAACCACCACCCTGGGTGATCAGGGACATGGGCCTCTCCCTTTGCTCCCCAGGTGGCCCGGCTGCCTCTCATGTAACACGACGTGCCACATCTGAGGAGACGCTCTGCTGAAAACACGTACAATGCTACATAAAAGCAACAGCAACATGGCAGACTCCCAACTGCAGAGCCACCAACATTCGGAGGGACACCAGTCTGGGCATTGCACAACGGCCGACATTTCTCTAGACTTACTTGATCCCCAGAGCAAATCCTTGAGTGACTTCACCTGCATTGGGGCCGAGGAAGTGCAGGCCCAGCACCAGCTGTGGGGGCTTCCGCAGGCACACCATCTGAAAGCCACACTGTCAACTGCCAGCCTGGCTGGAGACAGGACCCCGGGGCTGCACGCACGGCCCTGCCTTGGGGGCACGGGTGGTTGCATGGAGCTTCTCCACCCGTGGGTGCCAGCTCTTTCCCTGCCTCTCACCTCCTGGCATGCCCCAGTCCAGGCCCATGAGGACACTTACCTTTATGTAACACTGGGATGCATCCCGTTCTGCCACTGTGAACTCCAGTGGTTTATAATATGCATGATAAACCTAAGTGACAAGATAACGATTCCTGGAGTCAGTAGCCTCATAGGCATTTTACAGGTCCAGTGAACTGCGTGGACGTGGTGGGAACCCAGAACTGCCCACTTGGCCTGCAGGTTGTGGTCTGGGGCAAGGACATGGCTCAGCTGGCCATGGATAGCACCACTCTCTCTCCCACACAAAGGTAGACTGTGGCTGGAGCCACACTGTCTGCAGGACAGACCCTCTTCAATCCAGGCCCAAGACCCCTACCGATCACAGTAGCAAAGTGGGCACCAGATTGGCTAAGTGCAGTCCACTGTGACAAGTCACAGTCCGAGGCTCAACATAGGACACGGTGCCCCCAGGAGTACGCACCAGGTGGATGTTGCAGAGTGGATGGGGTGACTGCGGACATTGGAAGGGGATGTCCAGCCCACCCAGTGGCTCTCTGGCCTCCTGAGGGCACTCTGGTGCTTGCTGGGCCCTCACTTGAGCAAAGAGGGGGAGGCAGATGTAGGGAGGCCCCCGGGCCACACTGGAGCTGTCGGACAAAGGCTTTCAGCACCCGAGAAGGGTTCGACAGCGTGTTCGGGGCTGCGGCCGAGTAAAAAATGAGCGGGGCGCTCACATGTGCTGCACAGCCATTATTAATTAATGGAACTTCAGAGAATATTGTTCTAACTAAGACAGAATTGAAAAGAAAACAAACAAAGGGTATTTGGCCATTCAACATTGTGAAACATAAAACAACATTATAGAATGCCATGAACATATGTCCCCATGTACTTGTGATGAATCAAACAAAAATAGCAAATACAGTGCTGGGGGGAAGGCCGGCCTGTCAGGCATGGCCCGTTGATGGAGGGGACCGGGGCGCTGGGGCAAGGGGCAGGCCCTGGAACCCAGTGACTCATTCCCGAAGGACACCAGGCCCACAGTGGTGGCCACTCGGGGTCTGGTTTCTCCTGGTCCGTCTGCAAGCTGCTGCAGTAGCAAGATGAAGCCACACGGAAGGCTCTCAGCATGCACAGCCTGGCAGGTTTCAAAGGCTCCTGCATCCTGCTGAGCCACCTGGGGCACCTCCTGGGGCCACCCCAGGCCACAGCAGGCCAGCTGAACAGATTCCAGAAGCAGCCTTCCTCTAGGGTGAGTACCTAAGTCTGGGCTACTGGGGGCCTGTGAGCGCTGGACAAATCTCAGATAAGGAACCGAGGCAGGGGTGGCAGGAAGGTGGAGGTACCCGAGGGCAGGGCCAGGTGGGGCAGGGTGGAGGTGGAGAGCAGCAGCTGGAGGGCAGGAAAAGGTCAGAGGGTAAGAGAAGCCTTTCCAGGTGGAGGGAGACACATGCCCCTGTGAGGGGGACCACAACCCAAACGTGCCTTCGTTTCTGGGGCTGTCCTCCAGCAATCTGCCCTACATATCCCTTCATACCATATCTCAGCCATCACTCGGGGCCTCCCTGCCCTACCCTGCCAAACTTCAGGCCCTGGAAAGCAGGGAGGCCAATACTGTTGCTGGCTCACCAGGCCTCTGTCGGGGAGAGGCCGTCATCAGGGCATGAGCGCCACACAGGCATGATGTCCTGGCTCCCCTCTATCCTCGGGGACCTTACCTCTACATGCTCTTCTCCGTGACGAGCCATGGCCTCCTCCTCTGACAGCCCCACGCAGCCATACTCCAGCGGGGTGAAGACTGTGGTGGGCACCTGGAAAGCAGGTCTTAAGTGACCTATACCCTTGGGGACCCAAAACTCAAGATGCCTGCCATGGGACACAAGAACAGCAAGTGCAGGCTAGGTCCTCAGATGTGCTGGCTGGCAGCTCATAAGAAGGCGGGTGGACACCCTCATTTGTTCCTGGGCCACACCTTCAGAGCTAAAGCTCACATGCGTGCACACGTGGAGGCACATGTGCATGCACTCCCACAGATGTACGTGCACACACACCCCCTGCCCCCGGAAAGAACTGCGGCCGTCTCCAGGCTGGACTTAGCATGCTAAAGGGCGGTGGGTACTCACGTTGCTGTAATCCATCACATCTAAGGACTGACCGTACAGGCGCCGGGCCAAGAGTTTTCCTGCCATTATAGCCGTGGGTGTCAGCTCGGGCCGCCCCTGATGTAAGGAGGGAGCCTGGGGTCACTTTGGCATGTCTGAGGGAGTCTGTGCAGTACCCTCACCACCACCCATGCCTTCCTAGAGAAGCTTGCCCCTTTCAGAAACCTCCAAAGGCTGTTTGCCTCTGGGCCCCAGGGCTCCTGGGGGTTGGCTTGTTCTCTGGCTTGCTTCCCTCTGTTCTGCTCTAAGAACACACCTGTAGTTATGACCCCCTTCCCTGGAAAAGCAGGTAAGCTGCCCATGCACCCAGCTGTGCTGCCCACACTCGTGCATAGCTTCTCTCCGAACTCCTTCTTCATGTTGGTGGCCTTGGAGAGCTGCCCTCATGACAAAGCTCAAAGGAGATCCCGCTACTGTTCAACCATTCACATTAACTGGGGTTCAGGCTAAAATGGGCCCTGGAAGCATTTCGTGTGCTCCTGACAAGAAGCTTGGCTTGCATGTCACAGTCCATTACAGATCCCAAGTCAGAAATGCCGTGCTGCTGGAGGCCCCTCCGTCCCAGGGTGTGTCCTGCCTGGGGAGCAGGAGGTGGCACAGCCCCCAGTGTTCCTGCACGCGTCAGCCTGGGACCGGCTGCCAATCACCTCTGTAGCAGCAGGAAATGCAGATGTTGTTTGACATTCCAGAAATGAATAGAGATCCACAGAGATAAACTTGTGAAAGCAGCCCGTGCATTCCACCGGGCCTGACTAACTGCGGAAACGTCCATGCGCACAGCACACAATATCGCACTAGACAATGGCCACCCCACCCGCCTGCTGGACTCTTCCCCGCTGGATGCCAGACCACTGGGGTGTTAACTCTTTTGACTGCCCAGAATGACCTTTCCAACTGAGTAGATTTAATATTTCAGTAGATACTGCCTTTGTGTGCACTATGTATTTCTGGCAACACAATCTGAAATACTATGGTTTCTGCTATGTCGGCATGAGCCCTGTTGCACATGGATCTCACTCGGCTCCTGGGTGCACAGAAAGCACGGTCTAATACACAAGGCACTCTCCCAGGACCATGAGTGCTATCTTAGGGTGCAGCACACAGGATGAACACAGAAGGTGCCACCAGAGAATGCCATGTCCCAACCACCAGAGATCACACGAGCAACAACGCTGCCCAGTCATATGGGCATGTGAAGCCACTCACTTCCGTCCACCCCAGCAGCCTGACTAGATGGTCAGAGATGACCTGGTTGTGAGGAGTGGCTGCAGCTCTTGACCGCATGCTCCAGCAAGCTGTCCCCGGGGTCCCACCTCCATCTGGTAGTCTGCTCCCCACGAACCATTTCATGAGTCTGGGTTCACAGGCAGCTTCAAGTGGCAGCCTCTTGGCTCACAAGTCAGCACTGGCCACAGCTAGTGGATGACCCTTCTGGTACCATGGGAACGCCAGGGGCCAAGTTGTCTTAGAAGGAGGGGTCTATATGGGGTCAGGTGTCTTCATGAAAGACTATGTCAGATGGGTAGGCTGGTCCTTCAGGAACAAAGGGAAGGCCCAGCCTTGCATGGCCTCCCACCCTGGTCTCTGTGCCAAGCTCTCCAGAAGACCTGCCCATTGTGAGTTATGGAAGAGGCTGAAGTTGGGATGGTCCTGCAGCACTGGGGATAGCTGCCACCTATACCCCCTCAACTCTGGGATGTTCCACCCAGGGGCCCACTTGTAGATACTGGTTCCCCCACCCCCAAGCATTTCCCAAAGTGGGTTCTGGGGTATGCATGGGCAGGGTGGTGCCTACACTCTCAGATGGGCACAAGCGTCCTCACTGAGCTCCCCTGGGTCCTCTAGCTGGCTCTGTTCCTCCCTCAGGTGTCCCTGGACTGCTGCACTAAGCATCTTCTGACATCTACCTGAAATGGTTCACTTATTTACTTGTCATCTATGACCCCAACCAGAATGTCACTTCTATGAGGGCTAGGACTTTTGTCTGTTCTTGCAGTGGCCACAGAACTCAGAAAAATGGCTGTGCCAGAACACATCATGATGGGTTAATAGCATCCCCCACATGCGTGTCTGCCTGGAACCTCAGAATGGGACCTTGTTTGGAAATGAGGCTCTTTGCAAATATAAGTTAAGAATTGAGATCATTTAGGATTGGTCACTTAGGGTGGACCCAAAATCAATGAGAGGGTCCTAAGAAGAAAGAAACAACAGACACACACACACACACACACACACACACACACACACACCCCACACACACACCACATACCACACACACACACACACACACACACACACACACACACGAAGATGGGCAGAAGGAGAACAGAGTGCTGTAGCTCCAAGTTGGGACTTCCCAGGGCCATCAGAAGATGGAAGGGATGAGGACTCGTCTTCCCCTACAGGCTTTGGGGAGAGCAGAGCCCTGCCCATACCTTGATTGCAGACTTTTGGCCTCCAGAATGTGAGAGAATACATTTTTGTTGATCTAAGCCACCCAGTTTGTGGTGATTTGTAATGGCAGCCACAGGAAACTAACACGTCAATGGTGCTGGCAGGTCTGGCTGCCAAGAGGCCTGCTGGGGCCTGGGGTCCTGGAGCATCTAACTCTCAGGCTTGGCCAGGGCCCCGCCTGAGCCACCTTCCTTAGAACACGCTGCACATATGCAGGACAGGTCGACTACTCCTGAGGCTTTGGGAACATGGGGATCCCACAACAGACCAGCCACAGGCCATGAAGAAGGGAGGGGCGCTGACAAGATGTCTCCCAGGCTAGGGGTGGGGCTTCCACCAGAGACTCACAAGGGGAGCAGCAGGCAGGCGGTGAGCTGGGGCTGCATCCATGTGCCCTGCCCCCATCTGACAGCCCAACTGGGGAGGGTACTGACCCACCCACAGTTCAGAGGGCAAACTGAGGTGAGGAGGTCAAGCCTGGTACTGTGGGGCCAGGACAGCCCCAAGGCTCTGTATTACCAGCCCATCTTTGGGGAAGTTGAGGCCCTGTGTGTGAACAGATGCCCCTCCCTCAGAGGTTCACAACAGGAATCTGCTTTCAGTTTTGAAAGCTTTCCTATCCCCTCTCCACAGAAAGGAGGAGCATTCGAGCAAGCAGAGGCTGATGCCCAATCCTTCCCAGAACTTGAGTCTAATGGCACCTGGGGTTTGGTCCAGAGCTTCTGGGAGCCTCATAGGCCCCTGAGGCCCAGTGGGGTGGGGGCATGGGGTGGTGAGGCCAGGTGGCAGGTGCAGGCTGTACCTCTGCTACGTCTCCGATGGCATAAATGTGGGGGACAGAGGTGGCTTCCTGAGCATCAACCAGAATCTTCTGACTGTTGGGGTTGGTGTTTATTCCAGCATTCTCCAAATTCAGACTTCTGGTTTCTGGAATTCGACCTGAAGGAAATAAAGAGCAAGGCTGAGAGACTTTCAGCAGTTCTGACTGAGACTCCTTGGTTTATTCAGAATAGTTCTCAGAATGCCCATTTGGAATCGGTAAAACATGAAGCACAATAGTGTCGAGGGGCTCCTGGCCTCTGTGAGCCTCACACGCGCACACACACACACACACACACACACACACACACACACACACACATGCACATACACAGTGCACATATGCACATACCTCACCTTTATTTGCACAAAGAAGCAACGAGAAGATGAAGGACTAGAAGAAACAGAAAGGAAGGAAACAGGGTAGAGAAAGCAGAGATGGAGACAAGACTTCTCTGAATATAGCCTGTGATACAATTTTGGTTTTTTAATCATATACACAGTTTATATATTCAAACAACAAAAAATAAAAAATGGAAGAAAAGTCCCTGTAACTTGTAAACAACTTGAAACCAATGGGCCTAATTGGATAGGCAGTTGATAACCAAGCACATACAAAGATAATTTGCTCAAGAGACTATGGCAACACATATTTCCACTGTATGTCCTAAGAGGATTATATTCTAACAATAAATAAACCTGGAAACAGATCTGATGTGCCATTCAAAGTGGTTAAAACCCCATAACGTCAAATTTAAATGTGGAATTTACTCATTCCATTTTCTTTTTTTAAATACCAAGTTCCTATGGCTCTGACCACAGAAAAAGTCTAGAAGCAGCGACAACCCAAGAATGATGCATGCCCCAGCCCTGTACGGTGATCTCAACCCTTCCCTACTGCAGAGGCCAAGCTCCAGGGAGGTAGCCTACTTCAGGCCTGGACACCTTATAGCATGGCACAGTATGAACAAAGGTCACTCTAGCCATGGTTGCAGAGATAACATGACAGGGCCACGCAGCCTCTGAAGGCATTGTGCCCTGAGGGGAAGACATGGAATATACACAACCCAGGTCTCTCCCAGAAGCCATGGCTCCTGTCATATGCATGCATTTTCCAGTGAGGCTGAGGTGCACATGTGTCTCAGTCTTTGTGGAGCATGTCTGTGGGCCCCAAGTGAGCTGAAAGCCTCCTGTGTCCCCATATGGCCCTTCCTGGGGTAGGGCACCCTCCCTTCCACTCTCTGTGACCCCAGGGTTCCCCACCCTCCCGCAGGGTGCTCTTCCCACAAGTTCATACTAGGGACAGGATGGTGGTTTGTGGTGGATTTATGCTTTTCCATCCTGCCACCAGACTGTGTTTGCATGAATAGGCTATGGCCTCCTGTTCCAAGAGTCTGGCAGCAGGATGTCCCCCAGAGCAGGCGGCGAGAATGCACAAACTTATGTCCTGCTCAGGGTCTCGGGGCAGGTCCCACCAACCCTCTCTGGCAGCCAGCACAGGTGCTGAGTGAGTGGGGCTAGAGGCCAGGCCTTGGATGCTACAAGCCTCAGCTCCTCTTCTCGTGTGCCTGTGATGACTGCCCAGCGTACATCCCCAGCTTTGAGACCTCTAGAGCTGAGCACGGAGATGGGCAGCAAGGCAGAGCCCAAACCACACATCATCCTTGTCCTCAAGTGCAGTCATTTTGGCTAATCCTAACGAGCAAGTCTTGGGTGCAAAGGTCAGTGGGGCAGGGGACGGCGGCACAGCAGCCTCCCTGACAGCCTTCATATGCTTACAGCCCTGGGCCTTGTCACAGCCAAGCTGCCAGCAGAGCCCCCTTTCTCCCCTAACTCAGACAAGGTGGCCTTGCTAAGCCAGGAGGTAGCAAATGCAGCTCTTCCCGCCAGGCTCTAGGAGGACAGCGGCGGCCCCCTGGAGCTCCCTGAGGCTCAGCGTGTCTCCCGAAGGCAATGATAAACAGTTTCAGAGGTACAATTCCCACCGCTTGTGGTGGCTCAGACACACGAGAGGTCGGGTAGTGGGTGGTGCCAATCTGAACATCTGGAAGACCAAGTTCTGTGAAAGGGAAACCTTAAGTCTCCAGCTGCTCTCCCAGAGTGGGAAGTCAAAACACACAAACTCAACTAAGCCGTGCTTCTCAAGTTCATGGGGAGCTGGCTCCAGCTTCTTCATTCTGCTTGGCCACAGGAATCAGGTGCTAGGCGGGCTGACACCCATTACCCAGCATACCAGACACAGGCGACGTGACGCAAGGCCCTAGAGGTCCCTGATGGCATCCATACCGGCACTAGTCATGTGAATGGAGACCGGTGAGCATGTAGAGTGCAACATGCCATGCTGGCCAGTGTACTGTCCTGCATAAGGCAGCGTGGGGGCCCAGGCCTGACTCCCAAGTAGGGGATCCAGCTGGCATCTGGGAGCTCTTGTGCATCTAGGACTGGAATGTGCTGTGCCTCAGTGAGGAAGGAGTTGGGCCCAGTGGGGAGGCCTGGTGGGGGTCTGCTGGATGGGCTGAGGGGCTCTGCAGGTAGGGGACTCATAGCTCAGCTCTCAGGCTCCTCCCCAGACCTTTAGTTGTGGGGAACAGGGCATACAGCAGCTCACCAGGCCCATGACCTCTAGGTGATGGCTCCAGGCTGAGGCTGGAGCATGTGAGGGCAAAGCTGGCTACCTGCAGACCACCCTGCTCTAAGGCTAGCCATGCTGCACTCCTGCCTGGCCGGTCATGGGAGGTCAGGAATGTTTCCTCCTGTGCCTTATGGTAACCATGGTAACCACACACCTCCCAGATGCCAGCCTAATCACATCCAAGATCTCAAGAATATAAAGATAAATTTAAAAGGAGTAACAAGAGTGGAGTAGACAGAAGGAATATGCCCAACTTGTGGGAGGCACTCCACTGATGCTTCTGGGATTGAACCGTGAAGGAAGAGAGTGGTTGCACCAAACAGAAATGGCCCTAAAAGGGCAGCCGTTGGCACATTGGGTTTTGGAAGCTGTGCTGACTGGGCCTGTGTGGGGTGAGACCTGGGGTTGGCAGGGGGCCCAGCTCCACCCAGGCACCCCATTCTGTGGGCCATGCCCCTGAACTATGTGGTAGGCCCTGTCAGCCTCATGGGGCCACAGCCAGGACATGGGCCTCACTGAGCAAACAATGTGGACAAGGGTCATGGAGGAGGGAGGGACATCCCACATGACCCTCTGAAGTTCTGTTCCCTTGTGCTCAGAG